>NC_047045.1:55910269-56236418 GCF_011762595.2 Tursiops truncatus | reverse complement strand
TTATGGTTTTCCTTTGCTGTGCAAAAGCTTTTGAAGTGTCATTTAGGTCCATTGTTATTTTTTGTTTTTATTTCCATTACTCTAGGAGATGGATCAAAAAAGATCTTGCTGTGATTTATGTCAAAGAGTGTTCTTCCTATGATTTCTTCTAAGAGTTTTATAGTGCCCAGTCTTACATTTAGGTCTCTAGTGCATTTTGAGTTTATTTTTGTGTATGGTATTAGGGAGTGTTCTAATTTCATTCTTTTACATGTAGCTGTCCAGTTTTCCCAGCACTACTTAATGAAGAGACTGTCCTTTTCCCCATTATATATCCTTGCCTCCTTTGTCATAGATTAGTTGACCACAGGTGTGTGGGTTTATCTCTGGGCTTTCAATCTTGTTCCATTGATCTTATATTTCTGTTTTTGTGCCAGTACCATATTGTCTTTTTTTTTTTTTTTTTTTTTTGCGGTACACAGGCCTCTCACCGTTGTGGCCTCTCCCGTTGCAGAGCAACAGGCTCCGGACGCACAGGCCTCAGCGGCCATGGCTCACGGGCCCAGCCGCTCCGTGGCATGTGGGATCCTCCCAGACCAGGGCACGAACCCATGTCCCCTGCATTGGCAGGCGGACTCTCAACTACTGCGCCACCAGGCAAGCCCCCATATTGTCTTGATTACTGTAGCTTTGTAGTATAGTCTGAAGTCAGAGAGTCTGATTCCTCCAGCTCCGTTTTTGTCCCTCAAGACTGCTTTGGCTATTCAGGGTCTTTTTTGTCTCCATACAAATTTTAAGATTTTTTTGTTCTCATTCTATAAAAAATGTCACTGGTAATTTGATAGGGATTGCATTGAATCCCTAGTTTTTAAAGCTGGATCCATGGGGTTCTATTACACCATCCATTATAATTTTGTTGATTTTAGAATTTCCTTAATAAATAGATGCTAAATGATGAAAAATTGTCAGAAGCCCTTAAGATGAAAGAAATTTAACCTAACTTGATAGGGAATGGAGCTCCTAGAGGGGGTTACATCCAAACACATCCTTCCACACCTCCCATCCACTAGACCCAACTTTTTATTTGCAGCTGCTGTTGCAGCTACCAGCTGTGCAGAGGTTGACACCTGCATCTTACTTCAGCTCATCCTCTTCTCTCTCACTTCTAGCAAGAGGATGATTCTCTATCCCACAGTTGAATTTTCAGTAGGAGTCTATTCAGCCATTCTGATACACAGGCAAATCTGGTAATGTAAGGGAGTTAAACACCCCAAAGGCATCCCTTGACCAGTGAGAGACTGGGGATGATGAAAATTACTCCACTTTTTCCATTTCTCCAGGAGACAATTCTGCAGCCTTCCCACTGGTCTTTAGTGGAACTTAGTCCCAGTAGTTCTCAGTGGTCATCCTAACTACCTTTGGATTATCTGTTTCACTCTGTCAACTGCCCCATCCTTGTTCCCTAGAATAATTTAGTAAAATAAGCTGTCTGGACATAAGTTCTTGTCTCAAGCTCTGCTTCATAGGGAACTTAAGGAGTAAAAGGGTAATTAGATTATAAACTATGGTGAATTTTTTAAGCATTAAACAAAGCAGTTAAAATATTATGTCAGTTAAGTGCCCTGGGAAGTCATCTCTGAAATAAAAGGCTTTGTTGAGCTATAATGCCTATAAAAGATAAAAGCTGGAGGAAGCAGAATCTTGTAGAGAAAGACTTGAGGTCATGATAGTGAAAATCTGACACTTATGAAAGGAAAAGGAAGCTATAAGAAAGATTGGACAAGGAGATATTCTAACAGTGATGTAGGTTTAACAAAATCTCAGCCAACCAATTGGGAGCTCTGAAGTAAAGACTGTCTCATAGTAGAGTTCTGTATGTATTGAACAGATATGCCAGGACCAGCACCTGTAGTGGGCTCAGTCATGACTATGGGCTGGCTGGGAACAGCATGGATTGTCTCAAAGGCTAAGACAGAGACTGCAATTCTTCCAGCTGTAGATTATGAGATCACTGTATTAACTACAGTTGAACAAAATGTATTGATACTTTCTTGGAGGAAGATTCAAACAGCCCACCTCCATGGCTGCCAAAGGTACATTAAAAAAAATAATAATTCATATATTTGATTACCTCTCTTTTTTCTAACCTTAGTGAAAAGGACTATATGAAGCTGAAGTTAAAATGCAGTAATCATTGAGAAATATAATTATACATTGTTAGTCACTTGTGCTGAAATCAGTGAAGAAAATTTCACCAACTCTGTGATCTTGCAAAGCAGTCTGTGGCTGTGTTCAGAGATGAGTGAGAAAAAGAAGTTTGAATTAATATTCTAAAGGTAGACATGAGGGATGTGCACTCAGAGTCCTGCAGGAGCTTCTCAATGGTAGTGGAAACAGTCACCACAGTAAAAGATTACAAGGGCTCCCAGAGAATGGGAAATTGAAAACATAAGTACATGAACCATATCAGCACCAATGTATTTCTCACAGACTGTGATCCTCCTTTCAAAAAGTCTCTTTTCTGGCCACTTTGAATCCATAAACAGGAAGTCGGCTATTAACAAGGCAATGTGATTATACATTAAAAAGAAGGACCAATCCATAACTATTGAAGAGTTAAGTATTAACAGTTACAAAGCATGTGTAAGTGCACCACAAAAAAGTCTAGACATAAACCTCACATCATCCCATTTGCCATTGCAAAAAACCAACAATCAAAACCAGTACTACATGTCTATCATATTGAATCTTTTTCCTTTTAGAGTTCTGCCTCACCTTATCATATTTAATCAACTTTAAATAACACTTAGGAAGCATATAACTGGTCACTCTTTTTTTTTTTTTTTTTTTTTTTTTTTTTTTTTTGCGCGGGCCTCTCACTGTCGTGGCCTCTCTTGTTGCGGAGCACAGGCTCCAGATGCGCAGGCTCAGTAGTTGTGGCTCACGGGCCCAGTTGCTCCACGGCATGTGGGATCCTCCCAGACCAGGGCTCGAACCCGTGTCCCCCGCATTGGCAGGCAGATTCTCAACCACTGCGCCACCAGGGAAGCCCTATAACTGGTCACTCTTAAATTGATCTCACCAAGTATTTCCAAACAGTCTTTCTAGTATTAATTTCTAATGCTATTCAATTTCAAGATAAGAATCAGTTGAAAGGTATTGAGGGAGCATAGCTGAGGCATTAGACCTGAAGTGCTGCAGCAATGCCCATGGGAAAGGCTTCATTTGCTCACAACTCTCCATGGCTTTCGAGAGACTGCTTTTTGTCTTTGAGAAAGCTTATAACTGGAGAAGAGGACCCTTAGGCAATTTCTCATGGGAATAACAATCACAGATATTCTTAGAGAAAAAATGACTGTCTCTCCTTCCCTGTCACAACTTGGGGAGAAAACTTTTGTTATGGTCAGTAGAAGTAAAAGCACAGCTCTGTCTGAAGAACAAATGCAGAAAATATATCATCTTGCCTTTCCTAATATTATCAGTTACTCATTAGAAAACTACTACCATAATTCAGTTTATCAAATTTCCAATTAATTGTGTACATGATTCTCATTTGCTACTTAGGATAACTTAGAAAATTATTATTCAGAAAGTTCTGTAGTGCTCGCTTCGGCAGCACATATACTAAAATTGGAACGATACAGAGAATATTAGCATGGCCACTGCGCAAGGATGACACACAAATTCGTGAAGCGTTCCATATTTTTATGAACGGATAAAGAAGATGTGGCACATATATACAATGGAATATTACTCAGCCATAAAAAGAAATGAAATTGAGTTATTTGTAGTGAGGTGGGTAGACCTAGAGTCTGTCATACAGAGTGAAGTAAGTCAGAAAGAGAAAGACAAATATCATATGCTAACACATATATATGGAATCTAAGAAAAAAAAATGTCATGAAGAACCTAGGGGTAAGACGTGAATAAAGACACAGACCTACTAGAGAATGGACTTGAGGATATGGGGAGGGGGAAGGGTAAGCTGGGACAAAGTGAGAGAGTGGCATGGACATATATACACTACCAAATGTAAAATAGATAGCTAGTGGGAAGCAGCCGAATAGCACAGGGAGATCAGCTGGGTGGTTTGTGATCACCTAGAGGTGTGAGATAGGGAGGGTGGCAGGGAGGGAGACGCAAGAGGCAAGAGATATGGGAACATATGTATATGTATAACTGATTCACTTTGTTATAAAGCAGAAACTAACACACCATTGTAAAGCAATTATACTCCAATAAAGATGTTAAAAAAAAAAAGCTCTGTAATAAGGATATTGAGAGGGATAACAATTTTATATCAGCAGTCCAATTTACTATACTGATTTTTTTTGTGCAATATTAATATCGTTCATAAATGTCCTAATGTTCTTGATTTTTTTATCTTTATAGAGCATAAAAAGAAAAGCTCAACCAAGCACTATTCCATTTTTTTTTTTATATAACAGCAAAATCTGTACGTATCTAATAACTGGTTGACTAACCCAGAGACACTGGAGATAGGTCTATAATTAGTTGTTACATTTATATATAACAGAGCAAAATACAAGCAGCTATTTATGGTTACTGCTTCACCGATTCTGAGAATAAATTTGTAAAGTCATGTGTGCATGGTGTAACCGTTCCGTTTTTGTTATGTTCAATAATATACACAGAACATTCCAGTGATTAGGGGATTGCCATATCACATTACCCCGTGATGAGCAACATCTCTTATTCAGTGATGAATTCAACAAATTCTTTCCATGTTTACCTCATGTCATTTTATAATTATAAATATCTCATAGATGCAGAGCCAAGCAAATCGTTGATGGCAGAAGGAAAATAGGAGAATGACAAAAGGCAGGTCATAAAGATGTCTGACAAGGAAGAGAAGTGGAAGAGGCACTTGCCAACACTGAATAATCTGCTAACCACTCCCTGTTAGGAAAGATCCAAGTGTTGTATTGTCCAGAGGTTCAAGAATCCTTCCTCCACCCACACAAAACCTTTCTTTAGGTCAGTAAGCACAAGCACTTGATGAACATCTGCCATGTTCTTACCTTGGAATTTGCACTACGTGGGATTCAAATACACATCAAGTCCTGACAGGCGAGGAGTTTACAATCTATTTGTGATGCTGTAGCTAACACACAAAATCATTAAGGCCTAATGAGTGGGACTTATCTAAAGGAAATAGTAGACTGAATCCAAACAAACTCAGTAGGGCTGAGGGTATCTTCATGGAGTAGGTAGGGCCTGTGATGAGGCTTAAGGGTTGGCCATGATTTTGTGAAACTAAATGAAAAACAATTTCAAGCACTGGAAATAAACACATAGGGTTAAGTTGATGTTAGGTATCCTGATAGAAATAATCCTCTGATTTCTAATGGAGTTGATTAACATGGTTATTGGAGAGAATGTGGGGAAGCATTTTAGGGTACAGGGAAAACAGAAATAAAAATTGTCTATACAAAAGAAAAGAAAAAGATCAAACACTAAATGAGAGGTTCAATGATACAGAGCAGTGAGAGACAAATAAATACTTGTGATGACTGAAGTACTCAGTGATATAGGGCAGAGGAGACAAAGGCAACTAATATTTATGCACGACTTCTATGCCCAAGAAATGTGCTAAGTGTCTTATTAAACTGTAACCAAATTAGGTATCAATGGCTTTATTGCAGTGTCCTCCAGGTATCCCTGATGGTATCCCTAATATTCCACAGTCAACCAGGACCAATTTATAACTTTGGACATGACTCCTCCTAAAGACTGAGTGATAATGGAAGAGAATTCTTGAACAGCAAGTAACTTATACTATGATATAGAGTAGCCCAAGCCCTAGGAGCTATTTACCCTGGCCTGCCACCCCATGTCCATAGGCATCTCAGACCTCACCCCCAAAAACTCTCCTGGCACCTCCAAGCCTCAGAAATGTCTCTGCCCTGATTGAGGTACCCATTCATACCTGTCTAAACCAGATTTTTTAAAGTGTTGAAACTCATTTCCTTCAAGAAGAAAATTTCTTTTTCTTCCAAAGTCTCCATTTTTCTCCATCTTCCATTTTTCTCCATCTTCGTTTTGCTTCCATTATCTCAGCAAACATCCATATCAAATCCTCTACATTTCTGATCCATCTAATGCAATGACTGCTGCCTGCCTCTCCAGGATCTTCAGACTTCAGAGACTTCATTTCTTCCTACAAGGTTGACAGCCACTACTGGCTGTTGACCAATCAGCCTGCTTCTGTGCCATTGGGCATACTGGTATGTTGTTTGCCTGCCTTTTCTAAAGAATCATTGCCTCCATTGTGAAATCTAGCCTAACTTCCCAAGGCAGATTTAATTTTTTATTCTTTTAAAAATTTCTGAGTACTCTTCTAGGCCAATCACTATTCTAGGAACTGGAAATTTAATGTTGAACAAAACAGGTAAGGTCTCTACTCTTACAAATTGAGCATCCAATTCTGAGAATTGGAGACATTAGAGCTTTTTCATCAATATTTCATGTATATACCAAGCATACCTCTCCAAAGTACATGGTAATGTACTTTCTTGTTTCCTTGTCTCTTTCTCATTATATTATAAGAAGCTTAATAGCAAGTACTGGGACTGTCACCTGAGGGTCTCTGGTGCCTAGCAAAGCACCCGGAAAATAGTTCTGCTATTCAGCACTCAAGGGAGCATTGTCATCAGTCAATGTCAGTGGAATCATGGAATCACATTTAATAAACTGAACTTTTCACATATCAAAAGGCTTTTTAACATTATTATTATTATTATATATGATAGCAGCTTTTCAGAAAACAGCTCTTGCTATTTTCCAAATTTGGAAAGTATCCCCAATACCAAAGAGTTTATTATTTTTCTTCTAAGGATACATTCCCTCTAAAAATACTTCAAGAATTGTATAAATATCATAAACCTTTTGCTAAATGATTTCTTGTTTAATAAACATCAATAAATGTTTATTTATTGATTAGTTTCAATTTTGCCCTCCTTCTCAAGTGTTTTTCTTCATAAATACATTGAGTTGTTATTGTTGTTGTTTGGAGGGGGGCTGTTGGTGGTGGGTTTTTGCTTTCGCCATTGTTTTGCTTACTATTTAATACATCTGTCTTCCATCTCTGGAAACTGGGAACTGACTGAGAGAAAACAAAGAACATCAGTAATCCTAAAACATGTTCATTCTTTATCTTTTTTATTTTTCACTCTAAGTCAACAGTTTCTGTTTAGCTCTCCTCTAAGGTTTAGATCTTTAGGCTTCGCAAACTTCTGTTTCTTAGTTTATATACTCTAACTTCTGAAAGAAAAAAATGACTTTTACTTATCTAATTGTATCTCCACCAATTTTCTATAACTTAAGCTGTCACTTTCAGCTGCTGAGTCAAAAATATTCTACGGGGAAGATAGCAGCTTCTGCTCATCACCTTTTCTCTATCACAGATGAAGGCCAAATGTGCAAAATATACAGAAAGATTTTAGGACATTATTTTTCTGAGGCAACATGACTGATGTCACTTTGTATTCTTTCTCATCAACTTACTATCTTTTTTTTTTTTTTTTTTTTTTTTTGTGGTACACAGGCCTCTCACTGTTGCGGTCTCTCCCATTGCGGACCACAGGCTCCGGACGCGCAGGCTCAGCGGCCATGGCTCACGGGCTTAGCCGTTCCGCGGCATGTGGGATCTTCCCGGACCGGGGCACGAACCAGTGTCCCCTGCATCGGCAGGCGGACTCTTAACAACTGTGCCAACAGGGAAGCCCGAACTTACTATCTTTATATTGCAATATGTTTACTATTTTTTTATATTCCAGTATATGGTTATGACATAATTCCTTAACTAAAAATCAGCACTTCCTAACACCCCTTTTACTTTCTAAAGTCTAATGAGTCTTTATCTCCTTCTCAAATATCATCCTCTCATTGTTTAGACATCTCACTGTACCTTCTAGCTTCCCAGAGTTGCTCCTACTGTATTTAATCTAAACTACCAAACATTTAATATTAGAGCCATCTTGTACCAGTCAAAATGCAGCTGTCCTAGGTCAAATTCTCCAAATATTAGACTAGTTAACTACTAGAACTAATAATTTGCATTCAAGATTCCATTTGTAATTTTTACTGGTAAAACTTCGGCAAATTAAACTGACTTGTCACTATCATATGGTTGTCTCCATTGCACACTAGTTTCAAATTTTATTTTTACTTTGAAGCAACTTCATTTATTTACCTTGAATACCAGTACAGTATTTCTTTATATGACATAAATATAATTTCTTGTCCTCTCCTTTACCCAGCCAAGTATTGCTGTGCTTTTTTCTCCCTTCATGTAACCTGAAGGCACACTCAGAAGCCTTCCTAAATTTTTATTTTAAAATATTTCAGGGATGCCAATCCTCTCAACAACCATATTAAGGAATTATAGGGAAAGCAGTTGTGTTGCCACTTTAAATAGGGAGATGCTGGACTGCAAATAAAAGTGTGCACTTTTTACACAAGTCAGTTGTTGGTCTGGGAAAGGAGCCCAGGAAACTTGCCTCTTATGTTAGCATATCAGTAAATAGACTAATTTTTATTTTCACTTAAGATAAAATCGTAAGACTGGAAGGGACTGGTTTCAGTTATAGCCTAGGCAGAATTCTATCAATGCTCTGCCAGAAGAAAGGTTAATTTCCCAAATATTTATAGAATTCTTTGTAATATGCTTCCATGATTTTTTTTTTCTGAAATGATAAAGTCAGAGAACTGTAGCTCTGTGTCTCAAATTAGAAGCCAGACTAACCAAGAGAAATGGCATGCAATTATTCTTGAAGAAAACAATAGCATCATTGTGATATTCATAAATCCTTTTTTTGAGCATGCTCTCTAAGTCCAAAGCTATCTGGGTCTTAAGCTGTCATTTATTTATTAATTTGTTTTTAAATATTAATTAATTAATTAATTAATATTTAAAAATATTCTATGCCTATCCCACCCCTCAAAAACATAAACCACAGTTCCTTCCTCACACAGCTTACAATCTTTTAGAGATTATTTATAGTGTGCTAACTCTTAGAGTTGAAAATGTACAAAGCGCAGTAAAAGCACATGGTCAGGGCAACTCCATAAGATTTCAGGGCTCAATGACGTTTTCTAAAGGAAGCAGCATCTTAAAATGAGGCTTGAAGGGTGAAAAAAAGGGACAACACAGTCAAATCAGAGGTAGGGTAGTTAAAGAATATCGTAAGTAGAGCACGTACAAAGGCACAGATGAAAGACAGCATAGCATATTAGATGATCTGTAAGAAGTTTAACATGGGTAGAGTGCAAGAGTGGGAAATGACAGAGATGGGGGTGGTGAAATACCCAGGGCTAGTGTGGAAAATAAAATAGAGCAAGAGTTGACAAACTTTTTGTAAAGGGCCGGTTGGCAAATATTTTAGGATTTGCATGCAGTCTCTTGTCTCAACTACTCAAATCTGCTATTGCAGAGCTAAAGCAACCTTAGACAATATATAAATGAATGTAATCCAATCGCTATATAGATCAATTTGTGGAGATCAAAATATAGAATATAGATCAAAATATTTAACAATATTTAGTCTTTTGATCCATGAACACAGTATATCTCTTCACTTATTTAGCTGTATCATTTTACTGAGCAACGTTTTGTAGTTTTCATTGTATAGGTCTTCCCCTCTTTTTTTTTTCAGATTTATTACTTTTTCGTATTTTAGATGCCATTGTAAGTAGCATTATTTTATTTAATTTTCCTATAGTTTGTTGGTAGTATATAGAAATATATTTTTATATATTTATCTTGTATCCTGCAACATGTCTATATTCACTTATTAATTATAATAGCTTTTTTTGTGGATTCCAAGGAATAGTCTACAAATCATCATGTTCTATACAAATGAAGTTACTTTCTTTCAAATCTGGATTCCTTTTATTTCTTTTGCTTACCATATTGTACTGGCTGAAACCTACAATATAAGGTTGATTAGAAGTGGTAAGATTGAGGGCTTCCCTGGTGACTCAGTGGTTGGGAGTTCCCCTGCCAATGCAGGGGACGCGGGTTCGTGCCCCGGTCCAGGAGGATCCCACGTGCCGTGGAGCGGCTGGGCCCGTGAGCCATAGCCACTGAGCCTGCGCATCCGGAGCCTGTGCTCCGCAACGGGAGAGGCCACAGCAGTGAGAGGCCCGCGTGCCGCAAAAAAAAAAAAAAAAAAAAAAAATTAGTGGTAGGATTGAATATCTTTGCCTTTTCCTCCTCTTAGGAAGATAGCATTAATCTTTCACCATAAATTTTCACCTACAAGATTTGCTGTAGGTTTTTCTTGGAAAGCGTTTATTCTGTTAAAGGAGGTTTCCTTCTGTGATGGTTAATTTTATGTAACAACTTTGCTAGGCTATGGCACCCAGTTATGTCATCAAACACCAGTCTAGATTTGCTATGAAGATATTTCTTAGATGTGATTAACATTTAAATCAGTAGACACTGAGTAAAGCAGATCACTTGCCATAACGTGTGTGAGTCTCATCCAGTCAACTGAAAGTCTTAGGATAAAAGATCGAGATCCCTCAAAAAGGAAGGAATTCTGCCTCCAGATTGCCTTCGTACTCAAGGTTGCAACATCAACTCCTCCCTGGGCTTATAGCCTGAGGGTCTGCCTGGCAGGTTCTAAACTTGCCAGCCCCCACAATTACATGCGCTAATTCCTTAAAATAAATACTTTCTTTAACCTCTCCCTTTCCCTCTTCCTTCCTTCTCTCCCTCCTTCAACCTCTCTCCCTTATCAACCCTCCCCCTTTCTCCAGGTAGATAGATAGATAGATAGATAGGTAGGTAGACAGATAGATAATAAATAGAAAGATAAAAGTATAGATATCTTATTGGCTCTGTTTCCCTGGAGAATACTAATATACCTCTATTCCTAGTTTGCTGAATGTTTTTAAAAGGAATAGAAGTTGGACTTTTATCAGTTTTTTCTGTATGTGTTGAGATGATCACATAATTTTTCTCCTTCAATTTTTTTCATTTTTGAATCATATCTTTAATTTTCAAATGTTAAATCAAACTTGTATTAACCACATGAACCTTGGTCATAATACTTTATCATTTATATATATTGTACTCGATTGGCTAAAATTTCTTTAATAATTTTTGCATCTATGTTTATATGGGATATTAATCTATTTATTTCCTTGTAGTGCATCTGTTTGGTTTTGATGTCAGAATAAAGCTGGCCTCAAAGAAAGTATTACTTCCTTTTCAATTTTCTCTCTATTTATATATTTTCTAGAAGAGTTTGACAGTGCTAAATAAACTCATTAGCTCTAGTAGGCTTTGATTTGTTTTCTTTTGTAAAATGCATAAAGTTTATTAAGTATACATGTCATCCTTAAATAAAGTTTTACATCTTCTTTTCTAATTTTCCTTCTTGCTTTATTTTACTGGCTAGTAGTTTAATTTCAATGGTGAATAAAAGTGGTGCGACTGATGCATCTATCATTCCCCATAAGGAGACTTTCTAGTCTTTCACTGTTATATGTACTGTTAATTGTAGTGTTTTCACAGATGTCCTCAATGAGGTTGGAAAGTTTCCTTGTTTTCTTGTTTTGGGAAAACTTTTTTAAAAATCATGAATCAGTGTTGAATTTTGTCAAATGACATTTTTGCATCTATTGAGGTGATCATATTTTTTTCCTATGTTTATGTTCTCATTTTGTTCTGTTGAAATTACATTGATTGACTTGAAATATTAAACCAACCTTGCATTCAGGGAATCAAGTGAGCTTGGTCAAGACTTATTATCTTTGTTATATATTGTCACATATGATTTGCTCATTGCTAGGGCTACCAAAAAGATGTACATGACTAAGTGGTTTGAAAAGAAATTTATTGTCTCACAGTTTTGGAAGCTAGAACTTAGCAACATTTAAATGGTAAACTCTTTTTTTCCCAAGCAATGATCAGTGACTGAAACCTCTTCTAATTTCTTTAACCTCCCAGCTTCTGCTTTCCTTTTGGCTCTTTGGAGTCTTGTTTATCATATACACATTTTAGGAATAATCTAAACAGTTGAAGGAAATGTGTATACAGAATTTGGGGGTGGGCATCCTTTCCTTCTTTGCTTCCTCACTTCTGAGGTCTTCCCTAAATTTCCATCTGTTCATGTCTTTTTCAACCTCTGTCTCTTCAGTCCGGTAAGACTGCAAATTTTTATTTGAATTCTATTATTCTGTATGTCTCAGGAAACTGGGGAGTGGCCTAGAGGGAAAACCAACTAAATAAGAATGTCATCGTGTTTACTGCTTTTCTGTAGAATATTGTGGCCCATACACTTTCTGATGCTTTCGATTGCTTTTAATGTCACTAAAAAGTTTTTTTTAATTCAGTTATAATAATTATCAACAGGAGCATAAGTCTCATAAAAATTACTATTTCTGGAATGTGAACTCTAATCAGTATTCTATTGGTTAAAAAAAAGTTTCATAATACAACCCCCTTCATGATTTCTATATATTAATTTACTTTTTTTTAAACAACTTCATTGGAGTATAATTGCTTTACAATGTTGTGCTTTCTGCTGTATAACAAAGTGAATCGGCTATATGTATACATATATCCCCTATGCCCTCCCTCTTGCATCTCCCTCCCACCCTCCCTACCCCACCCCTCCAGGTGGTCACAATGCACCGAGATGATCTCCCTGTGCTATAAACCTGCTTCCCACTATCTATTTACATTTGGTAGTGTATATATGTCAATGCTACTCTCTCACTTCGTCCAGGCTTACCCTTCCCCCTCCCCGTGTCCTCAAGTCCATTCTCTACATCTGAGTCTTTATTCCTGTCCTGCCCCAGGCTCATCAAAACCTTTTTTTTGTTTTTAGATTTCATATTTATGTGTTAGCATACAGCATTTGTTTTTCTCTTTCTGACTTACGTCACTCTGTATGACAGTGCCTAGGTGCATCCACCTCACTACAAATAACTCAATTTTGTTTCTTTTTATTGCTGAGCAATATTCCATTGCATATATATGTCACATCTTCTTTACCCATTCACCTGTCGATGGACACTTAGATTGCTTCCATGTCCTGGCTATCGTAAATAGAGCTGCAATGAACACTGGTACAAGACTCTTTTTGAATTATGGTTTTCTCAGGGTATATGCCCAGTAGTGGGATTGCTGGGTTGTATGGTAGTTCTACTTTTAGTTTTTTAAGAAAACTCCATACTGTTCTCCATAGTGACTGCATCAATTTACATTCCCACCAACAGTGCCAGAGGGTTCCCTTTTCTCCACACCCTCTCCAGCATTTATTGTTTGTAGATTTTTTGATGGTGGCCATTCTGACCGGTGTGAGGTGATGTCACATTGTAGTTTTTTTGTTTTTTGTTTTTTGTTTTTTTGCGGTATGCGGGCCTCTCACTGTTGTGGCCTCTCCCGTTGTGGAGCACAGGCTCCGGACGCGCAGGCTCATCGGCCATGGCTCACGGGACCAGCCGCTCTGCGGCATGTGGGATCTTCCCGGACTGGGGCACGAACCCGTGTCCCCTGCAATGCCAGGCAGACTCTCAACCACTGTGCCACCAGGGAAGCCCCACGTTGTAGTTTTGATTGGCATTTCTCTAATGGTTAGTGACGTTGAGCATCCTTTCATGTGTTTTTTGGCAATCAGTATACCTTCTTTGGAGAAACGTCTGTTTAGGTCTTCTGCCCATTTTTGGATTGGGTTGTTGGTTTTCTTGATATTCAACTGCATGAGGTGCTTATAAATTCTGGAGATTAATCCTTTGTCAGTTGTTTCATTTGGATTTTCTCCAATTCTGAGGGTTGTCTTTTTGTCTTGTTTATGGTTTCCTTTGCTCTGCAAAAGCTCTTAAGTTTCATTAAGTCCCACTTGTTTATTTTTGTTTTTATTTCCATTTCTCTAGAGGTGGGTCAAAAAGGATCTTGCTGTGATTTATGTCATAGAGTATCCTGCCTATGTTTCCTCTAAGAGATTTATAGTGTCTGGCCTTACCTTTAGGTCTTTAATCAATTTTGGGTTTGTTTTTGTGGATGGTGTTAGCGAGTGTTCTAATTTCATTCCTTTACATGGAGCTGTCCAGTTTTCCCAGCACCACTTGTTGAAGAGGATGTCTTTTCTCCATACTGTATACTCTTGCCTCCTTTATCAAAGATAAGGTGACCATATGTGCGTGGGTTTACCTCTGGGCTTTCTATCCTGATCCATTGATCTATATTTCTGTTTTTGTGCCAGTACAATACTGTCTTGATTACTATAGCTTTGTAGTATAGTCTGAAGTCAGGGAGCCTGATTCCTCCACCTCCATTTTTCTTTCTCAAGATTGCTTTGGCTATTCGGGGTCTTTTGTGTTTCCAAACAAATTGTGAAATTTTTGTTCTCGTTCTGTGAAAAATGCCATTGGTAGTTTGATACTGATTGCATTGATTCTGTAGATTGCTTTGGGTAGTAGAGTCATTTTCACAATGTTGATTCTTCCAATCCAAGAACATGGTATATTTCACCATCTGTTTGTATCATTTAAATTTCTTTCATCAGTGTCTTATAGTTTTTTGTATACAGGTCTTTTTTCTCCTTAGGTAGGTTTATTCCTAGGTATTTTTTTTCTTTTTGTTGTAGTTGTGAATGGGCGTGTTTCCTTAACTTTTCTTTCATATTTTTCGTCATTAGTTTATAGGAATGCAGGAGCTTTCTGCGCACTGATTTTGTATCCTGCTACTTTACCAAATTCATTGATTAGCTCTAGTAGTTTTCTGGTAGCATCTTTAGGATTCTCTATGTACAGTATCATGTCATCTGCAAACAGTGACAATTTTAGTTCTTCTTTTCTGATTTGGATTCCTTTTATTTCTTTTTCTTCTCTGACTGCCGTGGCTAAACCTTCCAAAACTATGCTGAATAACAGTGGTGAGACTGAGCAACCTTGTCGTCTTCCTGATCTTAGTGGAAATGGTTTCAGTTTTTCACCACTTAGAACAATAATGGCTGTGGTTTTGTCATATATGGCCTTTATTATGTTGAAGTAGGTTTCCTCTATGCCTACTTTCAGGAGAGTTTTTTACCATAAATGGGTGTTTAATTTTGTCAAAAGCTTTTTCTCCATCTATTGAGATGATCATATGGTTTTTATCCTTCAATTTCTTAAAATGGTGTATCACATTGATCGATTTGCATATATTGAAGAATCCTTGTATTCCTGGGATAAACGCCATTTGATCATGCTGTATGATCCTTTTAATGTGCTGTTGGATTCTGTTTGCTAGTATTTTGTTGAGGATTTTTGCATCTATGTTCATCAGTGATATTAGCCTGTAGTTTTCTTTTTTGTGACATCTTTGTCTGGTTTTGGATCAGGGTGATGGTGGCCTCATAGAATGGGTATGGGAGTGTTCCTCCCTCTGCTATATTTTGGAAGAGTTTGAGAAGGATAGGTGTTAGCTCTTCTCTAAATGTTTGATAGAATTCACCCGTGAAGCCATCTGGTCCTGGGCTTTTGTTTGTTGACCAATCTTTAATCACAGGTTCAATTTCAGTGCTTCTTTGGTGTGTTTATATTTTCTATTTCTTCCTGATTCAGTCTCAGAAGGTTGTGCTTTTCTAAGAATTTGTCCATTATTTCCAGGTTGTCCTTTCTTTTCTTTTGTGGTACGCGGGCCTCTCAGTGTTGTGGCCTCTCCCGTTGCAGAGCACAGGCTCTGGACGCACAGACTCAGCGGCCATGGCTCATGGGCCCAGCCACTCCACAGCATGTGGGATCTTCCCGGACCGGGGCACACACCCGTGTCCCTGGCATCGGCAGGTGGACTCTCAACTGCTGCGCCACCAGGGAAGCCCCAGGTTGTCCATTTTATTGGCATATAGTTGCTTGTAGTAATCTCTCATGATCCTTTGTATTTCTGCGCTGTCACAGTTGTTACTTCTCCTTTTTCATTTCTAATTCTGTTGATTTGAGTCTTCTCCCTTTTTTTCTTGATGAGCCTGTCTAATGGTTTATCAATTTTATCTTCTTAAAGAAACAGGTTTTAATTTTATTGATCTTTGTTAATGTTTCCTTCATTTCTTTTTCATTTACTTCTGGTCTGATCTTTATGATTTCATTCTTCCTACTATTCTGGGGTTATTTTGTTCTTCTTTCTCTAATTGTTTTAGGTGTAAGGTTAGGCTGTTTATTTGAAATTTTTCTTGTTTCTTGAGGTAGGATTGTATTGCTACAACACAATAACTTCCCTCTTAGAACTGCTTTTGCTGCATTCCATAGGTTTTGGGCCATCGTGTTTTCATTGTCATTTGTTCCTAGGTATTTTTTGAGTTCTTCTTTGATTTCTTCAATGATCTTTTGGTTATTCAGTAGTGTATTGTTTAGCCTCCATGTGTTTGTATTTATTACAGCGTTTTTCCTGTAATTGATATCTAGTCTCATAACGTTGTGGTCAGAAAAGATACTTGATACAATTTCAATTTTCTTAAATTTACCAAGGCTTGATTTGTGACCCAAGATATGATCTATCCTGGAGAATGTTCCATGAGCACTTGAGAAGAAACTGTATTCTGTTGCTTTGGGATACAATGTCCTATAAATATCAATTAAGTCCATCTTGTTTAATGTAACATTTAAAGCTTGTGTTTCCTTATTTATTTTCAGTTTGGTTGATCTGTCCATTGGTGAAAGTGGGGTGTTAATGTCCTCTACCATTATTTTGTTACTGTCGATTTCCCCTTTTATGGCCGTTAGTATTTGCCTTATATATTGAGGTGCTCCTATGTTTGGTGCATAAATATTTACCATTATTACAACATCTTGGATTGACCCCTTGATCATTATGTAGTGTCCTTCTTTGTCTCTTCTAATAGTCTTTATTTTAAAGTCTATATTGTCTGATATGAGAATTGCTACTCCAGCTTTCTTCTGATTTCCATTTGCATGGAATATCTTTTTCCACCCCCTGCCTTTCAACCTGTATGTGTCCCTAGGTCTAAAGTGGGTCTCCTGTAGACAGCATACATTCAGGTCTTGTTTTTGTATCCATTCAGCCAGTCTATGTCTTTTGGTTGGAGCAGTTAATCCATTTACATTTAAGGTAATTATCAATATGTATGTTCCTATTACCATTTTCTTAATTGTTTTGGGTTTGTTTTTGTAGGTCTTTTCCTTCTCTTGTGTTTCCTGCCCAGAGAAGTTCCTTTATGATTTGTTGTAAAGCTGGTTTGGTGGTGCTGAACTCTCTCAGCTTTTGCTTGTCTGTAAAGGTTTTGATTCCTCCATTGAACGTGAATGAGATTCTTGTTGGGTAGAGTTGTATTGGTTGTAGGTTTTTCCCTTTCATCACTTTAAATATGTCCTGCCACTCTGTTCTGGCTTGCAGAGTTTCTGCTGAAAGATCAGCTATTAACCTTATGGGAATTCCCTTGAATGTTATTTGTTGTTTTTCTCTTGCTGCTTTTAATATTTTTTCTTTGTATTTAATTTTTGATAGTTTGATTAATATGTGTCTTGGCATGTTTCACCTTGAACTTATTCTGTATGGCACTCTCTGTGCTTACTGTAATTGATTGACTATTTCCTTTCCCATGTTTGGGAAGTCTTTAACTATAATCTCTTCAAATATTTTCTCAGTCCCTTTCTTTTTCTCTTCTTTTTCTGGGACCCCTATAATTCAAATGTTGGTGCATTTAATGTTGTCCCAGAGGTCTCTGAGACTGTGCTCAATTCTTTTCATTCTTTTCTCTTTATTCTGCTCTGCAGTAGTTATTTCCACTATTTTATCTTCCAGGTCACTTATCTGTTCTTCTGCCTCAGTTATTCTGCTATTGATTCCTTCCAGAGAATTTTTAATTTCATTTATTGTGTCCATCATTGTTTGTTTGCTCTTTAGTTCTTCTAGATACCTGTTAAAAGTTTCTTGTATTTTCTCCATTCTATTTCCAAGATTTTGGATCATCTTTACCATCATTGCTCTGAATTCTTTTTTAGGTAGACTGCCTATTTCCTCTTCATTTGTTTGGTCTGGTGGGTTTTTACCTTGCTCCTTCATATTTCTGTGTCTTCTCATTTTGCTTAACTTACTGTTTTTGTGGTCTCCTTTCTGCAGGCTTCAAGTTTGTAGTCCCCGTAGTTTTTGGAGTCTGACCCCAGTGGGTAAGGTTGGTTCAGTGGCTTGTGTAGGCTTCCTGATGGAGGGGACTGGTGCCTGTGTTCTGGTGGATGAGGCTGGATCTTTTCTTTCTGGTGGGCAGGACCATGTCTGGTCCTGTGTTTGGGGATGTCTGTGAACTTTCTATGGTTTTAGGCAGCCTCTCTGCTAATGGTTGGGGTTGTGTTCCTGTCTTGCTAGTTGTTTGGCATGGGGTGTCCAGCACTGGAGCTTGCTGGTCGTTGAGTGGAGCTGGGTCTTAGCATTGAGTCAGAGACCTCTGGGAGAGCTCTCACTGATTGATGTCACGTGGGGCCGGGAGGTCTCTGGTGGTCCAGTCCTGAACTTGGCTCTCCCACCTCGGAGGCTCAGACCTGACACCCAGCCAGATCACTAAGACCCTGTCAGCCACACGGCAACTGAGGAACTCCCAGGCAGACGGGAATGTTAGAGAGGCTTCTGAGCCTGATCCGCCATCAGCCACCGAGCTTCTTCTGCCACCACAGCCTCCCTCTACCCTGTAGATGTATTTTTGATGTATTTGTGGGGAGGAAGGTGATCTCTACATCTTACTCCTCTACCATCTTGAAGGTCCCCCCTACTATTTATTATAATAATAAATTTAATACATTTATTATTTATTTTAATAATTAAAATTTGATTTTATGAAGCTTTTAATTTTATAATATAATAAGCAAAAAGCATTTCTAAAAGTAACATTCAATACTATTAGTGAGGTGCAAATATATATTCCTTATTTACAACATAATTCCATAATTTTAAATTTTTTAACATAATACTTTAAAATAACATCATATAAGCATAACTTAAAATATTATATGCAAGAAACTCCTTGGTCTGTCCATGTTTTTATTACAATTAGCATCTCTTGTTTCTTTTCCCTGTTTTGTGCAGACAACATGGTAACATACTTATATTAGCCAAAATTTGATGTAATCAAGAGAGGTACAAAAATCATTCTGTGTATAGAATCATAAAAGACTAGAAATCAGCCCTAGGAGAAGGTGAAGGTAAAATGAGCTGCTTTTGAGCTAAATTCTATTCCCCCAAAAGAGAGACTTAACTAGTGACTACTGCACCTCTTTTCCTTCCCTCAATTTTTATTGGTACTTTCAACTATTAAGTAGACTTATCTCAGACCCACAATACATAGGACATAGTTGACCACAAACTTAAGAAAAACGACTAAAGAAATGCTTCCTTTTAATATGTAGGACAATTAAATCTGTAATGATTAATTACTATGAATGTTTCACCTCTTTTTTTTAATGGGTGGGAACACAAAATTACAGAATGCTATTTTGCATAATACTGAAAATGATGTTCAGCATTGTATTCCCATAAAAACTTTTCAAGAGACTAATATGTTGCCACATTGTGTTGAGTATAGGAGATGTGAAAATGAGCTAGATGTAACCTTTACCTTGCAAAATATATGGTCATTCAATAACTCATCCTCCTTCCCCAAATCTCTCATGCCTATACCTGCCTCTCTGTTCTCATTGCTTAGTCTCTAATATACATTTTATAACAACACCTCTAAAATATAGCTACTTCCTGTGAGGCAGAGCATTATGGTGGAAAAAACATGATCTTTGAAGGCAGAGAGACTTTTAGATTCAAATCTTAACATTAACACTCATGAAATGTATGTTTTTGAAGAAGTTACTTCAACTCTCTTGGCTTAATTTCATCATTTGTAATATATGGGCATTAACATCTATATCAAAGTGTTTTTGCAGGGAGTAAATGAGATAACAGTTGTGCATGTCTCCTCAGAAATTATCAAGTCTAAATAAGTCTTTATTTCCTATCTTCTACTGGAATTGAGAAAATGATGTAAACATATTTTATAAACTGTAAATTAATCTAGTAATTTTAATTTTGTTTTGAATCCATCAATCATATTGCAGATACACTAATCTCCTTAAATTTGCTTTAACACACAATATGCCTCAAAAACCTTGATCAGCTTTCCATTTTCTTCCTCAGGTAGTCTAGCTCCACCACTCGACTTTCAAGGTCACCAAAAGTTGTTCACATCATCCCTATCCAATCATTTCCCGATTACTTCTTGAGGTCTACTGTAATTTCTAAATCTTCTCTGTACAATTTGAACAGGCATGCACATTCTCTCCCTTCTAGGCCTTGGATCTCACTTCTAGGACTTCTAGTCTTTGTTAGGATGGTTTAGCAAACTAATACATGTCATTTTCGAATCTTTGTTAATGTTCCCATAAAACCAGATGGAACACTCAGGGTAGCAAAATCAAACACTGTGGAAAATAGGTGACGATACACACCTCAAGAACAATACCCAAATAGTTTTGTTGGGTGACTCTGCAGGAGGAAGTAGAGGAAAGGCACAGGGATTTTTTAGAGCCATAACAGCTAGAGAACCCTCAAATTATCAAGCTCTGAAAAGCTTGGGAAGGAAATATGGGAACATTAACTGATTTGGAAAAGGACTTGACAGCTTCCAATTTGTGGGTACAATACAGGAAAACATGGTAAGATCACATGGTGTTGGAGTAGTCTGAACCCTCAAAACTCTATTTAAAAAACAAACAAAACAATCAAAACTCCTTCCAAAATCTGCTGGAGAGTAGAATGAGAAATAGGGGAGGGGCAAAGAAAGAAAAAGTCATCTAATATTGGAGAGGGGAAAAAAGACATAAGATCTCGGAGAGTATGAAGACATATTTTATCCAACACTTCATTAAACTAACAGAAGAGAGAGGTCTAGAACCATGAAGCTAGGAAATACAATTGTACCCACTTTTCTCTCCTAAGAATACAAGAAAATTAATCTGAAGCATTAGCAATGAAAAGGATTGCAGCCAAATCACAGATAAAATTATTGTAGCAAAACTGAAATTAAGGAGAAAGTTTATGTCCCTACAGACAATGAAAGTGCACTAGAATAATATTCCCACAAAACAGTTACCTAATCATTAAATATTAGCCCAAAGAATTTAAGAAATTTTTACAAACTATGAATTAATAGCTTAAGTAAAGAATTATACAAATTCATAAATGTGATGACTAGACGAAAGTATGATTTGAAAGACTGCTGAAAAAAACTTAGAAAGAATTCTAAATAAAAGAAAAAAAATCACTTCAGAAATGAAGACTAAACTAGAAGGGATACACATATACATGCACACGCACACACACACACACACACACACACACACACCCCAGCATGATTAATGGCTTAAGAGAAAGAAAAGATGGAAAGGGCTTAATGTTTGAAAAGCAAAACAAAATAGAGATAGGGCTTCCCTGGTGGCGCAGGGGTTGAGGGTCCGCCTGCCGGTGCGGGGGACGTGGGTTCGTGCCCCGGTCCGGGAGGATCCCACGTGCCGCAGAGTGGCTGGGCCTGTGAGCCATGGCCGCTGAGCCTGCGTGTCCGGAGCCTGTGCTCCGCAACGAGAGAGGCTGCAGCAGTGAGAGGCCCGCATACTGCAAAAAAAAAAAAAAAAAAAAAAGAAATAGAGATAAAAGGGGATTCAAAAGAAAATGATAAACATCACTGGAAGTTAGGCAAGATCCAACATATGAAAACCATGACCATAAAACAGAACAAATACTAAAAACACAATTCAAAAACACTTTCTTGAAAAAAGAAAGGCTGAAAGTACATATTGTAAGGCACATTATATATGTGGACAAATGATCCAGAAGAGGATACACTGTCACATTTAGTAAAAAAAAAAAATGAATTTTTAAGAAAAAGGAAAAGGGGGCAGGGGGGTAGTTTGAGCAGTTAGGCAAAAACATCAAGATATCTAAAAGGAAAAGAAAATTAAATTGTTGTTAGACTGTTTGACAGCAGTACTTTATGCCAGAAGACAACTGAAGAAACAGATTTGAGAAACACAATAAAAGAAAATGTAAGCCAATAATTTTTATATTCAGGCAAATTGCCATACATACATACAAGCATACTACATATACAAGCTGAAAAGCGTCCAACTCTTAGGAATATCAGGAGCCCAGAGAATATTACTTCCATGAGCATTCTGAAGGAATCTATTAAAGAAAAAGTTTCAGGCAAGTTAAATAAATTGGGAGTCATCAGCAAGATGTCTAGAAGAAGCTTTAAGGATATATTTATCTGCAGAACTAAAAGTAAATGATGGTTATAAAGAAAATAGTATAGTCACAAAAAACTACATTCTCTAAAAGTATAGATACATTACAATTATTTTACACTGAGTATGGGGAGCAAGAACTGATACTAAATGAGGTAGTCCAACAGATGGCACCCCAAAGTCATTTAAACCTAATTTTAAGTTTCTACATATAAATTCCTGTCTATAGGTAATACTGCAGATAGAGAAACAAGTTAAATGATACCACAGGAAGAAAGGTGTCAAACCCAGAATTCCTCAGGACACCTGACCCAGGTTCTTCAACAAGTCAATGGCATGAAAAACTAAAGGAGGACCATTCAACATTAGAAATAACCTAAAAAACATAATAACCAAGCACAGTGAGAGTTCCTTGTTTGGATCCTAATTCAAACCAACTGCAAAAAGATATTTTTTAGATATTTTGGGACATTTGAATATGAACTGGATATTAGATCATAATAAAAATTATAATTATGTAAGATGTGATAATGGCACTGTGGTTATGTAAGAAAATGCCTCCCCTTTTCGGAGATGCATATTGATGTATTTAGAGGTTGAAACGACATGAATTCTGCAATTTGCTTTGAAATACTTTAGTATAAATAATTGGAGGATAGATGGAGCAAGTTTGTCAAAATGTTGATGATTGGGTGATGACAGTGTTTCATAATAAAAGTTTAAAAAAAGAAAAGAAAAATGGCACCCAAAAGATTCCCAAGTCAAATACCTGGAACCTGTAAATGTTACCTTATTTAGAAAAAGAATCTTTGCAGATGTAATTAAGGACCTTGAGATGAGATCATTCTGGATTATCTGAGTGTTCCTTAAATCTAATGAAAAGAACCTTATGATACAGACAGAGGAGAACAGACAGAAGAGCAAGGAAGTAATGTGGCCATGGATGCAGACATTGGTGTGGTGCAGCAAAGGACTGCCAAGGAATGCCAACTGCCACCAGAAGCTGGAAAAAGCAAGGAATGCGATTTTCCCTAAAAGTCTCTGGAGGGGATTTGGCCCTGCTGACAGTCTGAGTTTGGACTTCTGGCCTCCAGAACTGTGAGAGAATAAATTTTTATTGTTCGAAACCACTAAGTTTGTGGTAATTTGTTATGGTAGCCCTATGAAACAAACACACTAAATTCATTAATAGTCATAGTATGGTGGGGGAAACTCAGCAAGGCCTAGAGTCCACTCTGTGTCCCACTGTCTCTGCATGGCCCAGCAAACATTTGTTTTTCCATCTCCATGTGAATTGCCTGCTCCCCTCTGTAGTCCCAAACAACTACCCCCAATATCTTTTGTCTTCAGCTGATATTTAAGGTGAGAATTTTGGCCTTTGTGGTGAGTTACTCAGTTTTCCTAGGTCTCTCCTATGTATACGTGTTATTAAACTTTTGTTTGATTTTCTCCTATTAATCTGTATTATGCCAATTTAATTCTTAGATCAGCCAGAAGAACCTAGAAGGGTAGAAGAATATTTCTTCCTCCCTAACATAGGAAACACATTCACCTCTTAAGGTTCTGAAGCAACACATTTCTCACTGAGGAATACTGATCTGGTTCATATACTGGATACCATGAGATACTGCTGTCTTTGACTGGAGCAGATAGGGTATATGAAATGGGTTCAGGCATGCTGTAAGGAGCCTGCTGCTTAGGCTATACAAGTTAGTCCATCCTATATTGAAGTGGAAGTCTCAGTGGTAGCTAAAGATAGTGAGGGATTTATGGAAAGCCCCAGTAGGTGAATCACAAGGCAGGCAGCTGGGGTGATGGAGCAAAGTCATGCTATCTACAGTGGAGAATTATACACTTTTTGAAAAACAGTTCCTGGTGGGCTACTGGGCCCTGGTAAAGATGAAACACTTGACAGTAGAACACCAAGTGGTCACACATAAGGAACCGCCTATCATGAGTTGTGTTCTGTTAGGTCCACTAAGTCATGAAGTCAGGTAGACACACCAGCCATCATAATAAGATGGAAGTGGTACATCTGGGATCAAGCTCAAACAAACCTAAAGCACATTAATAAGACACTAAAGCAGGCATCCCATAATCCTGTATCACCCACCATGCTTGCACCAGTGCCATTCCCTCAACCTACACTGATGGTCATATGAAAGGAGGAAGGTCCAATACAAACAAATGAAGAAATAGGAAAAAGGCTGAGTTTGGTTTACAAATGGTTGAGATTGCTTTGTCTTTGTATTTATAGATGACATGACGCAATACGGGAATTTCCTTGAAAGTAATCAGGAGTGGATAGCATAGAGTAATAAATATTGGTCATAGGTTGATAATTGTTAAAATTGTATGATGAATACACGGAAATTTATTACATCATTTTCTCTCATTTTTTACGTTTGGCGTTTTCCGTAATAAACATTTCTGAAGTAAATTAAAGGTGATTATAGACAAGAAAATAAGGAAGTCCTTGGTAAATTCCATAATATTAAATCTTCAATATGAAATATAATTTCTTGGAATGATATTCCATATTTTTCCATCACCAAGCCAATTAGCCTACCAAGAAATTTACAGTGATGAATATCAGTAGATTGGAATGTTGTGGTATTTAAAGGATTATTTTGTATGTAAGGGGTCGTTTTGTGCCTATTGCATTGGCAAGATGCTGAATGCTGAACTGAACTGTAAAAAGAATAATGTCTTTATCTTCAAAATCAAGAGCCCACAATATATTTATTGTCCTGTTACTACAAAATGTTCAGTTTGCAATCCAGTTTCTTTTGCATTTTAGTAGAGCAAATCTCTTAATTACACAGTCACATAAGTAGAATCATAGCATTTTTAAAAGTCAGAGAAAATTGAAAGATCATTTACTCTAACTCTTGTATTTTACAAAAGAGGAAACAGGATCTTTTAAAGTTCCCAAAGTACAATATTATTGACTGAGCTGAGACTAAAACCCAGAACTTCTGCCTCCCGATCCAGTGTTTCTTCCACTACCCACCCCAAAAACATGATAAGATAATGTCCCTTTCAAAAAAATCCATTCTGACTGCAACTGATGCAAACTTTCCAGTGAATATTGAAGAAAGGTTTCAATTTCAAAGGTTTCAATTTCAAAGGTTTCAATCAATTAACCTTAATTCGCCAAGATCTATCACAGTACCTGACATACAAGAGGCAGTTAATGAATGTCCACTGGAGAATAAAGGATGTGGCAGATCTACATATGAACAACTGCAAAACTTCATCTGAAAACAAAATAATTGTCACTTTTTGTCAATGAGATGACAGAGGTGATGTGATATGTTTCTGATATATAGACATAAATAGGTTTGAAGCATTATTGTTGGTGTGGGTTTTTTCTTTGTTTGTTTGTTCTGTGAAGTGAAACAAAACTCACTTCCAACAGTGCAACTTGGTATAAGCAGTATGTAAAGTATTTCTTGATTTATGTAAGGCTCATAAAAACCCAATATATAATTTTACTTAATCTAAGTAATGAAAAAAAATTAATATAATGTAACATAATGTATTAAAGTTTTATACCTCATAATTAGAATATATGCTAAAATCTCATCACTATTTCTCCCAAATAATTTAAAATTCTTTTTAGAGTGGAAAACTATTTTTTAAGTGTCAAAGAAATTTTAAAAAAAACCTGACTAAATTCACTTCCATGCCTGAAACAATCTATGAAACAATTTTTAAAACTTAATAATTATTATAAATAAATTCTTATCTGTTGTCTTTTATTTGTAAGGGAAATTCATTTTTTGCTCCTATGCACATAATCTCTAATAATGTAGAAAAGTTCTTTGAGTATGAACATCTCCATATGAATCCAATAGAAACATTTTACTGCTCTAGACAAATGAGTTACAGCAAATTAAATAGCTGATTCTTGTGTTTATGAGTGCTTCTTAGTGCACCCTTGTGGTCAAGTCATACCTTACAAATGCAACCTTAAAAATTTCAGAGCATAAAGCGAGATGGAAAAGAAGCAACTGTGAGTCATCTGTTTGCTACTTTCAGAAAGCACCAGCCGTTGTCCTACGTGGCTGTGGAAAAAAAAGGTTTAGTGTGACTTTTGTTTTTAGAAAAGGAGATACAAGATAAATGATTTGAATAAAAAGGCGAGGACAAAAAGATTATCTCAAATTAAGTTTGTAAGAAAGGCTATTGAAAATGATGTTGAATAATATCAACACTGAACAAATATCAGTAGATTCATTTGCTGCAATTTGCTTGTTCAAACTTCTGTGTTCTGTCATATGAGAAAATGGTATTTGGACAGTGCTTTCCAGTTTCTTTCAATTTGTCAAATCTACTCAAAACTCTTCTCTACATTTTTTTTTTTTTTTTTTTTTTTTTAGCGGAACACAAATCCTTGTCCTGGACAGAAATGGATGTTTTCTTCACATCAACTGATATACCAAGTGAGATAAAACATAGTATTTACCTTTTTTAAACAATTAAGCAAAAGAGCATTGTGCATACCTTTGAAAATGAGACAACAAAGAAAAATATTTGCAGGTTGGACAGCAAATTTGATATTTCTGACAAAATTAACTTTCAAAAAAAGTATTAATATTACATTTCTAAACATGTGTATTTCACAAGAAATAGAATTTGTCTGGGATACATAAGTTTATATAATAGCAAAACACAGTCTAAAACATTTCTCTTTTTCCTGATAACTTTTAAGAAACTTGTGGTTAACTCAGATAATTTTATATTAAAGAGAATCTCATGCAAAAGTAAATAGACATATATACAGAATATTTATATCAGTAGTGTTTGTAATAACAAAAATTTGTAAACAATCAAAAGTACACTGACAGGCAAATGGATGACTAAATTATTGTATATTCACAAAATGCAATAATGTCAAATAATGAATGAATAAATGTTACATATAATAACACTAAGGAATGTAAGCAATCTGAATTTAAGAGGGGGAAGGTCAGTTGTTTGATAGGGAAGAGAAGGAGTGAGGGAGTGCAGACCATGTCTTGGCTCTATAACCTTGGTCTCCATGACTGAGGTAACTAGTCTCTAGGAGAGGAACTGACTACCTTGATGGAGAATTATCAACACAGAGAGAGATAGACAAGATGAAAAGGCAGAGGGCTATGTACCAGATGAAGGAACAAGATAAAATTCCAGAAAAAACACTAAATGAAGTGGAGATAGGCAACCTTCCAGAAAAAGAATTCAGAATAATGACAGTGAAGATGATCCAGGACCTCGGAAAAAGAATGGAGGCAAAGACCGAGAAGATGCAAGAAATGTTTAACAAAGACCTAGAAGAATTAAAGAACAAACAGAGATGAACAATACAATAACTGAAATGAAAACTACACTAGAAGGAATCAATAGCAGAATAACTGAGTCAGAAGAACAGATAAGTGACCTGGAAGACAGAAGGGTGGAATTCACTGCTGCAGAACAGAATAAAGAAAAAAGACTGGAAAGAAATGAAGACAGCCTAAGAGACCCCTGAGAGAACACTAAACGTAACGAAATTCGCATTATAGGGGCCCCAGAAGGAGAAGAGAGAGAGAAAGGAACAGAGGAAATATTTGAAGAGCTTATAGTGGAAAACTTCCCTAACATGGGAAAGGAAATAGCCTCCCAAGTCCAGGAAGCTCAGAGAGTCCCATACAGGATAAACCCAAGGAGACACATGCTGAGACACATAATAATCAAACTGGCAAAAATTAAAGACAAAGAAAAATTATTGAAAGCAGCAAGGGAAAAACAACAAATAACATACAAGGGAACTCCCATAAGGTTCACAGCTGATTTCTCAGGAGAAACTCTACAAGCCAGAAGGGAGTGGCATGACATACTTAAACCGATGAAAGGGAAGAAGCTACAGCCAAGGTTACTCTACCCGGCAAGGATCTCATTCAGCTTCGATGGAGAAATCAAAAGCTTTACAGACAAGGAAAAGCTAAAAGAATTCAGCACCACCAAACCAGCTCTACAACAAATGCTACAGGAACTTCTCTAAGTGGGAAACACAACAGAAGAAAAGGACCGACAAAAACAAACCCAAAACAATTAAGAAAATGGTCAGAGGAACATACATATCGATAATAACCTTAAACGTGAATGGATTAAATGCTCCAACCAAAAGACACAGGATAGCAGAATGGATAAAAAAACAAGACCCATATATATGCTGTCTACAAGAGACCCACTTCAGACCTAGGGACACATACAGACTGAAAGTGAGGGAATGGAAAAAGATATTCTGTGCAAATGGAAATCAAAATAAAGCTGTAGTACAACAGTCATATCAGATAAAATAGACTTTAAAATAAAGAATGTTATAAGAGACAAGGAAGGACACTACATAATGATCAAGGGATCCATCCAAGAAGAAGATATAAAAATTATAAATATATATGCACCCAACATAGGAGCACCTCAATATATAAGGCAACTGCTAACAGCTCTAAAAGAGGAAATAGTAATACAATAATAGTGGGGGACTTTAACACCTCACTTACACCAACGGAGAGATCATCCAAAATGAAAATAAATAAGGAAGCAGAAGCTTTAAATGACACAGTAGACCATATAGATTTAATTGATATTTATAGGACATTCCATCCAAAAACAGCAGATTACATTTTCTTCTAAAGTGTGCACAGAACATTCTCCAGAATAGATCACATCTTGGGTCACAAACCAAGACTCAATAAATTTAAGAAAACTGAAATCATATCAACCATCTTTTCTGACCACAAAGCTATGAGATTAGAAATGAATTACAGGGAAAAGAAACGTAAAAAACACAAACACATGGAGGCTAAACAATACATTACTAAATAACCAAGAGATCACTGAAGAAATCAAAGAGGAAATCAAAAAATACCTAGAGACAAATGACAATGAAAACACGATGATCCAAAACCTATGGGATGCAGCAAAAGCAGTTCAAAGAGGGAAGATTATAGCTATACAAGCCTACCTCAAGAAACAAGAAAAAAATCAAATAAACAATCTAAACTTACAACTAAAGGAACTAGAGAAAGAAAAGCAAACAAAACCCAAAGTTAGCAGAAGGAAAGAAATCATAAATATCAGAGTAGAAATAAATGAAATAGAAACAAAGAAAACAATAGCAAAGATCAATAAAACTAAAAGCTGGTTCTTTGAGAAGATAAACAAAATTGATAAACCATTAGCCAGACTCAAAAAGAAAAAGAGGGAGAGGACTCAACTCAATAAAATTAGAAATGAAAAAGGAGAACTTACAACAGACAAAATACAAAGCATCTTAATAGAATACCACAAACAACTCTATGACAATAAAATGGACCACCTGGAAAAACTGAACTAATTTTTAGAGAGGAGAACCAGGAGGAAATAGAAAATATGAACAGACCAATCACAAGTAATGAAATTGAAACTGTGATTAAAAATCTTTGGGGCTTCCCTGGTGGTGCAGTGGTTGAGAGTCTGCCTGCCAATGCAGGGGACACAGGTTCGTGCCCCGGTCCAGGAAGATCCCACATGCCGTGGAGCAGCTAGGTCTGTGAGCCATAGGTGCTGAGCCTGCGTGTCCGGAGCCTGTGCTCCGCAACGGGAGAAGCCACAGCAACGAGTGGCCTGCGTACCGCAAAAAAAAAAAAAAAAATTCTTCGAACAAACAAAAGTCCAGGACCAGGTGGCTTCACAGGTGAATTCTATCAAACAGTTAGAGAAGAGCTAAAACCCATCCTTCTCAAACTCTTCCAAAAATATTGCACAGGAAGGAATACTCCCAAACTCATTCTATGAGGCCACCATCTCCCTGATACCAAAACCAGACGAAGATACTACAAAAAAAGAAAATTACAGACCAATATCACTGATGAATATAGATGCAAAAATCCTCAACAAAATACTAGCAAACAGAATCCAACAACACATTAAAAGGATCATACACCATGATCAAGTGGGATTTATCCCAGGGATGCAAGGATTCTTCAATATATGCAAATCAATCAATGTGATACACCATATTAACAAACTGAAGAATAAAAACCATATGATCATCTCAATAGATGCAGAAAAACCTTTTGACAAAATTCAACACCCACTTATGATAAAAACTGTCCAGCAAGTGGGCATAAGGGAACCTACCTCAACATAATAAAGGCCATATATGACAAGCCCACAGCAAACATCATTCTCAATGGTGAAAAACTGAAAGCATTGCCTCTAAGATCAGGAACAAGACACGGATGTCCACTCTCACCACTTTTATTAAACATAGGTTTGGAAGTCCTAGCCATGGCAACAAGAGAAGAAAAAGAAATAAAAGGAATACAAATTGGAAAAAAAGAAGTAAAACTGTCACTGTTTGCAGATGACATGATACTATACATTGAGAATCCTAAAGATGCCACCAGATAACTACTCGAGCTCATCAATGAATTTGGTAAAGGTGCAGGATACAAAATTATTGCACAGAAATCTCTTGCATTCCTATACACTAATGATGAAAAATCTGAAAGAGAAATTAAGGAAACACTCCCATTTACCACTGAAACAAAAAGAATAAAACACCTAGGAATAAACCTACCTAGGGAGACAAAAGACCTGTATGCAGAAAACTATAAGACACTGATGAAAGAAATTAAAGATGATACCAACAGATGGAGAGATATACCATGTTCTTGGACGGGAAGAATCAATATTGTGAAAATGACTATACTACCCAAAGCAATCTACAGATTCAATGCAATCCCTACCAAATTACCAAAGGAATTTTTTCCGGAACTGGAACAAAAAACCTTAAAATTTGTATGGAGACAGAAAAGACCCCGAATAGCTAAAGCAGTCTTGAGGGAAAAAAACGGAGCTGGAGTAATCAGACTCCCTGACTTCAGACTATACTACAAAGCTACAGTAATCAAGACTGTATGGTAGTGGCACAAAAACAGAAACATAGATCAATGGAAAAGATAGAAAGCCCAGAGATAAACCCACACACCTATGAGAAAGGAGGCAAGGATATACAATGGAGAAAAGACAGTCTCTTCATTAAATGGTGCTGGGAAAACTGGACAGCAAAATGTAAAAGAATGAAATTAGAACACTCCCTAACACCATACATAAAAATAAACTCAAAATGGATTAGAGACCTAAATGTAAGACCGGACACTGTAAAACTCTTAGAGGAAAACATAGGAAGAACACTCTTTGACATAAATTACAGCAAGATCTTTTTTGATCCACCTCCTAGAGTAATGGAAATAAAATCAAAAATAAACAAATGGGACCTAATGACACTTAAAAGCTTTTGCACAGCAAAGGAAACCATAAACAAGATGAATAGACAACCCTCACAATGGAGAAAATATTTGCAAACAAATCAATAGACAAAGCATTAATCTCCAAAATATATAAACAGCTCACGCATCTCTATAGTAAAAAAAAACAAACAACCCAATCCAAAAATGGGCAGAAGACCTAAGTACACATTTCTCCAAAGAAGACATACAGATGGCCAAGAAGCACATGAAAAGCTGCTCAACATCACTAATTATTAGAGAAACGCAAATCAAAACTACAATGAGAGGGGCTTCCCTGGTGGCGCAGTGGTTGAGAGTCTGCCTGCTGATGCAGAGGACATGGGTTCGTGCCCCGGTCTGGGAAGATCCCACATGCCGCGGAGCAGCTGGGCCCGTGAGCCATGGCTGCTGAGCCTGTGCGTCCGGAGCCTGTGCTCCGCAACAGGAGAGGCCACAACAGTGAGAAGCCTGCATACCGCAAAAAAAAAAAACAACAAAAAAACACAAAACTACAATGAGGTATCACCTCATACCAGTTAGAATGGGCATCATCAGAAAATCTACAAACAACAAATGCTGGAGACGGTGTGGAGAAAAGGGAACCCTCTTGCACTGTTGATGGAAATGTAAATTGATACAGCCACTATAGAGAACAGTATGGAGGTTTCTTAAAAAACTAAAAGTAGAATTACCATATTATGCAGCAATCCCACTATGGGCATATACCCAGAGAAAACCATAATTCAAAAAGACGCATGCACCCCAATGTTCATTGCAGCACTCTTTACAATAGCCAGGTCATGGAATCAATCTAAATGCCCATTGACAGACGAATAGATAAAGAAGGTGTGGTACATACATATAATGGAGTATTACTCAGCCATAAAAAAGAACAAAATTGGGTCATTTGTTGAGACATGGATGGATCTAGAGACTGTCATACAGAGTGAAGTAAGTCAGAAAGAGAAAAACAAATACCGTATATTAATGCATGTATGTGGAACCTAGAAAAATGGTACAGATGAACCGGTTTTCAGGGCAGAATTTGAGACACAGATGTAGAGAACAAACGTATGGACACCAAGGGGGGAAAGCCATGAGGGGGTGGGGGTGGTGGTGGGATGAATTGGGAGATTGGGATTGACATGTATACACTGATGTGTATAAAATTGATGACTAATAAGAACCTGCTGTATAAAAAAATAAATAAAATAAAATTTAAAAAGAAAAATAAATAAATTTAAGTGGGAAAAATAAGTCCAAAACTTAAAATATTGCATAACATTTTTATAAAGTTAAAAAATTAAAACAAAACAATCTACTTGTTAAATACGTCTTAGCGATGACTAAGACATATTTTTAAAAGCAACATAATATCCATATATGATCCAAGATAATAGTGACAGAAAGTGGTGAGACTCAGGTTGGGGTAGAAATAGTAAAAACCAGGTCATTAGATGTTTCATTTTCTAAATTGGGTGTTAAGTTAATTGGTACCAGTTATACTACTGCTTACAAACTAAACTAATACATAAAAACAAACTAATAAGATATGCAAGAGCCACTGATGAGTGTGTGTGGTAAAATAAAGATAAATATTAGTCAAATCCTGTTCCCCTGCGATACAAACTTAGAAACACTAAGATACAAAGGAAGATAAATGTTAATTAATGTATGTTTCTACAAAGTACAAAAAACATAATAGGTATGTAGCATAATTAGGCATTACAGATGTTGTAAAATTTTGTAGCTCATCCTGAAATCAATAATTCGCCTTCTAATGATCTATTCACATAATTTTACATGACGGCAGACAGCACATGTCTTTTGTTGATCCTTATGTGTCCCACATAAGGATCAACAAAGGATCAACAAAGCACAGTGCTTTGCATAGAGCTCTGCTTAATAAATACTTTATGACAAATGGATATATGATTCAAATATTAACCCAGTCTATATTCAAGAAGGCCCCTAAAATAAAAAGCAGGAGAAAATAATTATTTTCCAAAAAACATTATACACATACTTTAAAGTCATTTATATAAAAAATACTCTGAAACACGTTCCAAAGTATATGACAATAATTAATAACATCATCTTTTTATGAGAATATTCTCCTGAGGATATTTATCTAAAGTGTAGAAATAAAATTTTGCACTTTATTTTCAACCTTTATTATTTAAAAATTTTTAAATGCCGTATTTTCTTTCTAGTTAAATAATTTCTACTTGGTGGTTTATAATGAGACTAGGAATTCTGCCCACCAGCAGTCAAGACAAATAGTCTTTGCCTCATTAGAGAATCTGGTGTGTTATGAGAAAAAGCCAAGGCAAGAAGAACCTGGAACATGAGATAGGCCATGAATATGGCAAAGGATTTTAAGAAGATGCCAGCTGGCTTGGGGAAGAAGTAGAAGAGCCTTTCCTGGAATAAAATTGAATGATCATGCCAACCTAGAATTGGGTGAAATTTGGCACTAAACAGAGAGCCCTGGAGAAAGGCCAAGATGACTTAGTAGGAAAGACGAGAAAAGGGAGCAGGTGGGTAAACTCCATTGCAAACTCAAGTGTTGAAAACAGCCACACTTATACCTCTTCAGTAGAAATGGAAAGATCTCGAGAATATAAATATTAGTAACTTAATTTTACTTAGAATTCATTTAATTTTAAAAATAAAATGTCCCAGACATAATTAGTCTATTTTCAACATATCCTTCCCACACCAACCCCCAATAACAACATGCTAAAGGAAATATTTCTTATTTGCCTGTTATGTGCTAAGTATTTAAGTTAAACCCAGAGAAAATATACTTCAAATGAAGAAGTGAAGGGTGAACAGAGTATACCTAGGAGAAGGGGGTAAGGATGTGTGAAGATGTAAAGATGCATGACTATCTCACACATTTGAAGAACCCCAGGTTAAGTGAGGCTAGAGTACAGGGTATAAAAGGAAGAAATGGAAGATACTGGATTGAAATGATTATGGCCAGATTTAGACAGAAGCCTTCAAAATCATATTAAGCTTTAATTAGACTTTATTTTTCATGCTAAATGCTGTGAGAAGTCATGAAGTGTTTTAGCAGAGTTCTTGATCAACTATGTATTTTAGAAGGATTACTCTGGTTGCAGCAAAAGGAATTTATTAGAAGAGAGTGCAAATGAAGGAAGGGAGAGATATAGGAAACGTTAAAGATGTCCAGGTAAAATAGAATGGTGGAACTTACACATCTGGCTAAGAAGGAGTAGCAGGGACTGAATTTATATATAAATATAAATAATTAAATATATATATATATTAAATATATATATTATATATATATATTAAATATATATATATTAAATTATATAAATAATTAAGACACTATCAAAAAACTACTAGAGCTCATCAATGAATTCAGTAAAATTGCAGGATACAAAATTAATATGCAGAAATCTGTTGCATTTCTATATATTAACAATGAACTATCAGAAAAAGAAATTAAGGAAACACCCCATTTACCATCACATCAAAAAGAATAAAATACCTATGAATAAACCTACCTAAGGAAATAAAAGAGCTATACTCAGAAAAATATAAGACATGGATGAAAGAAATTAAAAGTAACACAGGTGGAAAGATATACCATGTTCATGTACTGGAAGAATTAATATTGTTAAAATAATCATAAAACCCAAGGCAATCTACATATGCAATGCAATCCTTATCAAAATACCATGGGCATTTTTCACAGAACTAGAAAAAATAATTCTAAAATCTTTATGGAAACACAAAAGACCCTGAATAGCCAAAACAACTTTGAGAAAGAAAAACAAAGCTGGAGGTATCACATTCCCTGAATTCAAACTATACTACAAGGCTACAGTAATCAAAATAGTATGGTACTGGCACAAAAACAGACTGGTACTGGCACAAAAAACGCGCTGGGCCTGCGCGCCCGGAACCTGTGTTCCGCGGCGGAAGGGGCCATGGCGGTGACAGGCCTGCGTACCGCAGAAAAAATAAATGAATTAATTTTAAAAAATAAACAAACAGGACTACATCAAACCAAAAAGGTTTTGCATTGTGAAGGAAACTATCACCAAAACAAATATACCACCTACTGAATGGGAGAAAATACTTGCAAGTACTATATCTGATAAGAAGTTAATATCCAAAATATACAAAGAACTCATACAATTCAACATTTAAAAAAAGCTAACAAACTGATTTAAAAATAGGCAGAGGATCTGAATAGAAATTTTTCCAAAGAAGACATACAGATGGCCAACAGGCACATGAAAGGATGCTCAGAATCACTAATCGTCAGGGAAATGCAAATCAAAACCCCAATGAGCTATCACCTCACACCTGTCAGAATGGCACTTATCCAAAGCCCACAAATAACAAGTGTTAGCCAGAATGTGGAGAAGAGAGAGCCCTCCTGCACTGTTGGTGGGCATGTTAAGTTGGCGCAGCCACTACGCAAAACAGTATGGAGATTACTCAAAAAGTTAAAGACCGAACTACCATATGATGCAGCAATTACAATCCTGGGTATTTATCCAAAGTAAACACAAACACTAATTAGAAAGATATATGTACCCCTATGTTCACTGCAGCATTATTTACAATAACCAAGATATGGAAGCAACCCAAGTACCCATCAATAGATGAATGAATAAAGAAGATGTGGTTGGGCTTCCCTAGTGGCACAGTGGTTGAGAGTCCGCCTGCCGATGCAGGGGACACGGGTTCGTGCCCCGGTCCGGGAAGATCCCACATGCCGCGGAGCGGCTGGGCCCGTGAGCCATGGACGCTGAGCCTGCACGTCCGGAGCCTGTGCTCCGCAACGGGAGAGGGCACAACAGTGAGAGGCCTGCGTACTTCAAAAAAAAAAAAAAAAAAAAGAATATGTGGTTATATACATACATGTGTTTATGTGCGTGTGCGTGTGTGTATACACACACACGCACACACACACAAAATGGAATATTACTCAGCCATAGAAAAGAAGGAAATCTTGTCATTTGCAACAAAATGGATGACCTAGAGGGCATTAGGCTAAGAAAAATACGTTAGACAGAGAAAGACAAATACTGTATGATTTCACATATATGTGGAATCTTAAAAAAAAAAAGTGAACAAACCCCATAAAACAAAAACAGAGTTATAGATAGAGAACAAACAGGTGGTTACCAGAGGGGGTTTGGGGGAAGGAAAGAAATAGGACACAGAGATTAAGAGGTGCAAACTTCCAGTCGCAAAATAAGTGGGTCATGGGATGAAACGTACAGTGTGGGGAACACAGTTAACAACTAAGTAATATCTTTGGTCAAATACCATAGCTAGACTTATTGTGGTGATCATTTTGAAATCTATGGAAAAAAAATCACTATGTTGTTCAAAAGGATCTAACAAAGAATTGTAGGTAAACTATACTTCAAACATACAAACTCATAGAAAAAAAAAAAGATCAGATTTGTGGCTACCAGGGACCGGGGATGGGGTAAGGGGATTGAATGAAGGCAGTCAAAAGGTACTACAAACTTCCAGTTATAACATGAATAAGTACTAAAAATGTAATGTACAACATGATAATTAACATTGCTGTGTGTTATATATGAAAGCTGTTAAGATCATAAATCCTGAGTCCTTATCACACAAAAAATTGTTTTCTGTCTTTAATTTTTTATCTATATGAGATGTTGGATGTTCACTGAACTTTTTGTGATAGTCATTTTCACGACATACGTAAGTAAAATCATTATGCTGCACACTTTTAACTTACTTACACAGTGTTGTATGTTCACTATATCTCAATATAACTGGAAGAAATTAATTTAAAAGTAGAGACATAAATAAATAAATAAATATATATATATACATATATATATATATATATATATATATATATATTACAGTGTGTGAAAATTAGGTAGTGTGAGTCCTCTAGCTTTATTCTTCTTTTCAGAACTGCTTGGGCTATTCTAGTTCCTTTGCCTTTCCATACCTATTCTAAGATATATTTGTCTAAGTCTACAAAAAAGATCTTTTTGACAATTTGATAAGAATAGTGATTAATCTATAGATCAGTTTGAGGAGAACTGACATCTTTATTATGTTGAACTTTCTAATCCATGAACATTGCTTCCCTCTCCATTTATTTAGATCTTCTATATTTCTTTTACCATGGTTCTGTAGTTTTTAGCATGCAGACACATTAATGGATTTTCAAGTGCTGAAGTAGCCTTGCATAGCTGGAATAAAATCCACTTGGTTATTATACATAGCATTTTCAATACACTGCTAGATTCAATTTGCTAATATTTTGTTGCTGATTTTAGTGTCTATGGTCATGAAGAAGTAGTTTGGTTTTTTGTACAATCTTCATCTGGTTTTCGTAGTAGGGTCATGCTAGCCTCAAAAAATAGGGAAGTGTTTCCTCCTCTCTTGTCTTCTGGAAGAAATTATGTAAAACTGATCTTAACTATTCTTTAAGTACTTGGTAGAATTCTCCAGTGAAACCATCTGGGAATGTGTTTTCCAGAAGCTTTAGAGATTAATTTTAAAGATTTAATTAAATTAAAGATTTAAATTAATTAAATTAAAGATTTTAATGTGTTTTCCAGAAGCTTTAGAGATTAAATTAAAGATTAAAATTAAAGATTAAATTAAAGATCAATTTCTCTAATATTCACAGAAGTATTCAGATTATCTATTTCATCTTGAGTGAGTTTTGGTGGTTTGCAGTATTTGAGGAATTGGTCTAGTTAATTGTAATTTGCCAATATCTATATCCTGTTTTGGATAATGTACTTTGTAATATGTCACCACTGACAGAAGCTGGAGGATGCATACTGTCTGTACTATTTTCGCAACTCCTAGTGAAATAAATTAAAAGTTGAATAAAAAGAAGTACATGTATTTTTATAGTAATTGTTAAGTTTTTTTATATTGTACATATTAATTCAACTATTTACTACTATGAGAGTATGAATAAGTAAGAATCTACCATGTGATTCTTACTTTGTTATTTATTTCTTTGATTGCAACCACTTCTGGTTTGAAAAGGCAAAAAAATAAAAATAACAAAATAACACTCAGCCTTCTCAATCCTTTAATTTAGTAGGAAAAAATCTCTCAATAGTGCTGTCTGTACTCACTTCTTGTAGGCAGTATACCATACAATCGTGATAGGTAAGCTCTTTCAGACTGGAAGAAATCTTCTAGGATATGCTGATATTATTTCAGTTGATAGGGAATTATTTTAATTATAACAAGTATTCCCAAGACTCAACAGACTGAATTTTTTTTAAATTGAGAGATATTTAATTATGAGTCATAAACCTCTCTCCTACTTGCCTAAGCAAGAAATAAGCTCCCCTCAACTTGTTCTCCAGGTTTTTTATCTTTTTCTGGAAGTGCTCAAAAATGTCTCGATTATGCTTAAAACACAGCCTGTCGGCTGCAGTCATCATGTCACATTTATACTCATCTTCAGCTCTCCTTTCAGGTTTAACATAAGTTCACACCCCCCAATTGCAGAAGCCCTTGGAAAAGAGTGGCTGCTTCTAGTAATGAAAACTCCAATGCCCCATGTTGTTGGGCTCTAAAGGACTAGAAGGATGCTGTATTCAATGCAGATGTGGGAAGAATAACCTTTTACTAACTTTGGGCTATACTTTGACTGTGAAAATAAACCCTGCTCTGCAGGGCCCCTGGGTGTACAACATCGACACAAAGAGTTCTGTCAAATTTGATCACAATCTCTTGCCTGAATACCACAAAGTTCTTTCAAAGGATGAAGGAAATTAAATCTCTTTACAACCCCTGTGGTTGAGTTTAATTCCCTTTTAAAGGGCTCAAAAGTTGAAGAATCAGTTTCTCTATCCTCTTACTCTCAAAAAATCTATACTCTAAAATTCTTCCCTCTTTTTCTAATTAGGAAACAAAGATACTTCACACATGTGGATACTGATATTTGTAGCAGGTAGAGCTAGAGAAAAGTGTCAGCAGCATCTTTGCACTATCGTAGCTAGTCAAAACTTTCCTGTTACTAAAGGATATGTGGGAAGAAAGGAAAATGTGAACAGCAACAAACCAGACCTCATAGACACTGAAATATAGTGGTAGCTCTAGCAGAAAATCAGACAAACCTGGCTCTTATTGTTTTATCAGAAGTGAGTGTTTTGAGCCTAGGACTTAACCATTATGGTGAGTTATCAACATTCTGGCTCTCCATCCAGTATTCCTGAGATTAAAGACTCCCTCTCAGTATGTTCAATATTCAAATGCCATAAGAGAAAGTCTGGAATTGTTCATTTAATCACCTATTATCGCTGTTTGGAAGAACTCATCAGGCAACTGATCATCCATCCTTGGGTCAGAAACTTACCTCTGATGCAATCAGCTACGGAAAAACCTATTAGCACTCTTCAGTGTGCCAAGTTCCAAGAACATAATAGATTCTTCTGAAATTGAGATCTTGGTAGTAGATGGTCATGTTCAATGTCTGAAGTATCTTAAATAAACAGAATAAAACTGTTAAGCCCATCCATTGCTAGCATAAGCTTTGGAGTCAGAGAGACCAAAGTTCTACTATATGGGTGCCTCTTATCTACAAATGTATGTCTGATACATTTTGCCATGTATTTGTTCATTAAATGAAACAATTTAATCTATGTTTCTGTTTGCTTATCTTTAAAATAAAAATAAATATTAGTAGTACAGCTGTTAGACTGTTTGTGTCCCCCCTAAAATTCATATGTTGAAATTCTAATCCCTAATGTGATGATGGTAAGAGGTAGACCTTTGAGTAGTAATTAGTTCATGAGAGTTGGACCCTTTTGAGTGCGATTAGTGCCCTTATAAAAATAAGAAATTGAATCTTGCTTCCTCACTCTCTGCCCTGCACCATGTGAAGGTACAAGAAGAAGACAGCCATCTATAAGCCAGTAAGTGGTCCCTCACCAACACAGGATCTGCAAGCACCGTGATCTTGGACCTCCTAGCATTCATAACTGTGAAAAATAAATGTTTCTGTTTAAGCCACTCAGTCTGTGATATTCTGTTAGAGCAACCCAAACTGACTAACACAATAGCTCACATATGACCAGCATTTGTGAACTAGTCAGTGAATGATAAGTGAGTTATTAATAACAAGCTACTAGTAGGTGCTACATTTTTTTAAAAAAAATGATACCAAAGTTAAACCATAATCAAAATCTTTTGGGAGCACTTACATCAAATACTATTCTAAGCACTTGACATATATTAACTCATTCAATCTTCACAAGAAACTTATGAGGCAGTTATTATTATTATCCCCACCTTATAGATGATGAAACTGAGGAACAAAGAGATCAAATAATTGGCCAAAGGTCACCCAACTGGCAAATGGCAGAGTCGGAATGTGCTCTTGAGTTGCCTGACTACAGACTTTGAGCTCCTAACCAATGCACTAAACCACTTTTCAAATAAACTTGGGAATTATTATGCCAAGCAGATTTCTTCAATAGGACATATGAGAGAAACTATTATGTTTAAATTCACTGAATCTACAAGACAAGACATGGTTTATGCTTATTATACTGCATATTATACCATAAAATTATTTGTGTTTTCATGAATCATCCCACAGGATATTCTGTAGTCTTGCTTTAGGACATGCTGCTCAAGGTATAAAACTTCATTCCATAAAAATCAGTCTCATTTTTCCTTTAGAGTCAATTCCCATTTATTAAATTCCTAAAATCTGAAAGTGGAGAAATTTTATGCATGGTACCAGCATTGTACATTTACAGTGTCTTTCACATGAAGAATACATGTGTCAGTGACATAGAAACTAGTAAGAGGCAAAATTCCAGGAAGCTAACATTAGAGCTTTAATTGTTTATTCACTTGTTTGTTTCAGAGGCAAAGAAACTGTGGTTTGATCAAAGAGAGTATTCCAAGATCCCTGGGACAGGAATAAGTTCTATCAACACCAGAAAGAACATAGGGAAGGGTCATGATATCTGTATCCCAGAAGATAAAGATAATAATGCTGGGGTTTGGGAGGGATAAGGAGAGTGTAAAGTTCCTTCAGAGTGACACATTTAAATATGAGAGTAAGTAAAAATTTCTCAAGAACTAAATAACCAGTGCACCAGACTGTCAGTGACTGTCTAACGTAGGACAGTGTGATAGATATCTACTTGGTTTTTTTCTGCCAATGCTTATGAGTTCATGAAAAGCACAGAAATATACTGTAATGAAGACTTGGATGGATGTGTAAATTTGTAAATGTGATCTCTGTTGCATGCAATCCTCAGTTAGAATTTGTCACAGAGAATTAATCAGAATTTCTTGCAGTTACTTTTAAGGAGTGCAGGGGAGTACTGGGGGGCACAGTTTTTCTGTGTTCTCAAATGTTCTGGAATGGCATGCCTAAGTCCCACTTCAACTAAGGAGGAAGCACAGATGATATGAGGGTAAAGGAGGAAGTGAATGATTAGGGCAAGACAAAGTTAAAGATGCCATATGAGTAACATGGCAGGTGAAGCAATAATACTGGTTTGAACTCCTGAGGTACACACAGAAGAGGCATGGTTTCAGAATACCACCTTGTGCTTAAATATCTTTAGTCTCCTTTTCATGATCTCTCTTGTTCCCCCAGGAACTGCTTTCTCTCAAGCACTTAACTGGCTAAAGTTTTTATTTTCTCAGGTTTAATGGAAGCCCAAGGGAAAGAAGCAAATAAAGAGGGACAAAACATAGATCCTTTTTCTCATTGGTTAAAATTGTGGGGCTTCCCTGGTGGCGCAGCGGGTAAGAGTCCACCTGTCAATGCAGGGGACACGGGTTCGTGCCCCAGTCCAGGAATATCCCACATGCAAAGCAAAACTACAATGAGGTTATCACCTCACACAAATCAGAATGGGCATCATCAAAAAAATCTACAAACAATAAATGCTGAAGAGGGTGTGGAGAAAAGGGAACCCTCTTGCACTGTTGGTGGGAATGTAAAGTGATACAGCCACTATGGAGAACAGTATGGAGGTTCCTTAAAAAACTAAAAATAGAACTACCATATGACCCAGCAATACCACTACTGGGCATATACCCTGAGAAAACCATAATTCAAAAAGAGTCATGTGGGCTTCCCTGGTGGCGCGGTGGTTGAGAGTCCGCCTGCCGATGCAGGGGACACAGGATCGTGCCCCGGTCTGGGAAGATCCCACATGCCATGGAGCGGCTAGGTCTGTGAGCCATGGCCGCTGACCCTGTGCGTCCGGAGCCTGTGCTCCGCAATGGGAGAGGCCACAACAGTGACAGGCCCGCGTACCGCCAAAAAAAAAAAAGAGTCATGTACCACAATGTTCATTGCAGCTCTATTTACAATAGCCAGGACATGGCAGCAACCTAAGTGTCCATCGACAGATGAATGGATAAAGAAGATGTGGCACATATATACAATGGAATATTAGTCAACCATAAAAAGAAATGAAATTGAGTTATTTGTAGTGAGGGTGATGGACCTAGAGACTGCCATACAGAGGGAAGAAAGTCAGAAAGAGAAAAACAAATACCATATGCTAAAACATATATATAGAATCTAAAAAAAAAAAATGGTTCTGAAGAACCTAGGGGCAGGATAGGAATAAAAATGCAGACATAGAGAATGGACTTGAAGACACAGGGTGGTGGAAGGGTAAGCTGGGGCGAAGTGAAAGAGTGGCATGGACATATATACACTACCAAATGTAAAATAGACAGCTAGTGGGAAGCAGCCACATAGTACAGGGAGATCAGCTCAGCGCTTTGTGTTCACCTAGAGGGGTGGGATAGGGAGGGTGGGTGGGAGATGCAAGAGGGAGGAGATATGGGGATGTATGTATATGTATAGCTGATTCACTCTGTTATACAGCAGAAACTAACACAGCATTATAAAGCAATTATACTCCAATAAAGACATTAAAAAATAGTTAATTAAAAAAAAAAAGACCTGGATGGCATCTCAAAAAAAAAAAAAAAAAGATTGCTAGGTTATTTGCTTGGTATAAAATATGCAAATATAATAAAGCAGTATTTTTAAAACTGGAAAATACTGATATTAGGCTAACATAATTCATAATATTAGCATGGTTATCAGTAATGTTATAAAATTTATAGATCATATATCTATTCATTAGAGAATAACTATATTACTTTTAACATTTGTATAAAAATTAATTTGATCTTTATGAACATGTGAATTCACTGAAGTTAGAGAAAGTCTTATATCACTTTATTCTCTCAATAAATATCCATGTGTTATAGTGTAGATGCTAACTAAGCTCAATAAATGTTTGTAGACTGAATAAGTCAATGAATGCTCAAAGTGAAATCCTTCTAGAGTCAAATGAACAATTTTTCTTCTTTCACATACGTCTCCTGCATTTACGTAAGGTTTTTAATATTTATGTTCCTTTCTGCAAACTTAATTTCAACTGTAGCTTTCATATATGAATTTCTCATATCTCTGTATAATATTATATTCAGTTTTCAAAAGTTCATACTTTTATTGGAATTTTATTTTATTTACTTAGTTCAATTCAATATCTTTCATAAGTTAACCTTCAAAAATATACTTCTGTTGTTATAAGACTGAATCAAATCAAGTTCTCAATTCCTTAGGTAGACTGTTCATCTTAAACCCTTACATTACATTTAACATTTATAAGTTTAAAATTATTAACATTACTTTGAATTTGTACAAGTTTCTTACTAATAGCTCAGACATACCAGTTCATCCATTCATCTACAACATAGCATAGAGAAAATAAAACTGTTTAAACAAGGAATAGCTTCTTCACACTAATCTTTCCTTGTTCTTCATCAAATCTAAACACTACTAAACTAAGTTCAGAAAAATACATAATTTACCAAAATAAGGTTTAATTATATTTTTAATAAAAGAAGAAAAATTCTGTGGATAAATGACATATTAAAAACAAATATACAATCTCTTATATTCCTATTTTCATCATAGCATATAATACTTAATCAATTACAAGAAATGGAAGATCATTAGAAGGTACTGCACTACAAGATTCTAAAATATATTTTCAACTTCCTACTATTAAACTATTAGATACTTTCTTAAGTATAAACAAACACACGAATAGCAGGAGAACAGCAAGTCCAGAAAGAGATATAAGTATAAGTAAGAATTAACTTTATGATAAAGTTGATATTTCAAATCAATGAATAAAGATTTAAACAGTGCTTTGAGAACTCATTTACTAATTAGAAATTAAATTATTTGGGCTTCCGGGAAGATGATGGAAGAGTAAGACACGGAGATCACCTTCCTCCCCACAGATACACCAGAAATACATCTACACATGGAACAACTCCTACAGAACACCGACTGAATGCTGGCAGAAGACCTCAGACCTCCCAAAAGGCAAGAAACCCCCCACGTACCTGGGTAGGGCAAAAGAAAAAAAGAAAAAAAAAGACAAAAGAATAGGGACGGTACCTGCACCAGTGGGAGGGAGCTGTGAAGGAGGAAAGGTTTCCACACACTAGGAAGCCCCTTCGTGGGCGGAGACTGCGGGTGGCAGAGGGGGAAAGCATCGGAGACGCGGAGGAGAGCGCAGCCACAGGGGTGCGGAGGGCAAAGCGGACAGATTCCCGCACACAGGATCAGGGCCGACCGGCACTCACCAGCCCGAGAGGCTTGTCTGCTCACCCACCAGGGTGGGCGGGGCTGAGAGTTGAGACTTGGGCTTCGGCCGGAGCAGCGGGAGAGGACTGGGGTTGGTGGCGTGAACACAGCCTGCAGGGGGTTACTGCGCCACGGCTAGCCAGGAGGGAGTCTGGGGAAAAGTCTGGACCTGCCGATGAGGCAAGAGACTTTTTCTTACCTCTTTGTTTCCTGGTGCCCAAGGAGAGGGGATTAAGAGCGCTGCTTAAAGGAGCTTCAGAGACGGGCGCGAGCCGCGGCTAAAAGCGCGGACCCCAGAGACAGGCATGAGACGCGAAGGCTGCTGCTGCCGCCACCAAGAAGTCTGTCTGCGAGCACAGCTCACTCTCCACACCCTGCTTCCGGGGAGCCTGTGCAGCCCGCCACTGCCAGGGTCCCGGGATCCAGGGTCAGCTCCTCCGGAAGAACGCATGGCGCGCCTCAGGCTGGTGCAACGTCACGCTGGCCTCTGCTGCCGCAGGCTCGCCCCACACTCCGTGCCCCTCCCTCCCCCCGGCCTGAGTGAGCCAAAGCCCCCGAATCAGCGGCTCCATTAACCCCGTCCTGTCTGAGCGAAGAAGAGACGCCCTCCGGTGACCTACACGCAGCGGCAGGGCCAAATCCAAAGCTGAGCCCCTGGGAGCTGTGAGAACAAAGAAGAGAAAGGGAAATCTCTCCCAGCAGCCTCAGAAGCAGCGGATTAAAGCTCCACAATCAACTTGATGTACCCTGCATCTGTGGAATATATGAATAGACAACCAATCATCCCAAATAAGGGGGTGGAATTTGAGAGCAAGATTTATTATGTTTTCCGCTTTTCCTCTTTTTGTGAGTGTGTATGTGTATGCTTCTGTGTGAGATTTTGTCTGTATAGCTTTAATTCCACCATTTGTCCTAGGGTTCTATCTGTCCTTTTTTTTTTTTAATTTTTTTTCTTAATAATTTTTTAATAACTTTATTTTACTTTATCTTCTTTCTTTCTTTTTTTCTTTCCTTCCTTCCCTCCTTTAGACAACGAATCATCCCAAATTGAGGACGTGGACTTTGAGAGCAAGATTTATGATTTTTTCCCCTTTTCCTCTTTTTGTGAGTGTGTAAGTGTATGCTTCTGTGTGAGATTTTGTCTCTATAGCTTTGCTTCCACCATTTGTCCTAGGGTTCTATCACTCTATTTTATTTTTTATTTATTTTTTCTTTTTTTTCTCGTAATAATTTTTTTATTTTAATAACTTTATTATATTTTATCTTACTTTATTTTATTGTACTTTATCTCCATTCTTTTTTCCTTCCTTCCCTCCTTCCTTCCTTCCTCCCTCCCTCCCTCCTTTCTTCCTTCCTTTCTTTCTTTCTTTCTTTCTTTCTTTCTTTCTTTCTTTCTTTCTTTCCTCTCTCTTTCTACTTCTACTAATTCTTTCTTTCTACTTTTTCTCCCTTTTATTCTGAGCTCTGTGGATGAAAGGCTCTTGGTGCAGCAGCCAGGAGTCAGTGCTGTGCCTCTGAGGAGGGAGAGCCAACTTCAGGACACTGGTCCACAAGAGACCTCCCACGTCCACATAATATCAAATGGTGAAAATCTCCCAGAGATCTCCATCTCAACACCAGCACCCAGCTTCACTCAACGACCAGCAAGCTACAGTGCTGGACATCCTATGCCAAACAACTAGCAAAACAGGAACACAACCCCACCCATTAGCAGAAAGGCTGCCTAAAATCATAATAAGTCCACAGACACCCCAAAAAACACCACAAGACGTGGACCTGCCCACCAGAAAGACAAGATCCAGCCTCATCCACCAGAACACAGGCACTAGTCCCCTCCACCAGGAAGCCTACACAACCCACTGAACCAACCTTAACCACTGGGGACAGACACCAAAAACAACGGGAACTACGAACCTGCACCCTGCAAAAAGGAGACTCCAAACACAGTAAGATAAGCAAAATGGGAAGACAGAAAAACACACCACAGATGAAGGAGCTAGATAAAAACCCACCAGGCCTAACAAATGAAGAGGAAATAGGCAGTCTACCTGAAAAAGAATTCAGAATAATGATAGTAAAGATGATCCAAAATCTTGGAAACAGAATACACAAAATGCAAGAAATATTTAACAAGGACCTAGAAGAACTAAAGGTGAAACAAACAACAATGAACAACACAATAAATGAAATTAAAAGTACTCTAGATGGGATCAATAGCAGAATAACTGACTCAGAAGAACGGATAAGCGACCTGGAAGATAAAATAGTGGAAATAACTACTGCAGAGCAGAATAAAGAAAAAAGAATGAAAAGAACTGAGGACAGTCTCAGAGACCTCTGGGACAACATCAAACACACCAACATTCGAATTATAGGGGTTCCAGAAGAAGAAGAGAAAAAGAAAGGGACTGAGAAAATATTTGAAGAGATTATAGTTGAAAACTTCCCTAATATGGGAAAGGAAATAGTTAATCAAGTCCAGGAAGCATAGAGAGTCCCATACAGGATAAATCCAAGGAGAAATACTCCAAGACGCATATTAATCAAACTCTCAAAAATTAAATACAAAGAAAACATATTGAAAGCATCAAGGGAAAAACAACAAATAACACACAAGGGAATCCCCATAAGGTTAACAGCTGATCTTTCAGCAGAAACTCTGCAAGCCAGAAGGGACTGGCAGGACATATTTAAATCGATGAAGGAGAAAAACCTGCAACCAAGATTACTCTACCCAGCAAGGATCTCATTCAGATTTGATGGAGAAATTAAAACCTTTACAGACAAGCAAAAGCTGAGAGAGTTCAGCACCACCAAACCAGCTTTACAACAAATCATAAAGGAACTTCTCTGGGCAGGAAACACAAGAGAAGGAAAAGACGTACAATAACGAACCCAGAACAATTAAGAAAATGGGAATAGGAACATACATATTGATAATTACCTTAAATGTAAATGGACTAAATGCTCCCACCAAAAGACACAGATTGGCTGAATGGATACAAAAACAAGACCCATATATTTGCTGTCTACAAGAGACCCACTTCAGACCTAGAGACACATACAGACTGAAAGTGCGGGGATGGAAAAAGATATTTCATGCAAATGGAAACCAAAAGAAAGCTGGAGTAGCAATTCTCATATCAGACAAAATAGACTTTAAAATAAAGACTATTAGAAGAGACAAAGAAGGACGCTACTTAATGATCAAGGGATCGATCAAGAAGAAGATATAACAATTGTAAATATTTATGCACCCAACATAAGAGCACCTCAATACATAAGGCAAGTACTAACAGCCATAAAAGGGGAAATCAACAGTAACACATTCATAGTAGGGGACTTTAACACCCCACTTTCACCAATGGACAGATCATCCAAAATGAAAATAAATAAGCTTTAAATGATACATTAAACAAGATGGACTTAATTGATATTTATAGGACATTACATCCAAAAACAACAGAATACACATTTTTCTCAAGTGCTCATGGAACATTTTCCAGGATAGATAATTTCTTGGGTCACATCAAGTCTTGGTAAATTTAAGAAAATTGAAATTGTATCAAGTATCTTTTCCGACCACAACACTATGAGACTAGATATCAATTACAGGAAAAGATCTGTAAAAAATACAAACACATGGAGGCTAAACAATACACTACTTAATAACGAAGTGATCACTGAAGAAATCAAAGAGGATATCAAAAAGTACCTAGAAACAAATGACAATGGAGACATGATGACCCAAAACCTATGGGATGCAGCAAAAGCAGTTCTAAGAGGAAAGTTTATAGCAATACAATCCTACCTTAAGCAACAGGAAACATCTCGAATAAACAACCTAAACTTGCACCTAAAGCAATTAGAGAAAGAAGAACAAAAAAACACCAAAGCTAGCAGAAGGAAAGAAATAATAAAACTCAGATCAGAAATAAATGAAAAAGAAATAAAGGAAACAATAGCAAAGATCAATAAAACTAAAAGCTGGTTCTTTGAGAAGATAAACAAAATGATAAACCATTTAGCCAGACTCATCAAGAAAAAAAGGGAGAAGACTCAAATCAATAGAAGTAGAAATGAAAAAGGAGAAGTAACAACTGACACTGCAGAAATGACACTGCAGAAATACAAAAGATCATGAGAGATTACTACAACCAACTCTATGCCAATAAAATGGACAACCTGGATGAAATGGACAAATTCTTAGAAATGCACAACCTGCCAAGACTGAGTCAGGAAGAAATAGAACAGAATATGAACAGACCAATCACAAGCACTGAAATTGAAACTGTGATTAAAAATCTTCCAACAAACGAAAGTCCAGGACCATATGCCTTCACAGGCAAATTCTATCAAGTATTTAGGGAGGAGCTAACACCTATCCTTCTCAAACTCTTCCAAAATATAGCAGAGGGAGGAACACTCCCAAACTCATTCTATGAGGCCACCATCACCCTGATACCAAAACCAGACGAAGATACTACAAAAAAAGAAAACTACAGGCCAATGTCACTGATGAACACAGATGCAAAAATCCTCAACAAAATACTAGCAAACAGAATCCAACAGCACATTAAACGGATCATACACCATGATCAATTGGGGTTTATCCCACGAATGCAAGGATTCTTCAATATATGCAAATCAATCAACGTGACACACCATATTAAAAAACTGAATGAGAAAAACCATATGATCATCTCAATAGATGCACAGAAAGCTCTCGACAAAATTCAACACCCATTTATCATAAAAACCCAGCAGAAAGTACGCATAGAGGGAACTTTCCTCAACATAATAAGGGCCATATATGAAAAACCCACAGCCAACATCGTCCTCAATGGTGAAAAACTGAAAGCATTTCCACCAAAATCAAGAACAAGACAAGGTTGCCCACTCTTACCACTCTTATTCAACATAGTTTTGGAAGTTTTAGACACAGCAATCAGAGAAGAAAAGGAAATAAAAGGAATCTAAATCAGAAAAGAAGAAGTAAAGCTGTCACCGTTTGCAGATGACATGATACTATACATAGAGAATCCTAAAGATGCTACCAGAAAACTACTAGAGCTAATCAATGTATTTCGTAAAGTTGCAGGATACAAAATTAATGCACAGAAATGTCTGGCATTGATGAAATATCTGAAAGTGAAATCAAGAAAACACTCCCAATTACCACTGCAACAAAAAGAATAAAATTTCTAGGAATAAACCTACCTAAGGAGACAAAAGACCTGTATGCAGAAAATTATAAGACACTGATAAAAGAAATTAAAGATGATACAAATACATGGAGAGATATATCATGTTCTTGGATTGGAAGAATCAACATTGTGAAAATGACTCTACTACCCAAAGCAATCTATAGATTCAATGCAATCCCTATCAAAGTACCACTGGCATTTTTCACAGAAGTAGAACAAAAAATTTCACAATTTGTATGGAAACACAAAAGACCCTGAATAGCCAAAGCAATCTTGAGAATGAAAAACGGAGCTGGAGGAATCAGGCTCCCTGACTTCAGACTATACTACAAAGCTACAGTAATCAAGACAGTATGGTACTGGCACAAAAACAGAAAGATAGATCAATGGAACAGGATAGAAAGCCCAGAGATAAACCCACGCACATATGGTCACCTTATCTTTGATAAAGGAGGCAGGAATGTATAGTGGAGAAAGGACAGCCTCTTCAATAAGTGGTGCTGGGAAAACTGGACAGGTACATATAAAAGTATGAGATTATATCACTCCCTAACACCATACACAAAAATAAGCTCAAAATGGATTAAAGACCCAAATGTAAGGCCAGAAAGTATCAAACTCTTAGAGGAAAACAAAGGCAGAACACTCTATGACATAAATCACAGCAAGATCCTTTTTGACCCACCTCCTAGAGAAATGGAAATAAAAACAAAAATAAACAAATGGGACCTAATGAAACTTCAAAGCTTTGGCACAGCAAAGGAAACCATAAACAAGACCAAAAGACAGCCCTCAGAATGGGAGAAAATATTTGCAAATGAAGCAACTGACAAAGGATTAATCTCCAAAATTTATAAGCAGCTCATGCAGCTCAATAACAAAAAAAAACCCAATCCAAAAATGGGCAGAAGACCAAAATAGACATTTCTCCAAAGAACATATACAGACTGCCAACAAACACATGAAAGAATGCTCAACATCATTAATCATCAGAGAAATGCAAATCAAAACTACAATGAGATATCATCTCACAGCAGTCAGAATGGCCATCATCAAAAAATCTACAAACAATAAATGCTGGAGAGGGTGTGGAGAAAAGGGAACCCTCTTGCACTGCTGGTGGGAATGTAAATTGATACAACCACTGTGGAGAACAGTATGGAGGTTCCTTAAAAAACTACAAATAAAACTACCATATGACCCAGCAATCCCACTACTGGGCATATACCCTGAGAAAACCATAATTCAAAAATAGTCATGTACCAAAATGTTCATTGCAGCTCTATTTACAATAGCCCGGAGATGGAACAACCTAAGTGTCCATCATCGGATGAATGGATAAAGAAGATGTGGCACATATATACAATGGAATATTACTCAGCCATAAGAAGAAACGAAATTGAGCTATTTTTAATGAGGTGGATAGACCTAGAGTCTGTCATACAGAGTGAAGCAAGTCAGAAAGAGAAAGACAAATACCGTATGCTAACACATATATATGGAATTTAAGGGGAAAAAATGTCATGAAGAAGCTAGTGGTAAGACAGGAATAAAGACGCAGACCTACTTGAGAATGGACTTGAGGATATGGGGAGGGGGAAGGGTAAGCTGTGAGAAAGCGAGAGACAGGCATAGACATATATACGCTACCAAACGTAAAATAGATAGCTAGTGGGAAGCAGCCGCATAGCACAGGGAGATCAGCTCGGTTCTTTGTGACCGCCTGGAGGGGTGGGATAGGGAGGGAGGGAGGGAGATGCAAGAGGGAAGAGATATGGGAACATATGTATATGTATAACTGATTCTCTTTGCTGTAAAGCAGAAAATAACACACCATTGTAAAGCAATTATACTCCAATAAAGATGTAAAAAATATATATATTTTTTAAAAAAACAACATAGCTTGAAAGTCAAAAAGAAAAAGAAAGGATACCTAGTCAAATATAAGCAAAAGAATGTTGCTGTTGCTATATTAATATGAGGCTATTCTTTAAGAAACAAAGCGCTGTCAGGGAGCAAGAGGGTCACTACTAAAGGACAAAAAGGTTCATTTTATCAGAAGTACTGTTCTGTTCTAAACTTAAACGCTTATTAACAAAGCCTCATAATGCAAACATTCACCATCTAAGATTTTTAACTTTCTTACTAAATTAATAGATCAAGCTGACACAAATTTATAGAAACTATTTTAGCAATACAATTTATCAGCTTGATTTCTCTACCTCCCAAGTTAGAGAATGCATATTTATCAAGTTTATATTAATAAATAAAGCATCACATTTTAAAGAAAAAAAAAGAAATTAAATTATTTTCTTTTCCATTACATACAATGATTTTTAGGAGTTCTGCTTCTGACCAAGGTAGAGTACCAAAAGCCAACTAGCTCTTTCACCATTCATAATGAAAAATCTGCACAAAAATATATGAAACAACTAAGAGACAGGAAACAAATCAGTGAGACTTACATTGCCCTGGATTTCTGTCTGGAAGCACAGTCCAGATCTAAGTTCATGGGGAAGATTCCAAAGAAAACACAGTGATTTCATTGAATTAAAGAGTGAAAAGCTGGATTGAGGGAAGTTTAGGTAGCTGGAAATTACAGAACAGTATTCTACAGTGAGGGAGCTACACAGAAAAGGAAGTCCAGAAAGATGCACAGTGTTGCCCTTAATTCTTTGGCTGACTATGTGACTACTTTATATATTAAAGACTTCAAAACATTGTAGGACAAAGTTTTGAAATATCTAAAGAAATGGTGAGGTAGACCATGTTCATGAATTCGTAGACTTCTAATTGTTGAGATAATTCTACATAAATGAAATATAGCTTTAATATTTACAATTCCAACAAAACAAGCAGGCTTTTTGTGCTAATTAATAAGTTGATTCTAAAATTATATAGAAATACAAAAGAACAAGAATAGTTTTTAAAAAGAACAAAGTTGAAGAGCATGCACTATTTGACATCAAGACAGTATAAAGCTGAAGAAATCAAGACAATTTATCTTTGGTATAAAGATCAAGCTATGGATCAAAGGAACAAAATAGACCTACACATGTATGGTTAATTGATTTTTGACAAAGGCAATTTAGTGGGAAAAAAATGTAGTCTTTTCAATAAATGGTGCTGGAAAAACTAGATATAAATATGAAAAAACATAAACCTTGACCCTTATCTTACAGTACACAAAAAACTTATCTCAAAGTGGATTATACACATAACCATAAGACTTAAAAATATAGCACATCTATTAAAAAACATAGGACAAAATGTTTGTGATTCTGGAGTAGGCAAAGATAGGGGGAAATAGCATCATCCATTTTAGAAAAATTGGCAAGCTGGATTTCATTAAAATTCAAAACATCTGCTCTTTAAATGACAGTGTTAAGAAAATAGAAAAAGCAATCCACAGACTGAGAAAAAAATGTCCTCTATATGTATATTTGGAAACTGACTTTTATCATCAACATATAAAGAACTTTTACAACTAAATATTTAAAAGACAAAGCACTTCCCCACCAAAATAGACAAAAGACCTAATTAAGTACCTCACAAAAGAAGACATACTAATGACAAACAACTACATGAAAAACAGTTCAATGTGATTAGTGATCAGTTAAATGAAAATTATAACCACAATAACTTACCATTATGCTGTAGACTGAATATTTTTGTCCCTCAAAATTCTTATGTTGAAACCTAATTCTGAATGAGATGGTATTTGGAAATGGGGCCTTTGGGAAGTGATTGGTTCATGAGATAAAGTCTTCATAAATGGGATTAGTGCCCTTATAAAAGAGACCCCAGAGAGCGCTCATTCTCTTTCTGTCTTGTGCAACAAGAACAGTCATCTATGAGCTAGGAAACAGGCCCTAACACTAGCACGTTTATCTTGGACTTCGTATCCTCTAGAGCTATGAGAAGTATTGATACATGTTTGTTGGTTCCCCAGTCTATAGTATTTTTGTTTTGGCAGCTTGAACTAAGACACACTATGCACCCGTTAATATGGCTAAAATAAAGAAGATTAACAATACAAAGTATTTGTAAAAATGGGGAGCCCCTGGAACCCTGATACATTACTGGTAAGAATGTAAAATGATTTAACCACTTTGAAAAACTTTTTGGCAGCTTTTTTATAAAGGTGTACACATTCCATGCAACTTATTAATTCCGTTCATAGTCATTTACCAGTTGAAATGGAAACATCATATGTTCACGTAAAGACTTGTATATGATGATTCTTAGCAACTTCATTCAAAATAGCTAAAAACTGGAGCCACACAAAAAGTCCACCAGTAGACAAACGTATAAATAAATTTTGGTATATCCATATAACGGAATACAACTCAACAAAACAAAAATAATGAACTACTGATAGATACTAGAAAATATTTAGCTAGACAATTTTATCCTAACAAAGGATTCAGACACAAAGAGTACATTGTGTATGATTTCATGCAGGACAAATCTTATTTATAGTGACAGAAAGCATCAGTAGTTGCCTGTGGCCAGGGTTGAAGAAAATTTGTGTTTAAAAAGGAGGGACTGATAAGAAAAAAAAAAAAAAATCCAAAACTTAGAAATAGGCAAATGTATGACTGCATGTCCTTTCAATGTCATGTTAGATCCTTTTGTAGCAGGTTTGTCTAACAAGTATTAGCTAACTCCTAGGGGCATGTACATTTGATTGTGGTATTTTGCAACTCTGTAAAGGTAGGTGTTGGTGAGTATAAAACTGACAGTGATGCGGATGATCCTGTTTCTATAGCAAGGCAGATTGATTTTGTCCTGTAGATATGCAAAATATTTTTATGCCATAGAAACCCTTATATATCCTGTAGGGTATTGAAATTTTTTGTATGTAATTTATAAATCTTAGTCTAGCATTCTTTCTTTCCATGGCTATAAATAATTCTATCTACCCTATAATTTTTTTTAATCAGCTTTACCATTTTATTGATTCCATCAATAATGAGTTAAATATATCTTTGATATGTTATCATTTTTTAAAAATAGCCTTCTCCAAAGATTCCTGTGAGTTAAAATATTCAGATTACCACTTCACTCCTGCTGCCCATTACTGTAAATGTACCTACCTTGTCTCTGATCCTATTTAAGCACTGACACTTAGGTTACGTCATTCTGAATCCCATCACCCTTAATAAAGCCAGAGAATATATCTCACTGGCAGCATCTCCTGTGGTCATCACTAGCCTACAGATTACAGTCATCACTAGGCTTTTTAAGGACACTGGTGGTCAATGCCCTAGTTAAGTGAGGATCTTTTAGGTCTCTTTGGAATATATAAAGATTAGGGAATGCACAGGTCATACATGATAAATATTTCAACACTCATATTTCCTTAGACTTTTGGATTCCTTCCTTTACATTATTCTAGGGAAGTTCCAGATATCAACCTCTTTCAATCTAAGTGTCAGTCAACAACAAAACAAATTATGAAAGCTCTTTCCAGCTGTTCAAGTTAATATATAAAATCTAACATAGCTAGCAAATTTACACATTTCAAAAACTGATACAATCTAATGTTACATTCTGTTCTCCTTGGTCTAATACTCTTAAAAGGCACTCCCACATCTAATCCTCAGGCATCTGCAACATACATTAGAAATTTTCTGCAATTTTTTTGGTAAATGAGTTATTTCCTCCCTGCTCAGACTTTGTACCTGGCACTCTGAAGCATGCTGATAAATAACCATAGTTATGAGTCCAGTAGCAACAAGGGTACTTGAAGGGTGTGGTAGGCAGGGTAATGGCCCACCAGTGCTTTCTACATTATAATCCCCAGAACCTGTGCATATGATACCCTACATGACAAAAGATGTTTCAAGTGTGATTAAGTTAAGGATATTGAGATGATTATCCTGAATTATTCCAGTGAGTCCAATGTAATCACAAGGTTCCTTAAAAGTAGAAGAGGGAGAGGGAAGGGGAGGTCAGCATGATGGGATTTGAGAAGGACTCAACCCCCATTGCTAGTTTTGAAGATGGAAGAAGGGGATCATGAATTGCAGGTAGCTGGAAAAGGCAAAGGAATGGATTCTCTCCTAGAGCCTTCAGAAGAGAATGCAATAAATTATCCTGGATTTTATGAATTATAACTGTAAATATCAAAAAGCATATATCAAGAAAAAAATAAGTCCATTATACAAATTTGAAGAATTAATTTTATATATTGCCTAAAAAATTTCTACTAAGTATCTTTTTCTAATCTTGCTTTTGTCTATTTTTCTGTCTGTACAAGAGGTATCAGTATACTAAGTGGTCCTAGAGTTCTCCTTTCTACTCCCAGGAGCAAAAAACAACAAATCTTTTCCTGCTAATTATAAAGGAGAATTAGTATAACTGATTCACTTTGTTATAAAGCAGAAACTAACACACCGTTGTAAAGCAATTATACCCCAATAAAGATGTGTAAAAAAAAAAGGAAAAATAAATAAACAAAAAAGAAATTTAAAAATTCTCAAAAAAAAAAAGGAGAATTAAATCAATTTAATTTTTACCATTTAAACATTTAGTACTGATTTAAAATCCAACCATGGCAGGGAAACTTCTCTATTTCTTTTATACTAGCAAACAAATGAAGTCAGGGACTCTCTGGTAAGACTGACATTTCTTTAAGCTAGTGGATTTTTTAGGCCACTCGCAGTCCCTAAAGCCACTTAAGTAGTCATTGTTTCTGCCTGTCAAGCAAGATAGTTGTTAGCCTCTGTGAATATTTCCCTAATAGCTTCACCAATCATTTTTATCCCTGCTGCCAACCTGAACTTTCATTAGCAAGTGTGAAAAATGCTCACAAAGTAACATAAAGAGGTCCTGGAACAATTCAGTCTTTCTGAGTTTTTACTTATATCCTGTGAGAATTGTTATACTCCTAGGAAAGACTTTGGAAATCAGTACATATCTAATATTATTTTTCCCTCTCAGTAAAATAGTAATGTCTATTTTTCCAGGTTTTCAGTCAAAAATCATGGAGTCATCTTAGTTTTTCTTCTTCTCACATTCCATATCCAAACATCAGCAAAGCCTGTTGGTTCTACCTTTGAAATGGAGTGAGAATCTCACGCCTCTACAGATCCCACATTAGCCCAAGCATCACCATTTCTTGTCTGTTTTATGCTAATAGCCTCCCAATGTATCTGCCTGCTTCTACATTTGTTCCACTATAGTCTATTTATACACCACACACATAGCATTTTTTTTTAAAACACAAGCCAGATTATGCCCTTCCTCAATTCAAAACCCTCCAGTATATGCCCATTTTATAGAGAAAAAATTCCAAAGTCCTTATTAAGGCCCACAAAGCCCTGTGTGTCCTGGCTCCTGGCAACACCTCAGACCTCATTTCTCACTCTCCTGTCCCAGTGCTCCAGCTGCATCACTTCTTTGTAATTCCACAAACATACAAAGCAAGCTTCTTCCTTGGTCTGAATTGTTCTTTCCTGAGATATTGTCCTGTCTCACTCTTTCACTTAATCTATGTCTGTACTGAAATGTTACTACATCAGGGAGGTATTTTCTGACTAGCTAAAATAGCAACCCTGTGAATTTCTCTGTCCCTTTATTTTTCATATTAGTTTGCATCACAAAACACACATACATATATATACATTTAAATGTATGTAGACATGGCATATATGTGTATGCACACGTATGTAGAGATACATATATGTGTGGTGTATATACACAAAATCTTTACCAACCAGACTGTACAACTGTAAATTCCAAGCAGATTATAAATTCCATGAGAGCAAAGACTTTGTTTTATTGATTGCTTTGTGCCCACGACCTAGGATAAGGTCTAACACATAGTAGGCACTTAATGAATTTTTTTTAAATAAATGACTAGGGCTTCCCTGGTGGTGCAGTGGTTGAGAGTCCGCCTACCGATGCAGGGGATACAGGTTCGTGCCCCAGTCCGGGAAGATCCCACATGCCGCGGAGCGGCTGGGCCCGTGAGCCATGGACGCTGAGCCTGTGCATCCGGAGCCTGTTGCTCCACAACGGGAGAGGCCACAGCAGTGAGAGGCCTGCGTACCGCAAATAAATAAATAAATAAATAAATAAATGACTAAATCTCTACTAAAAGAATATAATCCAGATAAGAGTTTATACACACACATATTTAAGAGAAAAAGAAAGTCCAAGATGCAACAGAAAATAAGAGTATCTTTCAAAGCTCAGACATTAAATTGAAGGACATGAATGAATTTATATAGTGGGTATGTGAATAAAAGATGATGAAATATTTTGATCTGACTAGTTTGTTTCTGAATTTATGCTCTTGAAGATTCACCCAAGAAGCAGGTAACTTGAGCAGGGGCTGACAGATCCCAGGTACGTAACTATGCCTCTTTTCATCCACTTGTCCTTAGTGCCAGAAAAGGAATATGCACCACTACTGTCTGCTGTCCCCTAAAATTATTCTCCTAGTTATAGTACTGTCTGAACTTATGAAATTAGTGAAACCACAGTATGGAAATGCAAACCATATTGGCTGGATGAGTTAATCAAAATTAGTCATTAGGGCAAGAGCTCTGACATTTTTCATCCTTGATTAAAGATTCTAACAATATGTTTCAAAACCTAAAATAATAAAAGACAAAATATGTTCAAAGACTGGTAAAATTGTCTTGATATCTTTGAGTTTGTCAGGAAGCATCAAACTAAGACTAACTCAGGCAATTCATATTTGAGTATATCTCTTCCAGAGACCCTCTGCTTTACAATATTTAAGGGAAATCAGTTTAAAACAAAAAAAGGAGGTCAAAGAATCCATGTACATTAAATCCATTTGTGAATTAAACTGATAAATCATTACTGACACTAAGATAAGTTTAAGAGGGGTATAGTAAAACACGAGGCATTAAAAACAGCATTGCATTTGGAAATGGGAGACATGGGTTCTAATTCTAACTCTTCACCTAATTTTCCAGACCTAATTTTCTGGACCTAATTTTTTGTTCAGTGTTGAACAAAACTGACTCTCAGTTGCCTTGTTAAAAATATGTACTAGATACAAGCTTTTAAAGGAATGGAAAAGGATACAAGAATTATTCAGGGGATTTTATCAAAGTATCCATGCCCTTCTGTAGCCTCCCACTCCCTCGCCAAGAGGCTAAACTTACACCCTTTTGGGAACCACTCCAGTTGTTACCTATAGGAGTTGGTTGTTTCCATCAAGTGTGTTGAGTAGGGAGAAAAATGGTTGAGGACCACAGGGAAATAGCTCTTTTCAGCTCTAAAATCTCATTTGTTATACAGAAATAAACTACAGATAAGTCTTTAGAATGTACAAAATCATCAAGAAGATATTTATCTTAGAGGGATAATTATAAGGGTTCCTTTAAAAATTGTCCAAAGTTGGTAGCTATCTTCCTTGTTTATACACTCCAATTACAAGTATTCCACTATATTCAATGTAACCATTGTTTCTGCTATAATTTAAAATCTCTATTATTCCAAAAAAATAAATGTGTACTTAAAATACTAATAAAATTCCTCTTATTTTACTTGAAACTATTTCATAATTCCTTTTTCCATCTCCTCTCCTAATAATAATATTCTCTGGAAGAATCAACCTTAAATCTAAATTTATAAATTAAAAAGTTCCCATTAGTTCCAAATGTAAAAATTCTTATAGTTAGATGAATACTTTAGGTAGCAGTTTACTTCTTTTTAATTCCAATTATATTCTATTTTATTTCCTGATTTACTGCTTAATTTAATAATGGGAAAGTTGTGATATTCAGTAAGTATATGTAATCTGGAGAGAAAAAAACACTGGTGAGGAATTTTGTGGGTTTAATAACTGTTTTTTTTATGATTTACCACCAAATTTTTAGAAACCAAGACTATAAGTGATCATTTGAATTTTTTTTAATTCCAAGAACATTCTTTAAAATATTTTTAAGTAGCAACACCAAAAAAAGATTTTCAATTATAGTTAAGACCACCAATTACAGTTAAATAATCACGAAGTCTAGGTGCTGATGATCCCAACAAGCTGGAAGTGCTTCTTCTAACACAGGTGTAATCAGCAGCCACATTACTGGGCTGCTTTGAAAACCACAAACTTCTTTGTTGCTTCTTGGAAATATCTTTGTCTCTGGTTTGAAATTCCCAGTAATAGAATCACTTATATTGGATTATGACACTGACATCAAAAGACCACTATTACCTTGTGCATATGTTATATGAGTTGAAAATTGGGGAATTAACCCGTTATTATTCACTTTCAATGCAGCTCAGTTTTGTCAATTTGCTAATTGTCATCTTGAAAAACAGGAAGAACAATGCTGAGGAAATTATCCTCATGAGAGAAGTAGAATTCAGAGAGAAGGTCTTGGGTATAGGATACAGTGCAATGAAGCTAAACTTGGAAAGTGTTCAACAGTGGGGCTCTGGGCATTCATCCTAGTTGTAATGTGAATAGGGTTGCCAGATAAAATACAAAACATCTTGGTAAATTTGAGCAAATATTGCAATTTGGGACATACTTATATTTAAAAATAATTCCTTGTTTATCTAAAATTCAAATGTAACTGGATGCTTTTTATTATTATTATTATCATTATCATTTTTGTTGTTTAGTAAGTCTGGCAACCATGGTATGAAAGCAATACAACTTTGGGTAGGTGGTTTGAGAAAACAACCATTGTCCATTGTCCTCTTGCCTTTGGATTTATTCTTGTTTGCAACTACAACTAAAGGGGAAAAAAATCTTCAAAATTTACCTTGCCCACAGAAACGCTGCTTTTTCTCATCGAAATTCATCCACATTATTACACTCATTATACATCAACTCCTCCACTGAGTGTATAGCTTGTGTAATGTATTGCACCGAGCATGCACTATGATATAAAGAACGTAAAAAAATTCCTTTCTTTGCTGAACTTACACTCTTGTAGCACAGCAAGAACAAGCATGCAAACTAGCAATGATATAACAATAGCACAGAGCATGTTATAAATATATAAAAAGAGAACTGAAAAGTACTGGCAGGTTTCAGAGGAAGAAAAAAAGTATTTCCAGATTGAGCAAAAGGTTAAAAGCTACATGAAGGCCTAAGAAGTGACTTATGTTTCCTGAGAATATGACATACTAGATATTGTTCAACCACAGAACACCTAGAAATGCGGGATAAAATATAGAAAACAAGCTTTTATAAGCATAATTTACCTCATTTGAGAGTGAGGAAATTTCCAATGGTGGCTAAAAGAGTAAGAGAAGAAAGAAAAGAAAAGAGAAAGCACTGACAACCTGCATAGTATGCTAAAACCTCAGGATGATTCTTCAGGAAATATTTATTGATTTTAATAAACTAAAGGCTTGGATTTTAAGGCACAGATGGAAGTAGGAGACAAGATCTTGGACATAACTATACACTGGACTCATGCAGGTAAAAAGGTTTAGTAGGAAAAAAATTGGTCTGACAGCAAACAGACAATAGGGATAATTCTGTATCTTTAAGAACAGAAAGAACAATATAATACAGTAGAAAGAATTTCTGCTTCTAAGTAGGATGTATAGAAATGCAAAAAATACAGACTTTTCATGGTAGCCACAAGAAAAACGACAAATAACAAACCTATACATAATAGTCTATGGGAATATCAAAGGCTGATGGATTCATGGAAGCCTTGAGAAGCTAAACCCCAGCAAGAAATGAAGCATGCACAGAAAAGTAGTGGGCCAAGATAGCTTCCATGCCTGGGGTGCATGCCTTTTCTGGGTACAAGTGGGCAGTAAGTGGGCTTGTCATAGAAAGACTTGGCAGAAATGAGGAGAAACCAGCTTAGCTTTTTAAAAGTGTACACTGGCAAAGAGGATTAAAATCTGGAAGATCCCCAGATATCAATGTACCTGACAATTTCTCCCAAAACTCCCTGAATTTTGGTGAACACTGGCAGTGGAAGAAGAGTATGAAACAGAATTCATGCAGTGTTATGCCTTCTGGGGTGCAAAGTTTCCAGAGCCCTGCTGAAAATGAATCCTCAGAGTCATACCTGAAAAGGGCATTAAAAGAAAAGAAAATCACAGAACAGTATCTATCATGAATACAGATGCAAAGATCCTTGAAATATAAGCAAACCTAATCCAGGAATATATAAAAAGATAATATATCTTGACTAAATGGAGTTTAACACAGAAATTCAAAGTTGGTTTAATATCAGAACATCTGTCAATGTAATCCACCATATTAACAAAAGTCATATAATCATTTCAGTAGGTGCAGAAAAAAACATTTGACAAAACTTAGCACCCATTCATGATAGAAATCCATAGCAACTAGGAATAGATGCAATAAATCTATAACTACTTAAGTAGAACATCAAATGCTTTCACTTGATATATGAAACAAGACAAAGATGCCCACTCTTGACACTTTTACCCCAAATTTTACTGCAGTCTTCAGAGATACAATAAAGCAAGAAAAAGACATTTTTTAAAATAATAACAACATGAAAGCAAAAGGTAAAACTGTGTTTATTCACAGACTGCATCATTATATATAGACTTAATCTATAAAATGAATGACTAGAATGAATAAATGAGTTCAGCAAGGTCATAGAATACAAAGTCAATATCTGTTAAAAATCAGTTTTGTCTCTATTAGCAAGAAACAATTGTGAAAGGAATATTTTTTTAAAATAGCATTTATGTAAGTGTTAAAGAATACAAAATACTTGGAAAGAAATTTAAAGTAAGAGATACCTGTCCTATATACTGAAAATTACAAAAGTCATCCGAGAGAAATTAAGAAAAACAAACAGGGATATTCTATGTTCACGGAGGAGACTGGTTTCATGAGAGGCTGCTACAAGGGCTTTCTCATTCATCTCTCCAGTGCTGGTGAGGAATGAGATTGTTTCCCTCTCCCTGCTCCTTCCCTCACTTCCTTCAGTACCCTTGCAGGCTATAAAACTGCTTAGCTACAGTATAGATATAAAAAATATCTAAGACATAGTTTTTGCCCCCAAGTAATTTATAATATTCACAAAAGACCAAAATTTCCTTGATTTTAGCAATGAACTGTACATATTAATTTTTCCAGTGTTGGCCCTAAAGGCAAAATAAATACCTCACAGGCAGGTCTTCCTCTACTTTGTCTATTAAAAAAATTCCATTGAATTGAACCTAGAGATTATCGTACTAAGTGAAGTAAGTCAGAACTAAAAAGACAAATGCCATATGATACCACTTATATGTGGAATCTAAAATATGACACAAATGAACTTATTTATGAAACAGAAACAAACTCACAGTCATAGAAAACAAATTTATGCTTACCAAAGGGGAAAGGGGGTGGGGGAGGGATAAATTACGAGTCTGGGATTAGCAGATACAAACTATTATATATAAAATAAACAACAAGGTCCTACTGTATAGCACAAGGAATTATGTTCAACATCCTGTAATAAGCCATAATGGAAAAGAATATGAAAAAGAATATATATATATATATATATATATATACATATATAATAAACTGAATCACTTTGCTGTACACCAGAAATTAACACAACATTGTAAATCAACTATACTTCAATAAAAAATAAAATAAATAAAAAATTTTTAAACTCTAGTGTGAAATCAAAAAAAAAAATATCCTGTATTAAACAAGAGAAAAATCAACAGGTCGATTATACTCTTAATGATGATTATAAAGTTGAAATCAATTCATTTGCTATCAAGTTAAAAAAAATGTAACTACCTTACTCAATAATAAATCAAGCAAAATGAACTACAATAAAAATTTACTATGTATTTGATCAGATCTAATTAGCATTTAATATGTTGTTTAAAACTTTTTAATGGTGTCTTTATTGTGTCATACTGGAAGGTGCCTTTTCAACAGGAACTCAACTAGAATGAATGAACTCAATGCATTATAGACACAATATTTCAGCACTAATTTAATAAGGATACTGGAAATGGATAACTAGTAAGAGGTTTTCATTAAATCTAAATGGGTTCTGCAGACTATTAGGAGGCATAAGCTCAGTATGTAAGATTGAGCAGTTTCTAAACAGCCATCTCATTTGATTCTGAGATGCAAATAAATATATCCATGGATGAATGTAATTGTTTTAAATGTTGCTATTTGTAAATTAAAACCTAAAAAGTAGTGCTTCCAGGGACTTCCCTGGTGCAGTGGTTAAGGATTCGCCTGCCAATACAGGGGACACGGGTTCGAGACCTGGTCCAGGAAGATCCCACATGCCACGGTGCAACTAAGCCCTTGTGCCGCAACTACTGAGCCTGTGCTCTAGAGCCTGTGAACCACAACTGCTGAACCCTCATGCCACAACTACTGAAGCCCGCACGCCTAGAGCCTGTGCTCTGAAACAAGAGAAGCCACTGCAAGGAGAAGCCGGCACACCGCAACAAAGAATAGTCCCTGCTCACCACAACCAGAGAAAGCCAGTGTGCGGCAACGAAGACCCAACGCAGCCAAAAATAAATTAGTTAAAAAGTAGTGCTTCCACATTAAATGCTTAGTATAAATAATCAAGAGTAGATATTTAATTTAGATTTAGTATTATAGGACTTTTTTTGTGTTATGTTGTTATTGCATCTCACAAAATATGTTCTCCAATTAATTGGGCTTGATACTGCAGTGTGTATCTAATATATGCAAATAGCCTGTGAGTTTGAATTTATTCTGTCAAAATATTCATCTCTCTTCTCTGGAAGTATGGGCTTAGGTCACAAATGAGAAGACCATAATTATCGTTTGTTTCTTCCACTATTAAAGTATGAGTGATTTTGAGAAATTAAGCATTTCAGCACAATATCTTTAATTATACACATTTTTATTTGTGTTATACCCTCCCATGTTTAAGAGGAGCTAGTTTTGAAAGGCTAATCTAAATCTTGAAAGTTTGTATAACTTCAGGACTCTATTGCTATTGCAGGTAGAATTAAATGAGGACTTATACAAGATTCACATATAAAACACTCTCATCAAGACATTTTTATTTTTAGTGTCTTTAAATTCACTGTGAATAGGTTAAAATTCACAAATATTACTCTCAAGTAAAATGTATTTTTTAACATATGTATCATATAATAGAGTGCGTGCATGATTGCTTTCAGCTTTTACTTATCATTTTAGTGATACATGCTCCTAGATAAGTGATTTAACCTAAAGGTTTTACATAATGGCACAGAATATATGGCATTTCCATTCCCACACAATGGATACCTCATCAACTCTATTTAAATTTGAATGTGGGTATAAAGTTATAGTGATGAGAGGCTTCTGTGACAGGACTGGTTAACTGTACAAAAAAATTCTGATCCCTCTTCACTAATATAAGAGTTCCTGTGGGAAGCCTACCCATCTGAAGTCTAGCTGCCACCTTTAGGCAGTGACACCGATGTAGTGTGAATCAAAGTGATGTCACCTCAGGCTGAGAAAACAGCCCTGCTTTATTTACACTCTCTTTTCTTATTTACCAACTAAACGCAGAGGACTTCGAGGTCCTAAAGGATGGTGGAAACACAAGATGAAAGGAGCCTGAGGTCCTGAATCACTTAATACAAGGCAAATTATCAACCAAGAGCAACTATATTAGATATTACTTGAGCAAAATATAATCTTCAGTCATATAAACCAAAATTTTGTTTTGTTTGTGTTGTTTGTTAATTTTATAGCACCTGGTTTTATTTTAATTAATATAGATATTAGTAATTTGAAGTGGGATATTTCCTTTAAGAAATATTTTACAGAGCTTCCCTGGTGGTACAGTGGTTGAGAGTCCGCCTGCCGATGCAGGGGACACGGGTTTGTGCCCCGGTCCGGGAAGATCCCACATGCCGCGGAGCGGCTAGGCCTGTGAGCCATGGCCGCTGGACCTGCACATCCAGAGCCTGTGTTCACAATGGGAGAGGCCACAACAGTGAGAGGCCCGCGTACCGCAAAAAAAGAAATATTTTGCAGTGTAGCACTGGCTTAGTGATTAGGCAGTAGACAGTGAGGAAATTGATATTAGAAATGGAAAAGATGGATAACTATATTATCCAATAGCGAAATATTTGGTAAAACTATAAACATCAATACGTTGAAAGTTACCCAGCTTGTAGCTCTAGGGAAAGAGGTTAGAAAAAGTAAGAATGTTAATAGCATAGATTGGTTATTATCCCCTCCATATTTTGTATTTTCATGGATTTTAAATCTTCACATATTTTAAGCACCATAAATCATTACTATTATTGTTGTTTTTATGGACTCTCTAGGTTTGGATTTACCCACATATTTATCTGACCTCCTGAATTTCCATATTTCTATCTGAAATTATTTTACTTCTGCCTGAAGAATTCCCTAAGTATTTCTGTTCATTCAGATCTGCTGGTGATGTCTTCTCACTTTCTGTTTGTCTGAAAATGTCATTATTTTGTCTACATTTTTGGAGGATTATTTTGTTTGATATAAAATTAATTCAGGCATGTCTTTTCTTTAATATTTTTAAGATAGCATTCTACTGATTTCTGGCTTCCATCATTTTCACTGAGTAATTAACTGTCAGTCTATGAAGATGAAGTGTCTTTTTCATTTTTGCTGCTTTTGAAATTTTCTATTTGTCTGGTTCTCAAAGTTTTGCTATGGTATACCTGGGTATGATTTCTTTGTATGTATTCTGCTAAAAGTTTTCCAGCACAGTTTTTCTTCTAGTCATTCTATGGCATCTTTCATCAATGTTAGTAATTCTTAGTCATTATTTATTCAAATATTGCCTCTGCCACATTTTCTCTCTCCTTCTAGAACTCTAGATCATATCCATATTTCCATAAGTCTCTGATGTTCTTTCTCTTTCAAGGATTCAAATTGGATATTTTCCATTGAATCCAGTCTTCTGTTGTTTCTAATCTTTTATAGAGTTCTTAATTTTAGTCCTAAAATGTCAAAGTTTTTTCAATTTCTAATTCTATAGTAACATTCTCTAACTTTTCATCTTTTCACACATTTTCCTCTTTTTTTTGAACATATTAATTATAGTTATGTTAATGTTCCTATCTGCTAACTCTCGTTACTAGATTCCCTGTGATTCTCCTTCTATTGTCTATTTTATCTCTTAATTCTGATCCCATGATTCTATCTCATAACGTGCCCAGTGTTAATGAAATAGCACAAATTTTGTGTAAAAAATTGTAACTCCAGATAATATTGACTTCCTCTAAGGAGTTTTCTTTATGCTTGTTTGTTTGTTTTGTTGTTTTGTTTTTTTAATTCTCTCTGCCTAGAAAATACAGTTATATGGAGTAGCTATCATCTTAATCTAATCAGGGACTAAGCTAAGTAGAGTCTGATTACAGTTTTGTTAAGACTCCTCTGATTTTTACTCACTCCTAAGGTGAGCCTCTCATTGTTTTCATCTGAGATTCAAATGTGTTTACTAGTGCCTCTTTCTCTGGTGGATCTTGAACACTATTCTTGTATAAGAGAGGTAACAGTAGGCCAGGTCATGCAGGGACTTACATGCCATTGTATGAACTTTGGCATTTACACTAATTAAAATGGGGAACCAATGGAGCTTTTCAGTAAAGAAGTGACATGAAAATTAATTGTGTTTTAATGCATCACTCAGTTACTGTAATGGGAATAAATTGTAAAGAAACCAGACAAGAGGTAGGAAGACTATTTAGAAGTCTAATGAAATTGTCTACCTGTGGTGGTTCAAACAGTACTAGTTAGATGCTATATATACTTTGAATTTACTGCAAACAGGATTTCCGGATGATAGAATGTGGGATAAGGGAGAAAGAGAGCAGTCAAGGATGAATTTAGCTGCTTCCCTGGTGGTGCAGTGGCTAAGAATTTGCCTGCCAATGCAGGGGACATGGGTTCAAGCCCTGGTACGGGAAGATCCCACATGCCAGGGAGCAACAAAGCCTGTGCGCCACAACTACTGAACCTGTGCTCTAGAGCCCACGAGCCACAACTACTGAAGCCCAGGTGCCTAGAGCCTGTGCTCCCCAACAAAGAGAAGCCACTGCAATGAGAAGCCTGTGCACCGCAATGAAGAGTAACCCACTCGCTGCAACTAGAGAAAGCCCGCATGCAGCAATGAAGACCCAACGCAGCCAAAAATAAAATAAATTAAATAAATAAATTTTAAAATATTTAAAAAAAAAAAAGGATGAAGTCAAATTTGGGGGCCAGAACAACTGAAAAGATTTAATGATATCAATCAAGATGCAGATGACTTTTATGGAGTTTGAAAAGAATGAGGTGGTGAAGAGGAGGCCAGATTGGGAATTCAGTTTGGGATTCATTAATTTTAAGCAGGTAGATATACACTCTGATATTCAATGGAATGATCTGGCTGGAAAGAGAAATTTGTGAGTGGTATTTAACCACTGAAATTGATATAAATAAAACATGAAGAACCCCTAAATGCATGGAATTCAATTGAAAATTGAGAATATTTTTATGAGATTTTTTTTCCATTTCTGTCATCATTTTAAGGCCATGTTGTCCATAAACAGCTGAGATAACTGCCTAAATTCCAATAAAAAGAATGTGGTTTTGCCAGAAGAAATGAGCTTATCAGCACTCAAATGGGAGAAAATTTGAAACTTTCAACACATATTTTTCAACTGTCAGTAAGGCCCAGGCTAAATCTGATGTGAAAGATGTTCAGAACATTCAAATTTCTATCTAGGAAGATGACTGGATTTTACCACCATAGTACAGTCACTCTCTATTCTGTATTCATTTTAATCATTTCCATCAGTCTTTTTCTTTACATATCAGTTCTTACAACCTAAAAATTTTCAATATGTCTTTATGTCAGTAGAAGACAATAAACTGGTAATGACATAATTTTAAATTGTTTGGAAAGAAAATAAGCTGTTGTAATAGAGATTAGGGTAAAAGACTGAAAATGAAAATACTAGACACCTTCTTATAATTGGGAGTCAAAGATCTAGAGAACAGCTACATATGAAGTTGAATGATTTTGACAACATTCTTAAATAGGCTGGTGATACTTGATTTGTTTTCAATTTCTGACTAGAACTGGCATTTAGAGAAAAGGTAGAAAATGTAAGATACATCTGCAAACATTTCAGAAAGTCAGGCTCCTCATTTCAAATAAGTTGGCGATAAAAGAAAAGAAATAAAGTTATTATTAGTTTAAGAAGGCCAATTTAGAAAGACAAAATATATGTGTGATATATGTATACGTATATCATTTTTCTTAACTATGGTGCCTATTTTGAAAATAAATTTTAAAATGAAAATTTAGAATGAATTACAGTATTTCTATAATTAGTAGACATGTTTATGTTCAGGATACTGAGAAATGATACATACAACATAGGCAAGTTCATCTTAAAAACTAATCCATGTACAATCTGTGAAATATATTTGCAATCACCTATCACTCCCACTAAAAAAATGATGGTTTTGTGTGTGAGTGTCAAACAGACTTTCAAAATTTTTTCATGGTAAAGAAAAGTAATAAAATATTTCTAGAAATGTTACAAAGCAATAATAGAATCTGTCCAATTCATATTTCCATCCCACGAAAAGAAACAGAATACTTTTTTAAAAAACACAATAATATAAGTTTAAAGCTCTGTCTTCAAAACATATCCAGAATCCTACCGTGCAAAATCTAGAGTCTGGATCACCATAATTTCTCATCTGTTTTAACAGCCTCCCAACTATTCTTTCTACTTTGTCCTTTCCTCAGCACAGCAACCAGAGTGATCCTTGAGATAATATGACTCTACTGCTCTCACTTCTCTTTCTAATATTCACTTCACTCAGTCACTCCTGCCTCTTGGCCCCCTTGCTATCCTCCATCACCCCAGGCATACTTCTCTTCAGGGACTCTACTAGTTTCCTCTCTCCACCATACAACTTACTCCCTTCCTCTTTCAGGTTTTTGCCCAAATATCACCTTCTCGATGGGGCTTACCCTGACTCCACCATGCCCCTAATACTCCCATCTGCCTACCCTCCTCTGCTTCCTTTTCCATTGTGCATTCTTCTTCCCTACTAGAGAGTGAGCTCTGAGAGGGCAGTAATCTTAGCTGTTTGATTCACTGATATATTCCAAATGCTTAGAATCATTCCTGCCACTTAGTGTTTACAGTAAACACTTATTTAATGAATGAAAAAAAGTTCAGCTTCAACTTGAAGAAATTATCAAAAATATTTTCTGAAAAAGAAGAAAATTTAAAACTGTCCAATATTATCCAAAAAAAAAAAAAAAACAATCAAGAGACATCACATAGCATGTTATAGCTATTGCTTTTGGATTCCAAGCTCGTTTCACCACTTAATTCCCATACATACAAGTGATTCTGCTTTGCCTAAAATTGCTGAATGAGAAATCACAATAGCAGCAAAAAGAAAACTACAATTAAGTTGGGTTCATTTTGGTAAAGAAATAGGAAGGAGGCAAAGTTGAAAAAAATAGTGTTTTGTTTACTGACATAGTGGGAGTGTTCTAATGGACACATTATCACATTGTACATGTTTAGTGTTTGTGTTTACATAAAAAGAATCATAGTCCTCTGTTTCTTTTCTAAATTTCCTTATGACATTGCTAAAGTACTAATATGACATAATATGGTATTAAAGTACTGAATAGATTTAATAAATAAGTCATTGAAAAGAAAAAGAAAAAGTTTTCGAACATTAGTTTGTGGTACTGACAAAAATAGTTATAAGTAAGCATATTTCTTATTAAAATATTAGTTTTTAGATAAAATAATAACAATACTGACATATCAAAATAGGATAAAAACAGCAGCATTTATATTTTCTGAAAGAAAACATTTTCAGCGTGCCAATCAGAAAAAATATATATATACCTAATTGTATTCTTATGCCCCCAAATCATAATATAATAACAAATTTATATGAATATTCAGTCTACTTGACTGACTCAACAGAGTAAGCTATTCTCTCCATTTCTACTATAAGGATACTGACTAATGTCCATTGATTCCTGAATGCTGCCAACTATTATCCAAGTGCCCTTACACTTCTGCTCAAAGAACTCATGCTAAAGAAAATCTTCAGCCAGAATGCATACCTTGCTCAAAGTAAAAAAAAGAACTTGTGGTGGATGGCTGAAAAGACTGGTCACATATTTAGCCATATCACATACCTTTTTCAACCTCAGAGAATTAACACTAGAGAAGAATCCTCTGAATGCATTGAATGTGGGAAGGTCCATAGTAATAGCTTCTAACTTAAACATCAAGGACCTCAGGCAGAGGAAGGACCACACACTTGTGAACCTGGGGAAGTGTTCAGGTAGAGAACATCCCTGATTTGTCATAGAGAGGCTATAGTTATTTACTAATAAATATTTATTTATTTTCTAATCTACCTTTCCATGCTGGCAGGGATTCTCATCTGTTTTACTTACTCTCATATCACCAGGACAAAGCTCAGAGCCTGGTATACTAAAGTACTGAAGGAGTTCAGAATATATCACTTTAGCCTATTTATTATTTTGAGCTGAAGGCACTTGAGAAACAGCAGATGCAAGACGGGGTTTCTGACCTACCACTTTCTACCTAAAAGCAAGTCGTAAAATTTCCCATGAGAAAGATGTGTTTCCTGTACCATAGCGAGAAGAACATTCTTACCACCAGAGACTAGGAATCAACAACAAAATGGATCTATGCAAACAAATCTGCTAAAATAACCTTTTTGTTCCATTAGTTTCCCCCGTATATTTCCTAATAACTGTACCACTGTCCTACTTGCCCCTAGCCCAAGACCGTTTGTCTTGTCACACCCTTACAATTTATTATTCTTTATTTAAAGATATATAAGTTTTAAGACCTAATGGCTTGTTTGAATCTTAATTTTTCTTTTAAAAACTCTCATGTACATGTAAAAATATTAAATAAAACTTGTATGGTCTTTTCCTGTTAATCTATGTCTGTTTAATTCTTAGGCCCAGCTACAGAACCTAAGAGGACAGAAAGAAGTTTTTCCCTCCTGAATAGTCAGTGAATACTTTTTTAAGTGGATATGCTTCCACTAGTAGAATTGTATGCTTACCAAGATTCAGTTAAATTTCCTAACTGTTTATGCCAGTTGAACTTGTTACTACAATTATGTAATTAAATTAAATTTTATGCAAATTGATGAAATGTGATTGATGATGGGTGTGCTATGTAAACTAAGTTAAATGCTGTGAAAGATTTCATAATTGTGAGTCACTAACACGTATTCTCTGTTGTATGAAGTGCAGACAAAACTGTTAAAAGTTGACAGGAGACGAATCTAGAAGGAATTTGCTCTCAATATTTTTTTTTCAAGGGCATGGGCTCTCATTCTAATTTTAAGGAAACCAAAATCAAAAATTACAGAGTGTATTATAGATATGTTTATATAAAAAGGAAAAAGTAGAACTTCTCTCAGCCATTCCATCAAAGTAAAGATTTTGGATTTCCATCAGCAGATTGGCAAATATACAAACTGACTTTTTAAAATTAAAGTGGAATGTTGAAATATGTATCTATATTTGTTTCTGATATTCAACTTAAAACAACTACTTCAGTTAGCTTTCTACCACTACTCCTGAATTGAGTAGGAGGGATATTGTTACATAATGTATAGAACCTGTAACCTAATACAGACTTTGGAAAGTTTTTTTTGTAATTATTTCATGTTGTTGATGAAAGTAACCAAGGTTTGACAATCATAATGAAAGAGCATAAAAATATTGTAGTTTTACTTCATGCTTTATCTGAGGCAAACTATTAATATTCCTCTTCCTTTGGAAACATTATCTTTGATGAAAACATTGTTTATGTAAATAACTGTTCCAGACAACCCAAATTTCCAAGGAAACATGCTTCAAATCTTTCAACAGAATATGCAAAAGGAGACCTCTGAGTGAGAGACAATGCCTGAAACAATAAGCCAATTTAAAGATAAAAAGAAACAACTGGCAAAGTGACTCCAGTGGCTTTGTTCAAAAGCCATGAAAATCATTCTCTTCTGCTCTACAGATTTTAGTACCCAGTATCAATATTTGTCAATGGGGGAGAGATTAAAAATAAATTGGGTTTAAATGTTCTTGAATTTGCATGGTGGTGCCTTTGCCCCTGAATGATATCCATTCAGCTAGCTGATTGTTGAGATTAAATTGCCTTGTAGAGCAGTTTGTGACAGTTTTTAGCCTTCTTTCTACAGCTGAAATCAATGTGACTTCCCTGATGAAAAATGGAAACAACAGAGACTATAAAAGATATAGAGAAAACTAGAAAGCTCCTGCTACTTGTAACACTGTAAGTTGGTTGTGTATCCAGAATACATTTACAAAGATTTACCATTTGACCAATTAAATAATTATCTTATCACTATACAAAAAGAGGAGGATGAGAGAAAGAGAAGTAGTAGTGCTACAAAACACAACTACCTCTGACTCCTATAAACCAAGCTCTCAACCATACTATCTACTACTCTACTCTTTTAAACTCATAAGTCTAACAAATAGGTCTAATTTTCTATCCCCTAAACACACCATGCAATCACTCCTTTGCTGGTACAAAATGAACCAACTCACAGAATCTATTTTGGAAGAGAAAGTTAAAGCCTTTGCCTATGCCTGCTCCAAACTGCAAAATTGGTTTTAAAGACTACCTTGTGAATCTAGCTTTTTTTTTCTTTAGCTTATAATATTTTGAAAGAGGAATAACAGAAAAAAAAAAAATCTAAAGAAGAATCATGTCAAAGAAAACCAGAGCTGGAGAGCAAAGAATAAAAACATTTTATTCAAGACTATTGCAATAAAGGGAAAGAGACCTCAGTAAAGAACTGGTCTCAATTCCAAATCCAACAAGTAGAAACTGGAATTTATAGTCAAGGAGCTGAGGGTGGCAGGTAGAGCGGCAGTGAGTGGAAAATTACTAAGAGGAAACATGAAGATTACCTAAGGGAGGATTCTAGCTAAACTGACATAACAGGATTCTTGATGAAGGTAGGCCAGGATGATCAGATAACACCTGGGCAATGGCGAGAACTGAAGAACCTGATCAGAAACCAAAGGTGATCAGATACCCAGAGTAGGGGATTCTGGCTAAACCAACTTAACAGGGTTCTTGCTAAAAGTGGGCTATGCAAAGAAGAACACAGAAGTCCAAAAATCAAGGCCTCACTAGACAGTATTCAAAGGAGTCTGACTAGGGACTTCCCTAGCAGTCCAGTCGTTAAGACTTTGCCTTCCAATGCAGGGGGTGCGGGTTCGATCCCTGGTTGGGACCTAAGCTCCCACATGCCTCGCAGCAAAAACCCAAAACATAAAACAGAAGAAATATTGTAACAAATTCAATAAAGGCTTTAAAAATGGTCCACATCAAAAAAAATCTTTAAAAACAAAAACAAAAGAGTCTGACTTAAGTTTGGTTAAAGAGAGACTCTTTGTCAGGCCCTAGGAGTAGGCAAGGGAGAATTTTTTTTATAAACGACACTGGTAGAACTTTGCACCTTTTGCAAAAATAAGGTAACTTCTCTTATGGAGTAGTGAAATAGTCAGCACATAGAAAAAGCAGGCATGAATGTAAAGAGCAAACTAAAATATTCAGAAAAGAGAGCCAAAATGCTGTACCAATATCTACTGTGACATCAAGTAGGAATGGATAAACACTAGTTAGAGTATGTGGACAAGATGGTTGGTATCTGAGTTTGAAATCCCCCTGAAGCAAACCCAGAGAAAAGGGCTAGAATAAGTAATATGCTTGGGAAATGATCCAGGTAAATATCTATAAAAGAGTGGAGAGAAAAGAAAGGAAAGTAAGCCAACAAAATATGTAATACAAGTTACCACTATGGGCAACTGGAACTAAACCCACTAAGTAACTATGGTAGACGGTGTAGAACATGCTTTGGAGTTATCCTAAATGAGGGGCAGGAACCTGTGATGGTTACACACCAAGTCATATCCAATTTTCTGTGGACTGTTTCCAAAGGCATTAACATTCTAGTACTTTTCGTTTGTACTGCATTTAGGTTAAGCAAGATACTACAGCCATAAAGTGCCCTCAACAACTCTTAGGAGAGTGGAAAAGCTTATAATTCAATAGCCAGATACTAAACAAATTTAAAAGGAGCTTACAAAACCTGTAGCTAACTTTCAAAAATTATCACAATACCAAGAAAACAAAACAAAACATGGGTCAGGGCAAGAAAGCATGATGAAAGGGTGAACATTAAGCTGAATAAACATATACACAGGTCAAAATAGTACAAAGGGTACACCCTTTGATAAGCTCCCTTGATTCGTAGTAATGACAAATAAAAACAGAAAAACTAAAATGACATAGCCATACTGAAATTCACAGCAAATATCTCCATTGACCAGAAACGGAATATAAATGCAAAACAGTGTGAGAGCTTGATGTTTCAGGACAAGGAAATAGACAAAAAGACAAACAACCTTGTGACAGGAGGCTGAACCAAATTGATCACTGGCTTTGTGAATAGATCTGGTATTCCCAGTATCACCACTGGGCAAGGAAATATTGATTGTCATTACTTGACTTGTTTCTGAAATAGACAATCAAGGACCAGCTAGAAGCAAATTCAACATCCTGGGTGGGGAAGTGTGACAGAGTGGGAGAGAAAGAGAGAGAGAGGAAGTAAAGGAGGGAGGGGAAGAGAAAGGGAGAGAAAGAAAGAGGGACAGTAAAAATAATACACACAAAGAAATATATGTTAAGAGACAGCCAAGAAAGTCAATAATTAGAAAATAAATTCATTTTAACTAATTTAAGTTTATTGTTAAAAATTGGGGCAAGGATTTAAAACTAAATAAGTTGAAGACTTTCAAGGGAAAAGGGAGACAAGGTTCTCTTTAAAATTTCAAATTTTTGAATTCTTAAATAAATTAAGAATATAGAAAATATTTAAATATACTAAAAATGAAAAATAATGTTAAATTAAAATACAATATATGTAATTAACATAGAAATGGAAACAAATATACAGAACAGCTAGGAAGGTGAGCATAAGGAAGGGTCTCATCCAGAATACAGTTCAGAGAAGGAAAATAAATATGACAAAGCAGTGAAGAAACATGGAGGATGGATTGAAAAGCTAAAATGCTGGTCCCATAGGGAGACTGATGAATATGCAACATTTGAACACATAACTTCTTGAGAATTCTCCAGAACTAAAGAAAAGCATGAGCCCTCAGATCAAAAGTACACTCTGATTTGTTGGTAACTTCTATACATAGACACAGTGCACTAATACATACTATAGGGCATCAGGGATAAAGTGACACTCCTGAAAACTACCAGAGAAAAAAGACAAATTACTTACAAATGACAGAACAGATACTTCTCATCTGCAACAAAGCATTTCAAAATTCTATAGAATAATTATATACAAGGACAGATAGATGGGAAAAAAAGAAAACTGCCAAGATAGAATTTATACTTAACAAACTATTATTCAAGAGTGAGAACAAAATAAAGATGTTTCAGACATAAAAATATCTAAGATCATTTCCCCACTAGCCATTCTCTTAAAAAAAATTGAACCATGTATTTTATGGAAAGAAAAGTGAAGAAGGAGGTAAGGTAGGGAAATGATGAGCACTGAAATTTATAAAAATACTCTAGTAAATTCAACTAACTACCCTTCAAAAATAAAAATTTTGTCTTTTAAAGTAGGAAATTAAAATTCTTAGTTAAAATAAAAAGGTGAGGCAGTTTCAGACATTGTTCAATGAGCAAATCGTGCTAAGATCTTTATTGTTGTGTGTTTGAGAAACAGAAGTTCTAAAAAATTATAGATTTGAATTAAAAATTGTAGTTATTTATGTTCATTTAGGATTAAACAACACAATAATATTTAACTGCCAAATCCATACAGAAAATAATTTAAACAAATATATATATATTCTACTTTTAAGCATCATGCCTCAAACAAAACCACACAGAAAGTTTGAAAATAAAGAGGTTAAAAAGATACAGTGTGCAAACAGAAACAGATACAAAGGTGTTGAAGCAATATTGATAGTAATATAAGGGAAAACAGAATTTTAAGCAAAAAAAATTAATAGGAATAAAGGTTGCTATACAGTCACAAAATTAATAATCATCTTCTGAGAAGAAAAAATAACCATAAAATTGTATGCACTTAACAATACAGGCCTGAAATGTAAAATGTAAAAGTCTGCCTGAATTATAAGTAGAAATTTAAAAATCCACAAACATGATGACAATTTCTGACAAACCTCTATCAGAAATAGATAGAATAAGGATAAAACACATAAGACAAACTATAAAAGATTTTGATAGAGCTATTTAGGATATTTATTAAACATATGGGAGCAGGCACCCAATTAATTTTCCTCAAATTAATTCTTCTCTTCCCCCTTTAAAATAGAATTACCACTTTTTTCTGAGCATACATGAACTAATTGTTTTTGCTATAAAACTCAATAATCAGTAGAAAAACTGAATAAACCAATTACAATTAATGAATTTGATTTTGTAAATATATATATGTGTATATGTATATATATACATTCACACATATTTATTTACTTAATTTTCACTCAAAGAGGTAATTTCCATAAAAAATTCAAGGAACAGATCTCAATCATATGTAAAATGTTCCCAAGATAGAATACTTTCCAACTAATTTTATGAGCCTAGTGTAGTCTTGATGCTAAGACTGGACCAGGACAGTTAGGAAAAAGGAAAATAGACATCAATATCTTTTATAAGCATATTTGCAAAAATTGTAATATTAGCAAGTCACAGTCAGCAGTACCTTACACACATATGCATACATACACACGCATACACACACACACACACACACACACACACACACACACACACACACAAACATCTAGTTTGGTTTTACCATAAGGATAATTGAATGTTAATGTAAGATACCATTTTCTCATATCAAAAGAGTAAATCCATAGGTAAACCTCAATAGATAAACACATTTGAGCAAATTCAGCTTTCATGTTTATTTTTAATTATAAAAATAGAAATAGAAGAGAATTACTATATCCTGGAAAAAGACATTTTTAAAAATTTGTAGGAAATATCCTTGACATTGAAGTCAGAAGAACAAGCAGACCTGATATCACTATCCTACTGAAAATCGTACTGATGGCTTCAGCCAATTCAAAAAGACAAGAAAATTAGAGAGTTACAAGAATATGAATTGAGAAGATAAAAGTGGACATATTTTCATAAAACATGGTTGTTTAATTAGAAAATCAAAGACAATCTAGACTCATAATGTTAGAAACAATGAGGCATTGAAAAAATTATTATCAGTAATCTTCCATTATAAAATAATAGAAAATGAGATTCAATTTGCAATGTCAACAAAAAGTAATTTATAGTTTCTTTGCAATTCTAAACAAAATCCTGACAGAATTTCATGGAACTTGATTTTATATTCCTAAAATTCATATGGAAAACAATGATTCTACCAATAAAAAATAAAATTTTGAAGAAGAAAAGTGGAGATGCTGCCCTACCATTATAAAAACTATAATAATTATGGCAATTATTACCTCAATTATAAACAAATAGAGAATAGACAGCCTAGAGATAGATCTCCACACATATGGAAAAGATATGCAACAGAGGTAATGCAAATCAGTGGGGAATGATAAAAAAATCCAATACTGAGTTTGTCCAAGTGGTTGTCTGTCAGGATACTTTGAGAGCATCCTTCTCTGTTTATCAGATCAAACTTGTTAATGTGCTGTATTTTTACTATTTATTTTGTCTCCTTGAAATATGAATTCCTGTTTTAAAATCTATTCAGATAGTATATTTGTTCATTTATCATTTAAATGTTTTCATTTTATAGCAAATTTAGTACCTTTTTCATATTTAATAATGCATTTTGCTTAAAAGTCTAAGTTGTCTGATAATAATATAGTTTTGTTTGATTTAGTTTTTTTTGGAAGGGTTGTCTTTTTCAATTTTTTTTAATTTTGTGTCTTTATAATATTAAACATGTTATATAAGCAGCAGATATTCTGATTTTTACTCTAGTTTTGATAATTTTTGTGTTAACTAGAAACTCAGTTCAGTCATTTATATTTATTGTGATTATGGCTATGTTTAGATTTACTTGTATCACCTTCTTACGTGTTTTTATTATTGTCCTGTATATTTTTTCTGTTTCTTTTTTGCTTTTATAAATTTCTAGCTTTCTTTTGGACTAGAATCTTGTTTTCCTCATTACAGTCTCCTATTAGTTTGGAAATTATATGCTTAGAGTGTAACCCATTTATATTTGTTGTAATTACTGCTGTGTTTGAATTTATTTATACCAACTTTTTATGTGCTTCCTATTGTTCTGAATTCTATTTTCCTCTTTTTTACTTTTACTAATTTCTTGTATTCTTTGAGATTGGTTTCCTTCATGACATTTTTCCTTCTACCTGTTAGAAATTATTCTGTCAGTATACACTTTTTTAGTCACCCTTACAATTTTAAGAGGCATAGCTAACAAAGTCTACCGTGTTGGATCTTATTGTGAAGTCTATTGTTTCATCTGACTCTCTCCTGTGGTCTATTATTTGTGTGTGTGTGTGTGTGTGTGTGTGTGTGAGAGAGAGAGAGAGAGAGAGAGAGAGAAAATGAGATTTTTTTAAATTTTGCACTCATTTTTGTGAACTTGATGTGAGGAAATTCTTTGAGGACTTTTCTGAAGTTGTATTTCTCCAGAGAAATACAATTGTGTTTGTGTTTGGAAATTGCCTAGAGGCACTAACAATCCTAGACAATTTTAAACTATATTCTCCATTTAAATGTTCTAGATCAACACAGTGTGAATTTGGATCTCAAATCTGCTTGAGGGTTGGTTTTAGGATATGAATTCTCATATTAGGTTTTTTTCCTTCTTCCCAGAACAAAAGTTGAGACAGGAAAATGCCCTTGCTGCCCACTTCAGCATGGTGGTTCTTTTCTCTGTATCTTTATAAAGAGTCTCAGCTTTATGCAAATGTCTCCTATAAGACTCTGCATCCTGCATAAGTTCTAGGCTTTATAGCCTATTCCTGCATCATGTGCCCTTCCAAAGAAAAGCTTCAGATCTTTCAGAGTGAAAGCAAGTTTCAGCTCTTCCTTATCTCCAGAGGTTACTGCTTTCATTTTGTTTGTCCTTTTTCAATTCCTTTCCTTTGTGCCACCTAAGCATTATATTTCAAGATATTTACATATTTTTAAAGCATTGTAATTATTTTGTTTGGGAGGGTCGTTTAAAGTATCTCACCCACTATATTTTTGGAAATAGTAGCAAACCAGTATTATACAATTGAGATCAATTAGTTCTTTTTTACTTTCTTAAGTTCCCAGTAAAAGCTCACATTACATTTTATAAATCAAACTCTGAAATAAATTAGACAAAGTGAAATTTCTAGAGATAATTATATTAGTTCCAGTTAGCAGCCTAAATGTGCATTAAAAAAATTACTAAGCAAGTTTCAATACATGGCTTCAGAATAGGGACTAACCCTGCTTGAATAGTTCAGTAAGCTTGAAGTTCACAAGCCAGGACCAGATTTCCCTGTTCTTGATGTTTAAAAGTTGCTAGATAAGATATTCCTGTTTGCCATCCTTAGTTTCAAATAATAGGAGCTGGAGGCAATCTAGTCTTTGGAAATTTATATTCCATCCATTTTGACAAACTTAAAATTTTGTACACATTCTGAGGTGTGTAGTAAAGCCTGGCTTTCTAATCTGAATTTTCTTGAAATAGAGTGGGCAGTCTAAACAGGGAGAAAACTGTGAACGTTGTTTTCTTTCTTCTGCTTTTGACCATATTTATTATTCCTATGGAAATTGGAGCAATTTTCTAAGTCTATTTAATCTTTCCTGTCTCTGAACCTTCATAGCAATTTGCTAGAACTTCTGTTCTTATTCTTACAGTCTGCCTTGAGGTTGAGCTGCTTGTGGGCTTATCTTAGGCCCAGGATGAATGTTAAATTTCTAGACTATAGGGGTCTCTGAATTTTTTTCATACTGCTGGAAACCTTCACAGAATTGCATGTTGTAGATGTTCAACAAATGATGGGTGAATGACAAAAAAAAAAGAAATAATAAATACATAAATAAAATAAAGGTTGTCAGATCAGAAATCATGAGAGGAAACAAATTTAAGTTGAGCTTGCTATTTTTTGACACTTTCAACAATATTTATTTTTTATATTCTGGCCTCATAAACATAATAATAGCAAAAGACCATTTGATAATTATTTCTTGTTAATAATTTATATAATGAAAATTTGTTCATTCTAATTACCATGACAAATTATTCAAAATTAGTCATTTATTTCATTGAAGTTAGGTGTTTCTATCTATGGTTTAATAGATTACTTGTTTCACATTTTAATAAATCCATTTAACTTTGCACATTTGTACTATTGCAATGTCTGGCCTGCCCAATCAATAGTTTTCATTGATGAAGAAGAGTTGCAAAAAATAAATGTAAAAAAATCATCCTTCAGGGCTTCCCTGGTGGTGCAGTGGTTGAGAGTCCGCCTGCCGATGCAGGGGACACGGGTTCGTGCCCCAGTCCGGGAAGATCCCACATGCCACGGAACGGCTGGGCCCGTGAGCCATGGCCGCTGAGCCTGCACGTCCGGAGCCTGTGTTCAGCAATGGGAGAGGCCACAACAGTGAGAGGCCCGCGTACCGCAAAAAAAAAAGAAAAATCATCCTTCAAGCTAAGATTGTGAATCTCAATTCACTTATCCAAAAAACAAAAAGAAAAGAACCAAATGTCTTATGAAGATCCTTTTCATATTCCATTAATTTCTGTGAAGCAAGATATTATAAAGGAATTAATAGGAATCTCACCATGGCATTTATTTAGAAATATTGCAATACTGAAATAATGAAAAATTAACAGTTAAAACTCAGACTTCCTCTGAATTTCCTGTGTATCAGTGTGGGTATGAAAAACTTACATTGTGAATATGAAATAGTTATCTGTGTCTTTTGTATTTGCTGATCTCTTCCTTAATTCATCTGTTCACCAGTGTTGTTCACTGTGTGAATCTGAGTAGAATGTAGAGCCATTCAGAATTGCTTTCTACTTTGTTTACTCAGTTGATAAGTTTGAGCAAAGTTTGATATGTCAAGAAACAAGCTTATAAAAGAAAAAAAACAACAGACCTTAGAATATTTTGCCAAGACAACGGCACTATCCTTCGACTACTGATTAAAATGAAGTCAAATGAAGAGCCAAATAGAATTCAGTAGCATTGTATCCATATACATTTTGGTAACACATTCGATCTGATTGTTCAAGGTTTAAGAATTTTTCTCAGGGGACTTCCCTGGTGGCGGAGTGGTTAAGAATCTGCCTGCCAGTGCAGGGGACACAGGTTCAAGCCCTGGTCCAGGAAGATCCCACATGCCTTGGAGCAACAAAGCCCGTGCGCCGCAACTACTGAGCCTGCGCTCCACAACCACTGAAGCCCGTGTGCCTAGAGCTCGTGCTCCACAACAAGAGAAGCCACCGAAATGAGAAGCCCGTGCACCTCAACGAAGAGTAGCTCCTGCTCACCGCAATTAGAGAAAGCCCACACGCAGCACTGAAGACCCAAAACAGCCAAAAATAAATAAATAAAATAAAATATATTTGTAAAAAAAAAAAAGAATTTTTCTCAGAAAGATGGGAAATGATAATGGTTGCATAGTGGACATGTTATTCACTGGTATCTAACCAACCACTTGGAGGTATGCTAAGTATATAACTCTCTGCAACTCTCTGCATACATGACCAGTGCTCAAACCTGAAATCAAAGGAAGAGACAATAATATAGTACACATGATATTAGAATATCATGTAGAATATAGAATATCACATCTATTATATTATTGTTTCTTGCTGCTGATGAAAATTATAGGTACTAATTAGAGTATTTACTATGAGCCAGGTCTTTACCATGAATCAGTTTCATTTACTTCTCCAAGAGCCAATGGAATAAATAGTGACATTAACTCTATTTTATAGAGGAGGATATTTCCCAACCTATACCATATCAGTCTCCTTAGTTAAAAAAAAATCAGTTTTTAAAAATCATATGATTGATATAATTGTTCTTTGTGATTAAATTATGAGGACAATCTCTTTTTTTTTTTTCTTTTTTTTGCGGTACGCGGGCCTCCCACTGCTGTGGCCTCTCCCTTTGCGGGGCACAGGCTCCGGATGCGCAGGCTCAGCGGCCATGGCTCACGGGCCCAGCCGCTCCGCGGAACGTGGGATCTTCCCAGACCGGGGCACGAACCCGCGTCCCCTGCATCGGCAAGCGGACTCTCAACCACTTCGCCACCAGGGAAGCCCGACAATCTCTTTTTAAATAATGTAAATCGGATCATTTTATTCATTTTTCCTAACCTCTTGGCCCCTTCATCTAGAGCAAAAAAAAAAAAAAAAAAAAAGAGGAAGAGAAAGAAAGTCACCCAATCAAAGTGTCATCCACTTAATCCAATACCAATCATTCTAAGAGGACAATCTTAAAGACACATAATATTCGGCTATCTAAAATCACTGACTCTTAAATTAAGCCAATAAAAAATTATTATGAGAACAGTGGCACAAAAGAAAGAATTTGAATTGTACCTACAATTCAAGAGGAAATACTTTTCTAAATTAAATATTTTCTAATTATAAAAGTAATATTTTTTAATTGGAAATGTACAAAAGTATAAAAAGGAAAAAATAATCATAAAAAAAATCCCACCTATCCAGGATAAACAACTGATAACATTATGGTACATATATCCTTTCAATCACATAAATATATACATGCTTTTTAGGTTTCTTGTAAAATTGGTTATGTGTTGTTTTGCAATCTGATTTTTTCACTTAATAAAAATATTATAACGTTTTCCTCTGACAGTAAGTATTCTTCAAGATGATTCTGAGATTATTTCTACTATTTGTAATAAACATTCTGGAACATAAATCTGTGGGGATGCCAAGTACTTTTCCTTAGGGTGAATTACTAGAAGTAGAATTTTTAGCTCAACAGATACACATTTTGGCCTTTGATATCTGGATCTTTTTCACTGGTTCCCTCAAAGTAAATACAAACGTGGCTATTGCAGTGTGATAACACAAATTAGGAGGAAGTTTGGTGTTTTTCCGCTTTACCCTCCAAATTATTCCTCCTATAACTGCTGGGCTAGAGGAGTAGAGGGAGGTATCACAGTTCTGTAGTCCCCCTGGTGGTTGCCCTCTAATCATGCAGTCTTCCTGCTCTTTTCCATAGCCGGGGCTCAGCGGCCCTGCTTTCTTCTGGACTTCAGAATACTGGTGCTTTTTTTTGCTTGTCAGCCAACAAGAAAGCTCTCCCCTTTTCAAAACCTTGCTCTTTCACAGGAAATTGGGCCCCGGGTGACACAGTTCTTTCCTTTCATATCCCTGGCCTTTTTCACAGGTAATAAAAACAGGATTGGGGATGGACAGATTTCTGGTTAGTGGATGGTCGAGCATGCCCCATGCATGGACCCTAGGCACAGACTTCCAGCTGAGCATCTACTTCCCAGTTCCCTGCAAGCAGGAAAGTTTGGATGACCAAAGAATGATGACCTCTAGGGGGCAGTATTGCCTAAAACCACAAGCTAGCTTGACAACTGTAGCTGACCCAGACTAAGTACTGCCCTCTGGAAAAAATGGTGCTGCTAGAACGTCTGTGTATTACAGTGGCCATTTCTCCACACGTTTGCCAACACCATTATTTTTTCTTTTTCTTTCTTTTAAACTAATTTGAAAGGCAACAACAGTATCTTATGTTGTTTTAATTTGGATTTCTTTGATTACTAGTAAGGGTGCCCATTTTTTAAATTCTGATTTTTACAAACAAAATGTACCTTTTAGAAAACACACAGCACTTAAAAATACACAAAGAAAGTACAGTCTGTCATAATTTCACCTCCAGAGGAAACCATTTTTATGTATATGCTACCAGAATGTCTCCTATGAAAACATACTTATATACACAGATAAATATCTTTTATGCCCAAACTCACAGACCTAAGCTTACTTCACTATTTTACTAGCTACTGAAGATTTTACACAATGAATACCATAACTTATTCAGCTACTCCTATACTGATGAACTTTTAGCTTGTTTCTAATTTTTCACATGACTAACAGTGCTACAGTGAATATTTTACATAAACCTCAGTGCACTTGTGCAAGCTCTAAGATAAATTTCTAGAAGTGTAATTATTGGGGCAAAGAGTTTGCACACTAAGTTTGATAGAATGAAATTACGTGAGGTCAGAGATTTTTGTCTATCATGTTCACTGCGTTAACTCCAGTGCCTAAAACAGTAATTGGCACATTTATAAGCACTTAATGAATATTTGACTGAATGCTTGAAAATATTTTGCCCAATTCTCAAAAATTTTCACCAATTTACCCAACTGTTTATTAAAAGACCTTCTTGTTACACAGTTCTCATATTAGAGCCTGTTGAACCTCTCCTGAAGCCTTGAGTGCCACAAACAGGATGAGAATCACCGGAGTCACAAAACGTGCACACAGCCTGAGAGCAGAAAGACCTTGGTAGATTCAATGCACAACAATGTGAATGTACTTAGTGCAACTGAATTTTACACTTAAAATGATAAACTGGTAAATTTTTGTTACATATATTTTACCACAATAACCAAAAAAGTAGATTCTGCCATTTACTGAATAGGTGACACTGGGCAAGGATCTTAACCATGTGGACTGTTAGTTCTTTTTCAGCATGTTGGCATAAGTCAGAACTGGTTAACAGGGCATTAAAATTGAACTGTTTTATCTCAGTTTTCTGCTAAAGCCCTGAGACCACATATCAAAGTCAGGTGCAAGACCACCAATGAGATTTGCAGAAAATGGTGAGAGGAACTGATTTTGTGGGTCTTCAACTCCCACCCATACTGAGTGTATAAAAGGGCTGGAGAATTTTGGAGAGTTGGTGTGTTAAGCTTCTCCCCTAGGAAAAGGAATTAGGGGTTCATTTGTCTTAATGTCAAAACCAAAGAGAAGGCCTTTGAAGAAACCATTTAGAGAGAGTGATGTATGTCTAAATATGAAGGTGAGACAGGAACTCTCCCTCGAGGAAACAACTGCTGTGAGACTTTCAGCAATGTGAGGTGAAAGAAGAGGAGTCTGTGAGGAACTCGCAAAAGTGCCTTAAGAGAAATGGGTAGTTTGAAACAACATCAATTCCCAGGGAGCTTAACGCCAGTTCATGAAAACATCAGTCAAGAAAGAACTTTCCTGCTCATTTCTTCTTTTCTCTCCACCAGCTAGCTGAAAGACCACAGGAGGGAGGAAGAAGGATTTACTCAGAGAAAACAGGAAACAGAAAGTCTAAGAGCAGACAGAAGACAATATAAAGTTGGGCAGGTGAATGCTGTCTATGCTTCATCAGTCTTAGAGTTTCTAAACTCAAAAAATACTGAGGGTGAGTGAAAATGCTGTGGCAAACATGGGAAGCTGGCAGATTTCATGACCTGACTGATGGAAGAGCAAACAGCACGTGGGGATGCAGTGAAAGAGATGCCTTAGTGGGCTTCTAGATTGCAAGAGGATGCTTGCTCAGCCCCCAAATCAAGTTTTAGTCAACTCTGAAAATGAAGTGAGGAAAATTTAATTTCCTATACCAAACTCAATTTTGCAAAAGATTATTTGAACCTTACAAGTACAATATACAGACTGCCATCTAGAAATTGACACAGAACAGCTACCTTGGTCCAGCAATGGGACAAGCCTCATCACTTCCCTTCCCTTTCTGGAAGTTCAATTGGGCTTGCTCTCTCTCTCCCTTTCTCCTAATCACCTATATCACCTTCTGTATCTGCCTAGCAAAGCATTCTTGTACAACCCAGCCCCAATTTCTATCTTTTTGGTGTTGAACAATATGATGATAATCTCATATTGAAAAATATGGCAAAGAGTCCTTTAAAAATAGAGAGTTCATTTCTTCACAACCATTTTTTTTAGTTTCTCATATGTCTGACAATGTGATACATATTGGGCATGCTACAAAGAAAAAGACATTGTCTCAGCTTCAGTGAATTTGTAGATTAGGTGCAGAAAGAAGAAACTGAAGACACAATTATCAGGTAATGAGAAAATTATAGTAAAATATATATACAAATTGCTATAGGAGCACAGAGAAAGGAGAAATTTGTTCTTCCTCTGGACGTACGAAAACCTACATGCAGGAAAAAAATAGCTAAAGAACCAATTAAATGTAATTGAATCCCCATTTAACCATTCCCTTTCTTCCAGTTCAGCACACTGGAACATCACTGTGAACAAGCAGCAGGAATGCATCACCTGGCTATTGCCATGGAAACTGCTGGCCCTGCCTAACCACCTGAATGAGACTCTTCCCTCCAAGCTGACATGGCTCCCTCTGTATGGAAAATTTAGGGTTTTGTGTGATCCTCACTGTCCCTAAATAGCTGCCCTACTAATCCCACTACTGGCCAAAATGCCACTATTAGAATCACTCCTCTGAAATTGCATCACTATCTTCAGATGGCTACAGATAATCATACATTTGTTGCCTAATGTTTAAATGTCTCTTTGGGTGTTTCTACATGTGTGCTGTGTAACTGGTATACAATTTTGTGGTCAGCTGGCAAACTTAGCAGAGCCTAGAGCTTAGCAGCATGCTTTCTGCAGTCAGGCAGCCTCAGTTCAGACCCTACCTCTGGCACTCTGCATAAACCATTGTGCTTCAGTTTCTTCATCTACAAAATGAAGATGTTATGAAGACTTAATGCCTAGCACATAATAAGCATTTTTTAACTAAAAGTATTGTCTTTATTATCTGGAAACCCATTTAAAACAAGGAAAAAGGAAGAAGAGGACAAAAGTAAGAGTTTCTAAAGGAAAGAAAAAAAAAACTTAAGACTGTTAAACAAAATTCTTGGAAGAAGAGCACTCTTTGCCATTCTGAGTGATCTCTTTTAGTGCCACTTTATGTTTGAAATATTCCAGAGAGAAACATGCTTCCTAATAAAACTGTAAAACCTATCCTCAAAGTTGAACTGTGGAATAAATCTTGAGGTAATGATTGCTAGTCTGCAACTTCTTTGCATTATTATAAATAGAAATATTCTTTCAAGCAGACACACACACACACACACACACACACACACACACACACACACCAGAGAGTGAACATTATATAGTTCAGCATATCCTTTATCTACAATTTTATTCTAAGATAATTTTCATAAACCCATAGCTATGATATGCATAATCATTAATTACCTAACTCCTCCCATTTCATTTTATGAAGATATTTGTACTATTTTATTAAGCAACATCATTATCTTATCTATAAGTAAATTATTAAGTGAAAACCTCATTTTAAAATTTAATGGTTTTAAGTAATGCCCTATATATTATACCCTAAAATGCTTACTGTCTTAAGAGCCCTGCTTCAAAGCAACTAAGCAGATTTTTATTCTCAAAATAGTTTTTGCCCAAAAAAGCTCAACAACATTCCCTCATTCATAAAACTCTGTTACAAATTTGGTCTTTACAACAGGGCAAGGACAAGCAGCAAAATTACTAGCACTTAGTGCCAAAAGTCTTTTGCTTTTCTTTACAAAGTTGCTTACTTCCTTCTGAGATTAATGGACTGTCAGTGGGTTCTCAGCAATGACTAAAATTTTAATATAAGGAAGGGTGACCCCTAGTGTTGGCCTTTAGAAACCAAATTCAAGTAAAACCACAAAGCTCCAAAAATGTGGGGAAAAATTCAGTAGCATGCGTTATGCGACAAGTCAAAAGACCTAATTTACTTGCCTTAATTGTCTATTGACACATAAATCATTATTATTTAAGATATTACTAAAATGTTTAAAGAAAATCTTTCAAACAACACAGTTCCTCCTACATAAACTCCCTTTCACCCACTGAAAATGTACAAATTGAAAAAGAATAAAATAAGAGGAAAAGGCACAAAATTTGCTTGAATGAGAAAAGAGAAAACTAGCTAAGGAAAAAATAATGCCCAAACATTAACTCCACATTGCACTGTAGATGACAAATTATATAAGCCACAGCATTAGATTTGTGTGAAGTATTTAGTAAGAAAGTCTTGAGAGAATCATTTACTTCCTTACTAGTTTTTGCATAGAAAGGTTCACCTTCAACAAACGCAAAGTCACCAGTTCTGCAGAAAAAGGAAAATAATTCAGCTTAAACACCTGTCACTTGTGACAAAATGAAATGAGAGGTCAAAAGTGACTTACTGCGTCCTTTGAACTCATTGTCACTCAACAAGAGAGACTTTGGCAAAAAGAAGACATGCTGGGACAGAGAAACCCTACATGTGAAGGGGAGTTCTTCCTGGAGAAAAAAAAAAATGTAGTATGTAGGAAAGTCCTGCAGTTCTTTCCTATTAAGTTTTATTGCCATTATTTACTAAGGTTCTTGACTGGAGCTGACTTCACACCAGCACAGAGCTAAGCAAAAATTAGACATTTAATGCTCTCCTTTTGAATTTCAGGTGCCAAAGTGACATAAGAGTTGCCTAGGCAAAGTTTGTGCTGAGGACAGCACTGCTACTTCCTTTTACTCATATGAACTCAACAAGGAACAGTACAGACTGATGGGGAAAATAAGGAATAAGAAGGAAATTGAATGTAGTGATGAAATTCTTGATTTAATATGGGAGGTAGAACTTAAAAGGATAGCAGAACTTCTGCTATTAACAATGACTGCTGACACATCACCCATTACTCATACAACACATTGGTTCTTGGGATATGGATTCATTTTCTTGCTTTGTTCTAATGTGTCCATGAAAAGAGAACCTTTTTCTTGGTGAGTGCTTCACAACTGGGACCTTAACCTTTCCAAATGCCAGTTCTATCAGCAAACAATTTCTATTGGTCATTTAAAATCTAAACCTTCCTTAAGTCCCTAAATTTTGTTCAAAGTGGATTTTTCTTTTTATTTTTCTCTTATACCCTCTGATTTTACTCTGTAGGTCCCCTTCACCTTTATCAAGAAAGAAGTACCTTTATGTTTCACATAAATGGTTCCTAATAAACATCTTTTATCTAACTTGTAACTGTAAATTATTTAGATCACACATGCTAAATTAAAATAATGCTTTGAAAGGATTGTATTAACAAAAAACACAATTTTACTCTCTAAGATGATTTAGTACTAAAAGATTTATTTTATTCCTTTTATGTGTCTGATTTCAAACATTTGGGAGAAAGTAAAATACCCTTTTTTAATCTGCATTTTCCATATTTTGTAAAAAGAATTTATGCAAACAGGTGGCCTCAAGTTTCTGTTGTCATTATACACCCACAACCAAGGACTTTCAACTACAAGAAATATGTCTCATAAAAAAATTTCATTTACTTAGCAAGAAGGTACCCCTTAATAGGTGCACACATAATTTCATTTTGTATGACTGATTTACCTGCCTACTGATGCTCGTTCTAGCAGAGCCTTAGCACTCTCTGGGAACATTCGTTGCTTGTAAAAGCTGCAGCAATTCCTTCCAGTGACTAATTTCATAAGACACTGAAATGGTTTTTCTGAAGTTCAGCTTTCAAAAATGCTGAAATCCTAGAAAAGAGCTTATGCACATTTTGCTTTCTTTTATATATAACTCCCACCAGGAGCATAGAAAGCTCCTAAGAAAGGTTGGGAAGACAATCTTTCCTTGTCAAATAATAGTACAAAATAATGCCCTATTCAAACACACATATACACACACACACACTCCTAAACCCAAATGCACATGAAAGTTAAGTAGTAAATACAGTGCTTTAGCAAGGTGCTATTCAAGGAAGCATGAGAGTGATGATATTAACAAGAACACATCTTCTTGGAGATGGAGAATCAACTTTATTCAAGATTTGGTGGAATAAATGATTTATTCTATTTCATATTTGAAGCCACAATTTCATATTAAAGTAAGCATATTACGAAGTGGAATTCAGCCAGACTTGAATTATAGAGATAAAACATGGGCCTTCAAAGAAATTCAGTATTTGCTGGGTGCTTTAAGCTATTTTCCCAAGTCCTTTGGGTTTATAGAGATTTTATTTTTCTATTTGGAATATTTCTATGGAAAGGCTTGTGGTCAAGTTCTCTGTTCAAATTTAGACTCTCCTGGGAGGGGTAACAAATAAAGCTGTTAAAGGGAAAGTGTATGTATCATATCCATGTGAAAATCAAGGGCAGCTGCCTATACAGAAAAAAATCGGTGATAGATGGATAAATAGATAGACAAATAGATAGATAGATAGATGATAGATAGGAGAGCAATTTGACAGAGGGTGAGGTCCATATTTAAGGGCTAGGTAGGGAAGCAGGGATGGCTATGAGGAAAACTTGGGGAAGAATGACCATACAATGCTTATGGGTGGGATCAGGTTGGAGACAGGGCAACAAAAAGAAAGATAGAAACGTGGGAACATCCCAAGGATGAACAGCTGACATCACAGTTTTGTGAGTCTACCTTTCTTTTACCATCTATATCCTTGAAACAAGGAGACTTTTGATACTAAAACTCAGACTTATATCCTCTCTTTGCTTCTATACAATGAAAACATTTAAGCTATAATTTAGATATATGTGTAGTATGTCATAAAACTAGGAAGACAATATGGGATTTTTTTGGTCTACCAAAAGTTCCCATACCATTTGGATTAGGTGCAGAGAATAGGCTAAATTACCAAATATTATTAAATGAGATCAATGTAAGGTCTTGTGCTTAGATCTAAACTTTTGATTGCAAAAGCGAGAGTGCGATTTAGATGAAGGGACTGAATCTGGTTTCTAACACAGATCTGCCCAAAATTATTAAATGGAGAAGAGCCTATATGGAAAGAATTTTTCTGAGCCTAACTTTGTCCCAAAAGTCTATGTCTCTGACTGTAATTCCAAGCTAAGCAACATGTTTATCCAATATCTCTGCCAACCTTATGACTTTTCCTAAGACTCGATTTTTATTTTAATCATAAAAAATTGTGTTCTTGTTGTTTAAAAAAAACCCAGTGTTATAGAACTGTATGCAGTAAGTAGTAAAGTGTCTCCAGTGCCTCATGAGTTAACATTTGGATGTGCATCTTTTGAGCATTTTCCTCTATATATTCAAATATATCTAAATGTATAAATATGGATTCTAAGCAACACGAAATTAAACATAGTTTTTCAACTTGCTTTCTTCCCTTACTAATATCCCCATCAATCAATCAATATCCATCTCATTGCTAGGTCAAAGAATATGCACATTCCTCATCTAGATATGTAATGCCATATTAGCCCCCCAAAATATTGTAGCAAATAACACTCCCACCAAGCATAACTGAATATGTCCATTTCTTTGCAAACATTGATTAATTTAATTCAAATGAAATTTAGAATCATGACTATTAAAATTTTTATTTGAATTACACTCAATTTATAGATTAATTTAGGAAAAAGTGATATCATTCCATGCTGAGTTTTCCTATCTAAGAACATCCTATATGTTGGCATTTCTCAGGTCACCAATTCTGAATATAAGTAAGTGGTATGGTTTTTTTCTTAGTCCTGTTATAATGATAGTTTCTCTAATGTTTAAGCAAGGTTATACTCCTAGAGTAAACTTTTAACTTTTAAATCATATTTTCTAAGTGAGATTTAACGTGTCTCTGTGTGCGTCTGTGTGTGTGTGTGTGTGTGTGTGTGTGTGTGTATAAATGAGTCCTTTATGTGACAGGTTTTGTTAGCAGTATAATGCTACTATAAATATAGGAATTTTCATCTTGTCCTGTTTTGGGAAGCAGTTTTAAACAACCTAAAAATCTTACACAAGTTAGAAGAATTTGTTCATAAAATCATCTAATCCTATTACCTGTCTTAAGTACCATTTTTTTCTGTAATTGTTGCTCTGTTCAGGTTTCCTACTTTATGTGATTAGAATTTCCCAATTTATATTTTCTTAGAGATAAATTCAATTAATCCAGTTTTTCACAGTTATTTTGTCAAATACTTGTTTTAAATATTCTCATATTCCTTCCCATATGTTTAATTAGAGCCCATTTCTTCATGATACCAACAATAACTAATATTTCATATTCTTAATGTATGCCAAGCACTGTATAAACGTAATTCTTACAACAACTCTTGAGATAGGTACCATATTTTTTTCAGATGAAGAAATTGAGGAGTAAATCAGTGTTACTTATCCAACATCATACAGAGAGCCTCTGTAGGGCCTCTGTGGCCTCTCAAGGGTTCAAACTCAAACCCTATGTTCTTAACATGTACACCATAAAAATCTGGCAATTGTTAGGTTCTTTAGGTTGCAAATTGAACTTATTTTTGTGAAAGGAAGAAGTTCTCACCAGATCCCTGCAGCACAAGTTTCAGGAGTTGGTCTTCTCTTTAAAACAGAGGTCATAAAACATTTTGCTTATGTATCTTCATAAGAATTGTTTTATTGAGATATAATAGACATATAACATTTTACGTTTCGGGTGTACAGTATATTGATTTGATACTTGTAAGGATTTTTTAAGTTGAAAATTAAAATATTGTATTGTAAATTTAATTAGCTGCAAAAAGATAATTTTCTGTATGTTATAAATATATGACTTTAAAAATGAAACTCCTCTATCATTTTAAAATGTATCCAGTGGACTCTAAATACCATAATGATTTGACACCCACCACAATCCTTTTTTTTTAACAATCCATTTCTAAAAAGCTTTAAAAAGTCAAAAATTTCCATCATTCCTTGTTTCCTTTTTTATGTTTCACTTGACCCCATAAAACTTATACCAAGGTGATACATATTTTTATGTTTGAGCATCTTTTATTTATTAACCTTTAAAATTTTTCTTCAAGAAAACTATGCATATAAATTTAGTGTTTAATTTCCTTTGATTATAAGTTTCCAAGTGTTAAATTATTTTTTTTTCTTTTGGATTGAATTATTATTACTAGTTGCTCTCTGTTGAGTTAAACAAGTTCACAAATTTTAACAATTACCAACCATAAAATGTAAACTTCAATTAAAAATGTATTTCTTAGTGAAATGGAAGGGACTAAAGATTTTCTGTCTTTCCATTTATTTTTTATTATTAATTCATATATTTATTGGTGAATGTTAATATTGCTTGAATGAGATAGGGCTCAAAATTCAGATTATCTGTATTTTCATTTTCATAGGTTTAAGTGCTGAGAAAGTTTGTTCATATAAATTAATAACTGGTCCTAGAAGGAGTTTTGATATAGTAATGCTTTGGATTCCTTTAACTCATCATCATTTACATGACAAAAATTACATGACAAAAATTACAAAAATTACTTTTGATATAGTAATGCTTTGGATTCTTTTAACTCATCATCATTTACATGACAAAAATTACATCATTTACATGACAAAAATTACAAAAATTTAAAAGATATATCTTTTAAAATTATTATTAATGATTAATCAATGGAAATTCTATTAAGTTCTCCTGAAATTTTATTTAATTCTATGACAAGAAATCTCCTGACTTGCAAGAGGATTTGTTACCCAGTCATTAGGCCTTCACTTCTTCAATACCGACATCAATATTTCCAAATGTTCTTTCTTTGGCACCCTGGTGTTTTTTACATACTGGTGCAATTAACCATTGTAATATTCAAGAAGCCTGAGTGAGATGTATGTCTTTTTTTGTAAAGGAGAAAAGGGATATTGTGAAAATTAAAATGAGAAAAGCATAACTAGAGTGTGAATGGACGATAAGGTTGTGGAAATTGATTCCTTTAATCTATCCATGAGTCCCAGTAACTTTTGGAGAGTCTGCACATATGTGCAGAAGCACAGTGAACCCCAGATGAAGTCTACTTCTCTAGGCTCTAACCATTCTGGATCTTGGTTTCTTACAATTTTAAATGTCAAAATTTCAGGGGGCAAATCATAATTGGTCCAGCTTGAGTGAGTTCCCCAGCTTACTCAGTGAATGATGGCTACTGGGAGAGGATCACATACTACAGACAGGGCCACTAAGAATCGATCACTGTGCTATACAGTAGGTCCTTGTTGATTTCTACTCAATATTATGTAGTAACCTATATGGGAAAAGAATCTGAAAAAGAATGGATATATGTATATGTATAACCAAATCACTTTGCTTTATACCTGAAACAACACAACATTGCAAATCAACTATAATTTAATATAAAATAAAAATTAAATTAAAAAAATGAATCAATCACTATTTATTGGAGGCCAATCCTAGAAAAGGTGAAGTTGTGAGCTGTACCACCCTCACAAAAGTTACCTGCAACAGGTCTTAATGTGTTTTCTCTCTTTTTTTCTCATTCTTCAACTTGCCAATTTTCTCCTTTTCATTTGTTTTCTCAAAGAACCAGTAAGAACTTAGTCTTATTTTATTTATTTTATTTTATTAATATTCAATTCCTGCTTATAGCTTTCTTCAGCCTTTCCACCTATTTTACCTTACTTTCTTAATTACACTTTTGTTTAGCTAAATGTTTAGTTTATTTACTTTCAACAATTTAAGTAGATCATTTTACTGTTATAAATTTCTCCCCAGTATCACTCTACCTATATCCTTTAAGTTTTAATATGTAGTAATGTCATTAATTTCTAAGTAATCTATAATTTCAGTTGATTTGCAATGTCAAGACACAATATCTTATTCTGTACTTGCCTATTGTCAAATTTCAATGGAGTATCTATAATGGTCATGTTTTAAATATTTTATATTTAAAATATAAGTAGTTCATGGCATGCTTTTCTCAAAATCCTACAAAAGATGTTCATCAAGTTTCAAATAAATTCCAGACTCCTTACCATGGCTTAGGTCACTTCCTTGATTTGGCCCTATACCACACCATCCTCACCTGCTATGATTTCATCCTCACTCTCCCAATCTGTCTACTCTGGCCAGTTTGCTTTTCCTGGAGTACAACAAGCTTGTTTCCACATAAAGGACCTTGTAATTGCTGTTTACTTTCCCTGGAATTTTCTTTCCCCAAATTTTCACTGGATACGCTCAGTCACTTCACTAAGGCTTCTGCTCGAATGAGACCTCCTTAGGGACAGCTTCACCACTCCCTTCATTATTTGTATTAAAAGCGGGGAGAGGGGAAGGGATGAGGATAGAATATATATATTATATTTGTTTATATATAGAACATCTCTGGGAGGAGTTAAATGGGGAGCTGCTAAGGGACAGAGACTGTATATGTCCCATGGTACCTTCTGAATCTTATACTAAGCGAGTAAATCATCTATTTTAAAAGACTATGTACATGACATTAAGAAAGGGGAAAGATTAACAAGAATAAGAGGAAAAAATTGATAGGGGAATAAAAAACATTTGTTGGGTCATGGAGTTTCCGTAGATTTATGTAAAGTGATGGGAGAGAAGAAGGCATTCCAGGAGATTTAAACAGCATGTATGAAAGCATAGAAGGCAAGAGAAAAATAAGGAACATGCTACTGAATATTTTATGCAAATTTGTATCTTCAGGGCCTAGTTTACTAGAGACAAAAAATATACCTGTCTTGGTAGGGCAGTGGAAGCTTGTTAAGGAATAATGGAAAATATTATTGCCTAGGAAGAGTAGGAACAGATGGAGATTTTAAAATTCAACGGAGAAGCTTTGTTGTGCTAGGAAAAAGCAAGCCATTGAAGGTTCTTGAACAAGGATATCGTATGGTCAAATGAGTGTCTAAGGAGGATTATTCTAAATCATTGTAATGAAAGGATTAATAGAGCTAAAACCTGGGGGCAAGGTGTCCAAGTAGACTACACTTATAGTTATTCTCAAAGGATATTGGGACCTGATTAGGAAAGTGGATTTGGCTTATAGAAGAAAGTAATAAAGATAAGACATTTTTGTTTTAATCAACAGGATTTGGAAAGTGTCTGTATATGAGAAATGGAGAAGTGATATCAAAGTAAATTCAAACCACAAATAACCACAGGCTTTTTATATAAAAGTCACTCTGTTATTCATGTTTGTTCATGTAATGAACAAAATGCAAAGATGTACAAAATCTGACTCCTCTGTTCAAGCACTTGATTTTAGTCATTATTTACATTTTACCACAAATCTTATAGTTTATAAACATCTCATAGAAAAATTTCTCATCATATCCCACAAATACTCACTTGAATTATAATCCATCCCATTGTATAGCAGAGATAATAAAAGTACTATGGGTTTAGGTGCTATGACCAGGTCACAGCACTGTTAAACCAAGGGGCACAAAACTGGGAACTGAATATTCAAACTCCAGGTTCTGCGTATTTTCACAATATTATGCTTTAGGAGGTGATCTTTTGAGTATTTACTATGTTCCAGCTATGTGCATTATTTTCTCATTTAATCTTTTTAAGCACCCCACAAACTAGGCATTATTAGTATTGTTTACCGCTATGGAAAAATGAAGCTTCAGAAAAGTTAAGTGGCTTGCAACAAGTCATCCGGCTTATAAGTGATGGCACGAGGATCAGAATACAGGCCTGTCTAACCCAAGAACCTGAGCTCTGAAAACCACAGTATTCAGCGGTATCAGGATGGGAATAAAAAAGTGCCACAGGAACAAAGAGTTGTGAAAAGGTTCCTAAGAACCCTGGGATCAGGTGAAATAGCATTTTAGTGGGCTTTTGAAGAATGAGTTGACAGGTGATGAAGAAGACCACTGTGATATTGTGATATAATAAGAAATATATATTTGGTCTTCATCCCCAATTCCTGGCACAGAGCTCCATAAATCCTTGAAACTTCCTGAGTGATAGGGATGAGTATAGTCTTTTATTATTCATAGTAAGTCCCTTTCAACTGTATCTGAGTTTATGTTGAGAAGGTGATTCTTGATAGGTCCTTAGATAGCTTCAGGATTGGCGATGGTTGCCAGAGGATCAACCATGTGATTAGAGGGTTGGAACTTTCAGCCCCACTCCCTAACCTCCCTCTGAGGAGGAATGAGGGGGCTGGAGGTTGAGTTAATAATCGCAGTGGCCAGTGACTTAAGCAATTACTCCTACATAATGGCACCTTCATAAAAACCTTAAACGAAAGTGTTTGGAGAGATTACAGGTTGGTGAATGCATCCTTGCACTGGCAGGGTGGTGTACTCCATGGGGACAGAAGCTCCTTTCCTTCCAGACCTTAATCCATGTGCCTCTTCATCTGGCTGTTCATTTGTATCTTTTACAACATCCTTTAATAAATTGGTATTAGCAAGTGAAATGTTTCCCTGAGTACTGTGGGTCACTGTAACAACGTAAAGAGGTGGTCATGGGGACCTCTGATTTATAGCCAAATTGGACAAAAGTGTGGATAACCTGGGGGCCCTCTACATGTGATTGGTATCTGAAATGGAGGCAGTATTGTGGGACTGAGTCCTTAACCTGTGGCTCCCAGTAGTTGGTGTCAGAAATGAATTAAATTGTAGGCAAGCCAGCTGGTGTCCACAGAGAACTGGAAAATTTCTTAGTGTGAAAAACCCACACACTTGATATCAGAAGTGCTGTGGGTAGAAACAGATCATTGTAGCCACCACCAGATGATAATCCAGGCTAATCGGATTAGAAGTCTCTATTGGTTAAAATCAAACTTAAGTGAAGATTTTGAACTAAATGACTTGGCTAGTAGTTGTATTATTAACGCCCATAGGAAAGTTAGAAGACACTGGATGGGACAGAAAAAAAAGATTATAAATTTAATCCTGAATGTCTTACTGCACTATATTGAATGCCTAAGTACAATGTATGTCCAGTTGACTTTTGGAAAGTGGCCAGATAGTTGGAAACTGAAAAATATGAATTCAGGAGTCTATAAAATGAGTACAATAATATCAACCTCACGGGTTCATATTGAAGATTAAATATAACCATACAAACAAAAAACTCTTTAAAAATGGGAAGTCATTTTTTTAAAAATAATTTTTCACACAAAAGGGAGAGTTGCAGTTCTGGGGGAGATGGGATCTCTGAGGTGTATTATTTAATAGAGAGCACAACAGAGGAGTGAAAAGAAATATTTGAAAAAGATTGAGCATTTAAGAGATAGGAAGAGGAGAATTTGAGAACTGCAGAGCAATTTAATGTGCTTTCCCAGAAGTCAAAGAAACACAATTTTAAGGAGTGAAATGCATTAAAGAATTAAGTAGATTGAGGACTTCCCTGGTGGCGCAGTGGTTAATAATCTGCCTGCCAATGCAGGAGACATGGGTTCAAGCCCTGGTCCGGGAAGATCCCACATGCCGTGGAACAACTAAGCCTGTGTGCCACAACTACTGAAGCCACGTGCGTAGAGCCCATGCTCTGCAACAAGAGAAGCCACCACAATGAGAAGCCCGCGCACGGTGACGAAGAGTAGCCCCCATTCACCACAACTAGAGAAAGCCCGTGCGCTGCAACGAAGACTCAACACAGCCAAAAATTAATTAATTAATTAATTTTTAAAAAAGAATTAAGTAGATTGAGAGTGAATACTAAAGTTGACAATGAGTGGATCTTGAGAGGGTAATCCCAGTAGAATGAGAGAGAAGAAAAAACAATTACATGAATTTAAGATCATATGAATAGACCTGAAAGGGACATTGAAGATGTTTAGCAATAGAGGAAAAGAAGGAAAGAGGACTGTAGCCAGAGGGGGATATGGGAACAATTGTGAATGTTAAGAAGGAGATTCTAGTCTGGAAAAGAATATCTGTGAGAATAATACTGCTTATGAAACAGGAAGAACTGGGTCAAGGACAAAGAGACAGTTTGGGTTTATACTATAAACATCTCTTTCTTAAAAATTGAAGGGAATCACAAACTGACAAGCCAAGAAGGAGAGAAAAGTGCCCTGAATCTTTCCAAATAAATAGGAAGAATAAAGAATAATCATTTGATGAGGACTAAGGATGGAACTTGAGGAAGAAGGGAATATGGAATTGGAAAGATCAGGGGAAGGATGAAGAAAACCTCACAGCAGCTACTCTTTTGAATATTTTGTTAGAGAACCATTGAGATAATTTTTTTAAAAGAGAAGGCATGAGCTCAGTTAAAATTGGCATGAAATTGTGGTGAGCAAGAGCTGAACAATTCCTTGGGGTTTTTTTGTTTGTTTGTTTTTGTTTTTTTTCCTATACAGTTGTGAAGCCAGGGATAAGAATCAGATTACACAGGCAAAGCAAAACCCTGGTAAATCAGAAAATCAAGAGTGCTTCAGCCCATTTTTTTTTCCCTGCAAACAATGCATTGAAGTCAGACTTCTACATTTCAGCTTCATTATGAGATAAACAAACCAGTTTGGGGATCATTCTTGGACCAAGTCCTACTCCTTAATATTGCTGCAGTGGGAAAATTTTTCCAAAATTTGTAAACAATGATATTATACATGAAAATTTTTAAATCTCATTCATTAGTTATTAATTGCCTGTGTTAAAGAAGTTGATTTTTAACAGAAGACTGTGTTTAATAAGTAGTTGAAGAAATTAGTTATGATGTTTTCATATTTGCAGTTCCATAGCTGGAACATTGAGAAAAATATCATAGGAAGATCTACTTGTGGCTATATTTCAAGTTAAAATAAGTCAATATGGACATTTCTAGTAAGCAAGAAATTTTAAGGAAAGTCTATACCACAGGGATTCTGAACTGTTTACTGCAGTTTGTTTCCAAAACTATGTAGAATTTGTATAAAATGTTAGGCAAAAGAGAAAGATACTACATTCAAATTTATATTTTAAATTTTCTTAGAAGAAAAACGTCAACACATACACACACACGCCTTGAACTTGCAAAACTAAATGTAAGGACACTGGCATTCTAAAATTCTCCTCAAAGTGGAAACATTTCTTGTTCAAGGCAGAAAAAAAATTTGGTGGGAAAAAGGAGAGAAAAGAAACAAAGGAATGAGAAAGGAAAGGAGAAAAGAATAAAAGAGAAAGGAAAATTAATGAAGGGAAAACCAAATACAAAAAATTACAGTCTAAAAAAATGTATAACATTTGTCAAATACACATTAAGTTCAATGTTGGTCATAACATTTCTCTCATCTTTATTTTTTCTCCATTTTAGTTTGTTCCTAAGTGGTTCACTAACATTCTCACATCTTCCTGCACTATACCTATTTTCTCAGGAGAGTCAGAGGGGAAAAATGCTTAGAGTATAACAAATTACTCTACAGACACAGGCTTTTGGGAATTTAGTACATATACTAGTAAAAACCAGTGAGCTTATACAGCACAAATATTAAGTACGAAGTTCTTTAAACAAAACATAGTTCTAAAGTTTGAAGCTTTGTAAAACATAAGCTCAAAACATTATCTTACTTCAATTCTTATACTTATTTCACATACAACAAATAGAAACATATTTCCTAAAGCACAAAGAAGGAGGGAAGGAGGAACAGAGGAAGGAAGAAGAAATAACAGGCCATAGCATTGGATTTTTAAAAGTTACAGAATATAATGGAAGACTTATGTACAAAATATTAACTATGAGTCCAATATTTCTTTTTAATCTCAGCAAAATCAAATATTTTAATTTAACAGCTTCCAGATAACTAGCTTATTAGCAAACGATACAAAAGTAAAAAGCTTCAGGCATACCCCCAAGGCTTCTCAAGGGTACTTTCCTTCCAGATGGCTGTTAACTCTGACTCAGATGTAGTTTTCAATCCAAATAAATGAATCACCTCTTACCATTTTCAGCTTTTTAAGAAACAATAATAAATTAATCTGGCACCCAGAAATGACAATGAAGCTTCTTTTTATTATAACAAGCTTACTTGTTGATTATGACGTCTGATTGCCTTTAAGCAGTTGATATATGTTTTTAATGATATCATCATTAAATTTTAAACAGGAAATTTTCTTTATTGTTTTATTTTACATCTTTTTATGCATATGTTTTGGGGGATTGATTGTTGGTAATTTAACAGCTTTAAACTTGTGGTTAAGCAGCCATGATTTACTAAGACGACAAAATATAGGCACTCACTTGCAAAAACTAGTGCTAATTCTTGCCCTTAAGGTTTTATTTCTCTTATTGTTTCTTTCCCTCTTACTTTCTTTTTCTTCTATATGGACAATTTCCATCTTTCCTGGCTGAAGACATGCTCTTCTCCGCACTCACATTATTGAACTGTTCTTAACTTATTATCCTGTCACAGGGCTTGGTTGTTAAATGGCAAAATTCCAATGACATACCTATGAGCTAAAATAAAGGCTAGGCATAAGAATGAGAAGCTCAGAAGATGACGTTGCTGACACCTGGTATAAGGAGCTGTTACTCAAATGAGATAGCAGTGTTATCACTGTGTCCAGGTCTTGGATCATGATTTACATTCAGCATCTTCTTGTTAGTAGTAATTTGCTGATATTTAGAATTGCATCTGTTTGAGAGAATTGCATGAACTTTAAAACAATTATTTATATATATTTATAAATTTATATATATGTAAACTTATTTTATCTTAAAGTTATACCATACATTCATATGCTGCTTTACTTCAAAGATCACTTAAAATAAGCATTATATTTTAAGTGCTGACTCCCTGTACATGTCCAAACTTTCAAATTTATAATTAAGCTTAGTCTGTTTGGTTTTCTAGTCCATTCATTTTTGTTTTATGGTGAAGACTTATTGTCTGACCAAAATATATAAGGAACCCTAAAAAAAAATTCATATTGCCCAATGAGTTTGCAAACTGGTATGATAATTTTCAGTTATATTCCCATAATTTCTTTTTCTCATGAAAGGGAAGTCATGTATGTGTTGAGCTGCACATTCTTTCTGTCCAGTGTATGTAAGGAGATGTTCATACTACATCCCCAACCCAAAGAAAGAGACCTAAAGAAAGGGTCATTAATAACTTCTTTCAAATGCCAGGGAACCTGGACCTCATTCTGAACACTCAGCTGTCTTCTCCATTTCCTTCAGTTACATATGCAGAAATACTTAATACTCTGACATTTTACTGGTAGCTGATTTCCTCTCCAAGCTTTGATTGTTCTTAAATGTTCTTCCGTGTAAAGTAGGCTTTTACCTCTGCCCCATTGTGCTTGGAAAATGGGCCAGACCAGCAACATCAAAGGACCAATCATGATTTTTACTCTTTCCCTCACTTGTTCAACTGAAGGTAAGGGAGTGGGGAGTGGAGGTGACTGTTTTTGTTGAAATATGAAAACATTTATGTTCCTTTGGGTTTAATTTATAGCCCAAAAGTAATAACATGTATGAGGAAAGGATTATGAAAAAATTTGAAAGAAGGAAAGATGGTTGCTCAAATGCTAAAATCTTAAACACTTAAAAGATAACTTAAATGCATTATAATGAAAATATTGGTGAATAAAATTTACTTTTTTCTTCATATCTTCCTAAAAAGAGGGCTCTTTCTGAAATCCCACAACAAATAATTTACTTCTCTAAACTTAACTTCCAATCAATACATCCTATTATTTTATAAGCTATGCCCTTGGTAATTTATTAAAATCCACACAGTTTGGTAGGCTTCAGAATAATTAAAAGAAAAATTGAATCAAATTAATGTCCCTATATCAGACTGACCAAAATTTATATTTAATTGATTTAATGTTTTGTTAATAATTGAATTTATTATAGACACACACACATACATTTAAGATTTTCATCTTAGTAAACCACACAAAATTGATAAAATAATATATAAACAACTCATGACAGTAATAAAAGACAAATTACAATTGTTAAAATGGACCAAGGATCTGAATAGATATTTTTCCAGAAGATAAACAAACGGCCAATAAGCACCTGAAAAGATGTTCAAAATCATCAGGGAAATGCAAATCAAAATCACAATGAGATATTGCTTTATTCTCACTAGGATGGCTATAATAAAAAAGGCAGATAACAACAGGTGCTGGCAAGGATGTAGAGAAATCAGAACCTCATACACCACTGGTAGGAATGTAAAATGGCACAACCTCTTTAGAAAACAGCCCAGCAATTCCTCAAATGACTATTCATAGAGTTACCATATGATCCAACAATTCCACTGCTAAGCATATACCCAAGAGAAGTGAAATATCCACTTAAAAACTTGTACAGAATGTTCATAGCAGCATTATTTATGATAGTCAAAGGATAGAAACCACCCCAATGTCCTTCAATCAATGAACGGATAAATAAAATGAGGTATACCATATAATAGGGTATTATTTGGCATTAAAATGCTATGACATACTGATACATGCTACAACATGGATGAGCCTTGAAAACATTATGCTAAGTGAAAGATACCAGTCATAAAAAAACCACATATTGCATGATTCCAGTTATATGAAATGTCCAGAAAAGGCAAATCTATACAAAGACAGAAGTTAAATTAGCTGTTGCCTAGGGTTAGGGTGGTAGGAGGATAGTTGGGAGGAAATGGGGAGTGATTGTAAATGGGTATGGGATTTCTTTCGGGGATCATGAAAATGTTCTAAAATTAACTTTGCCAATGGTTGCATAACTCTGAATAGATTAAAAACCACTGAATTGTATACTTTAAGTGGGTGAACTGTGAGGTATGTAAAATATATATCAATAAGACTTGTAACAAAAAACTTCCTAGAACAATAGCTGTTGAGAATAACACATCACTTAATATTCACGGAAAGGGACCTGGCTTGTTAAATCACACTAACTAAATAACAGAGTCATCTAGCACTCTTATTATTACCAATTTGGTGAACAATCCCTCTCCTTCCAATAAGAAAACCAAAAGATGATGTTTAGAACAACTAAAAGTTAGTCTTGAAGTTGTTTTCTTGCTCTGCTTAATAAATAAGAATTTTTTAACAAAAACTTTAACTAGGCATCCAATGGACAATTTAGGCTTTAACTTAGAGATTATTTGTAGTAGTAGAAATCTGTAAATGATAGTAACATTTCTGCCCTGCATTTGTAAGTGTGACTTCAAACCAGCATATTCATCTCTGATAAAGTACTTTGGGACATGGAACAAGACCAGAAACAGACACTTATTTAATAAACATATACTGAAAAAATATAAAATTTTATAATTAATTGTTATAAAGCTCCTCTAGCCTACTTCCCAGAATTCGTGCCTGCATGAAGACACTTTATGATTAGTTTATTACTATTAAGATTAGTTCTTTATTTTAAATATTCAATATATCGTTCACTTTTCTTATTACATAGAGTGATGCTGTTTGGATTTCCTTCATTCAGCAAAAATACAGTTTTACAATTTATGATGCAGTAAAGCACACTTAATAAGCAAAAACACAAAGGACTTACCTTCTTTGTTCTTAAGAGATACTAAATAAAGAGACCAATGTCACCATTTATTTCATACTGTTTACAATTTATTACAATAGGAAGCAATTCATAAAAGACTCTATTAAATACATATCAATGTTTTATATTAAATATATTACATTTATATTTAAGTGATTAAAGTAATTTGAAAGAAAAAGTTGAAATTTTCACTCTGAGTAGTGTCAACTCTTATTGAATTATATTAAAATCACCCATCAACATTAGCTTGGACATCTCTGCCCTTTAGTAACGAACAATTTATCTACCAGTAATATTTTTTTTGTGTGTGTGTGTCTTAATTTATTTTATTTTTTTTTTGTTTGTTTTTTTGTTTTTTTGTTTTTTTTTTTTTTCCCCGCTTGCGTCTCCCTCCCTCCCACCCTCCCTATCCCACCCCTCCAGGCGGTCACAAAGCACCGAGCTGATCTCCCTGTGCTATGCGGCTGCTTCCCACTAGCTATCTACCTTACGTTTAGTAGTGTATATATGTCCATGCCTCTTTATCGCTTTGTCACCGTTTACCCTTCCCCCTCCCCATAGCCTCAAGTGCATTCTCTAGTAAGTCTGTGTCTTTATTCCTGTTTCACCCCTAGGTTTTTCATGACATTTTTTTTTTAACTTCCATATATATGTGTTAGCATACGGTATTTGTCTCTCTCTTTCTGACTTACTTCACTCTGTATGACAGACTCTAGGTCTATCCACCTCATTACAAATAGCTCAATTTCATCTCTTTTTATGGCTGAGTAATATTCCATTGTATATATGTGCCACATCTTCTTTATCCATTCATCCGATGATGGACACTTAGGTTGTTTCCATCTCTGGGCTATTGTAAATAGAGCTGCAATGAACATTTTGGTACATGACTCTTTTTGAATTATGGTTTTCTCAGGGTATATGCCCAGTAGTGGGATTGCTGGGTCATATGGTAGTTCTATTTGTAGCTTTTTAAGGAACCTCCATACTGTTCTCCACAGTGGCTGTATCAATTTACATTCCCACCAACAGTGTAAGAGGGTTCCCTTTTCTCCACACCCTCTCCAGCATTTGTTGTTTCTAGATTTTTTGATGATGGCCATTCTGACTGGTGTGAGATGATATCTCATTGTCGTTTTGATTTGCATTTCTCTAATGATTAGTGATGTTGAGCATTCTTTCATGTGTTTGTTGGCACTATGTATATCTTCTTTGGAGAAATGTCTATTTAGGTCTTCTGCCCATTTTTGGATTGGGTTGTTTGTTTTTTTGTTATTGAGCTGCATGAGCTGCTTGTAAATTTTGGAGATTAATCCTTTGTCAGTTGCTTCATTTGCAAATATTTTCTCCCATTCTGAGGGTTGTCTTTTTGTCTTCTTTATGGTTTCCTTTGCTGTGCAAAAGCTTTTAAGTTTCATTAGGTCCCATTTGTTTACTTTTGTTTTTATTTCCATTTCTCTAGGAGGTGGGTCAAAAAGGACCTTGCTGTGATTTATGTCATAGAGTGTTCTGCCTATGTTTTCCTCTAAGAGTTTGATAGTTTCTGGCCTTACATTTAGGTCTTTAATCCATTTTGAGCTTATTTTTGTGTATGGTGTTAGGGAGTGATCTAATCTCATACTTTTACATGTAGCTGTCCAGTTTTCCCAGCACCACTTATTGAATAGGCTGTCCTTTCTCCACTGTACATTTCTGCCTCCTTTGTCAAAGATAAGGTGACCATATGTGCGTGGGTTTATCTCTGGGCTTTCTATCCTGTTCCATTGATCTATCTTTCTGTTTTTGTGCCAGTACCATACCGTCTTGATAACTGTAGCTTTGTAGTATAGTCTGAAGTCTGGGAGCCTGATTCCTCCAGTTCCTTCTTTCGTTCTCAAGATTGCTTTGGCTATTCGGGGTCTTTTGTGTTTCCATACAAATTGCAAAATTTTTTGTTCTAGTTCTGTGAAAAATGCCAGTGGTAGTTTGATAGGGATTGCATTGAATCTATAGATTGCTTTGGGTAGTAGAGTCATTTTCACAATGTTGATTCTTCCAATCCAAGAACATGGTATATCTCTCCATCTATTTGTATCATCTTTAATTTCTTTCATCAGTGTCTTATAATTTTCTGCATACAGATCTTTTGTCTCCTTAGGTAGGTTTATTCCTAGATATTTTATTCTTTTTGTTGCAATGGTAAATGGGAGTGTTTTCTTGATTTCACTTTCAGATTTTTCATCATTAGTATATAGGAATGCCAGAGATTTCTGTGCATTAATTTTGTATCCTGCCACTTTACCAAATTCATTGATTAGCTCTAGTAGTTTTCTGGTAGCATCTTTAGGGTTCTCTATGTATAGGATCATGTCATCTGCAAACAGTGACAGCTTTACTTCTTCTTTTCCGATTTGGATTCCTTTTATTTCCTTTTCTTCTCTGATTGCTGTGGCTAAAACTTCCAAAACTATGTTGAATAAGAGTGGTGAGAGTGGGCAACCTTGTCTTGTTCCTGATCTTAGTGGAAATGCTTTCAGTTTTTCACCATTGAGGATGATGTTTGCTGTGGGCTTGTCATATATGGCCTTTATTATGTTGAGGAAAGTTCCCTCTATGCCTACTTTCTGCAGGGTTTTTATCATAAATGGGTGTTGAATTTTGTCAAAAGCTTTCTCTGCATCTATGGAGATGATCATATGGTTTTTCTCCTTCAGTTTGTTAATATGGTTTATCACATTGATAGATTTGCGTATATTGAAGAATCCTTGCATTCCTGGAATAAACCCCACTTGATCATGGTGTATGATCCTTTTAATGTGCTGTTGGATTCTATTTGCTAGTATTTTGTTGAGGATCTTTGCATCTATGTTCATCAGTGATATTGGCCTGTAGTTTTCTTTCTTTGTGACATCCTTGTCTGGTTTTGGTATCAAGGTGATGGTGGCCTCGTAGAAGGAGTTTGGGAGTGTTCCTCCCTCTGCTATATTTTGGAAGAGTCTGAGAAGGATAGGTGTTAGCTCTTCTCTAAATGTTTGATAGAATTCACCTGTGAAGCCATCTGGTCCTGGGCTTTTCTTTGTTGGAAGATTTTTAATCACAGTTTCAATTTCAGTGCTTGTGATTGGTCTGTTCATATTTTCTATTTCTTCCTGATTCAGTCTTGGCAGGTTGTGCATTTCTAAGAATTTGTCCATTTCTTCCAGATTGTCCATTTTATTGGCATAGAGTTGCTTGTAGTAATCTCTCATGATCTCTTTTATTTCTGCAGTGTCAGTTGTTACCTCTCCCTTTTCATTTCTAATTCTATTGATTTGAGTCTTCTCCCTTTTTTTCTTGATGAGTCTAGCTAATGGTTTATCAATTTTGTTTATCCTTTCAAAGAACCAGCTTTTAGTTTTATTGATCTTTGCTATCGTTTCCTTCATTTCTTTTTCGTTTATTTCTGATCTGATTTTTATGATTTCTTTCCTTCTGCTAGCTTTGGGGTTTTTTTGTTCTTCTTTCTCTAATTGCTTGAGGTGCAAGGTTAGGTTGTTTATTCTAGATGTTTCCTGCTTCTTAAGGTGGGCTTGTATTGCTATAAACTTCCCCCTTAGAACTGCTTTTGCTGCATCCCACAGGTTTTGGGTCGTTGTGTCTCCATTGTCATTTGTTTCTAGGTATTTTTTGATTTCCTCTTTGATTTCTTCAGTGATCACTTCATTATTAAGTAGTGTATTGTTTAGCCTCCATGTGTTTGTATTTTTTACAGATCTTTTCCTGTAATTGATATCTAGTCTCATGGCGTTGTGGTCAGAAAAGATACTTGATACAATTTCAATTTTCTTAAATTTACCAAGGCTTGATTTGTGACCCAAGATATGATCTATCCTGGAGAATGTTCCATGAGCACTTGAGAAAAATGTGTATTCTGTTGTTTTTGGATGGAATGTCCTATAAATATCAATTAACTCCATCTCGTTTAATGTATCATTTAAAGCTTGTGTTTCCTTATTTATTTTCATTTTGGATGATCTGTCCATTGGTGAAAGTGGGGTGTTAAAGTCCCCTACTATGAATGTGTTACTGTCGATTTCCCCTTTTATGGTTGTCAGTATTTGCCTTATGTATTGAGGTGCACCTATGTTGGGTGCATAAATATTTACAATTGTTATATCTTCGTCTTGGATCGATCCCTTGATCATTATGTAGTGTCCTTCTTTGTCTCTTCTAATAGTCTTTGTTTTAAAGTCTATTTTGTCTGATATGAGAATTGCTACTCCAGCTTTCTTTTGGTTTCCATTTGCATGAAATACCTTTTTCCATCCCCTTACTTTCAGTCTGTATGTGTCTCTAGGTCTGAAGTGGGTCTCTTGTAGACAGCAAATATATGGGTCTTGTTTTTGTATCCATTCAGCCAATCTGTGTCTTTTGGTGGGAGCATTTAGTCCATTTACGTTTAAGGTAATTATCGATATGTGTGTTCCTATTCCCATTTTCTTAATTGTTTTGGGTTCGTTATTGTAGGGCCTTTCCTTCTTTTGTGTTTCTTGCCTAGAGAAGTTCCTTTAGCAGTTGTTGTAGAGCTGGTTTGGTGGTGCTGAACTCTCTCAGCTTTTGCTTGTCTGTAAAGGTTTTAATTTCTCCATCAAATCTGAATGAGATCCTTGCTGGGTAGAGTAATCTTGGTTGCAGGTTTTTCTCCTTCAACACTTTCAATATGTCCTGCCACTCCCTTCTGGCTTGCAGAGTTTCTGCTGAAAGATCAGCTGTTAACCTTATGGGGATTCCCTTGTGTGTTATTTGTTGTTTTTCCCTTGCTGCTTTTAATATGTTTTCTTTGTATTTAATTTTTGACAGTTTGATTAATATGTGTCTTGGAGTATTTCTCCTTGGATTTATCCTGTATGGGACTCTCTGTGCTTCCTGGACTTGATTAACTATTTCCTTTCCCATATTAGGGAAGTTTTCAACTATAATCTCTTCAAATATTTTCTCAGTCCCTTTCTTTTTCTCTTCTTCTTCTGGAACCCCTATAATTCGAATGTTGGTGCGTTTAATGTTGTCCCAGAGGTCTCTGAGACTGTCCTCAGTTCTTTTCATTCTTTTTTCTTTATTCTGCTCTGCAGTAGTTATTTCCACTATTTTATCTTCCAGGTCACTTATCCGTTCTTCTGCCTCAGTTATTCTGCTATTGATCCCATCTAGAGTACTTTTAATTTCATTTATTGTGTTGTTCATCGTTGCTTGTTTCATCTTTAGTTCTTCTAGGTCCTTGTTAACTGATTCTTGCAATTTGTCCATTCTATTGTCCATTCTATCTCCAAGATTTCGGATCAACCTTACTATCATTATTCTGAATTCTTTTTCAGGTAGACTGCCTATTTCCTCTTCATTTGTTAGGTCTGGTGGGTTTTTATCTTGCTCCTTCATCTGCTGTGTGTTTTTCTGTCTTTTCATTTTGCTTATCTTACTGTGTTTGGGGTCTCCTTTTTTGCAGGCTGAAGGTTCGTAGTTCCTGTTGTTTTTTGTGTCTGTCCCCAGTGGCTAAGGTTGGTTCGGTGGGTTGTGTAGGCTTCCTGGTGGAGGGTACTAGTGCCTGTGTTCTGGTGGATGAGGCTGGATCTTGTCTTTCTGGTGGGCAGGTCCACGTCTGGTGGTGTGTTTTGGGGTGTCTGTAGACTTATTATGATTTTGGGCAGCCTCTCTGCTAATGGGTGGGGTTGTGTTCCTGTCTTGCTAGTTGTTTGGCATAGGCTGTCCAGCACTGTAGCTTGCTGGTCGTTGAGTGAAGCTGGGTGCTGGCGTTGAGATGGAGATCTCTCGGAGATTTTTGCTGTTTGATATTATGTGCAGCTGGGAGGCCTCTTGTGGACCAGTGTCCTGAAGTTGGCTCTCCCACCTCAGAGGCACAGCACTGACTCCTGGCTGCAGCACCAAGAGCCTTTCATCCACAGGGCTCCTTAATTTGGGATGATTCGTTGTCTATTCCGGTATTCCACAGATGCAGGGTATATCAAGTTGATTGTGGAGCTTTAATCCGCTGCTTCTCTACCAGTAATATTTTATGCAAACCAGACTTTGAAACAGTCTGAGAGGTATTTGGCAAAAAAAAAAAAAAAATCTAATTTCTTATTATTGTGATATAAGCAACTAAAACCAATTTGAAGTCATATTTTTGAGATGTGAACTAGCAGAGATCTGTAGAGTTAAGTATAATGTGACAATTGAAAGAATATTAAAACTAAATTTTTGTAAAAAGTTACAAGCATCTATAGAAATTTTAGCACACATTAACAAGGAACTATAGTTTTCAGATGTCTGTGAATTTATTTAAATAACAACCTTTTTCCTTAAGAAATAATATAGCCTTTTTATTTTTATGCATTATGTACAATAAAAGAAAGAACAAATGTGCAGTGATATGGTTGAAAGGTTATTACTCCAACGACAGAAACAAAAGTATATTATCACTTGGATGATGTCAATGAAAGGGTATCATTACTTTTTCTGAGGAGAATATTCTGGTAAGTAAACACACAAATACAGTATTTATTACATTTTATTCCACATGTGTCTCCAAGGAAATCAAAAAGAAATGCAATTAGTTTGTGATGTTGGGGGAAAAATCTTTGGTTCCATTTGTTCAACAAAAATCTCTGAATCAATTATACTTTCATCAACTTTCCCTTCATATCCTAGCATTCTATTTCACCATCCACTCTATATTTCTCACATATATCTATCTCAAAGTTACCTTGCTAGGGAGAGTGAAAACAAAAATCCAAATTCTAAAAGCAAGTGTTTAAACTTTCAATGTTAAATCTATCCACAGTTATGTATATTAAACAGAATCGTGTCTATTGTAGCTTTTTAAGCCTCTGAAAATAAGCATATTTATGCTAAGAAATGTCATTGCGATATACAAATAAATAAATTTTTCCAAAATTTAGATTATTTTAAACTAAAATTAAGCTAATTTGTTAGTTAAATGACTACTTATTAGCTCCTTAAAAATCAGTGTTCATTGTTCTTTGCATTTGTCCAAGTAAACTGTCAGGTGTAGAAACTTTTAAATACCACTAAAGATGCTATAGGTACAACAGATCACACCTAAAGGAAAATACTTCAGAAGCAGAACTATTTTTGCATAAAAAAGGTAGCAGCTGAATCATAACATATTTTAATACTAATGTTTCTCTCACCAAACTTTTCTCTCCACATCTACACAGTACCAACCAAAAAAAAAAAAAAAAATAGGAAACTACAAGCTCCAAAGCACATTGCGTATCTTACCTCTATTGTCAGTCAGGTATCTGGGATAAAATATGTAGTCTCTACATAGAAAAAGCTTTCACCATGAAAGTCAAGGAAGATACAGCTGGGCATGCTGGCTAAGTGACATTTTCCTGTTGCCTATTGTAGTTGTCATTAACTAAAGAAAGTGTCTAGGTAACTAACGGTCAGGAAGAATACATACTTCACCTTGCAGTCTTGTGTAGACAGCTTGATTAACCCATCAATGGGTGGACCAATTCAGAATGATCACCTTTATACTTCTTTAGTCCCCTTCCAGAAATTTCTTCTTTTGAGTTTTTTTTCCCCTACATCACTGATAATTTACCTGTTCTTTTTCTTTTCTTCTCCTCAGAAATCTGTCATTGATATTTTTATTTTCTTATCTTTAATTCCCATTCATTTTCAATTATCTAGGACAAAAGTCATGGTTATTACCCCTCTCTGTTTTAGGGTAAGTCTATTCTCAGCTTTTTTCACAATCCCTGAAAATGGACCATAATTCACTGTAATCATGGCAAGAATGAATTCCCAGTTTCCCACATAATTCTAATCCTAATTCTAACACGGCATCTAAGCAGTGGGAAACGGTTGACATACGTGACTTATACCCAGACAAACCTGCTAGGAGGAATCATGCATTTAAAAGGGTGTGTGCCACAGTGGCATATAATTAGTATAATAATATCAGGACACCAAGTTTTTGTAATCATCTCCTTTATATGTACACACTTTAATTATTTTATTGATAGCAAAGACAGTATTTTCTTGTTGACAGTATTAACTCATGTGTTTTGAGCTTCAGATGGCAGAATGGGGACCAGTAGGTAGTAAAAGATTTTCACTATACATGAAAAAGACTTTTGCAGTAATTAGAACTTCCAACATTTCAGCACACATATCCTAATAAGGGCATGGTTCTAAAAAGGTACAACACCACTACTAAAACTAAGAAATATTAATAAAAATTTCATAATATCTTCTAATTCAGTTGTCATTCAAATTCCCCCAATTATGCTCAAAATATATTTTAACAGTTTTTTGAACTCCAATATCCAAATAGTCACATATTTCAATAAAGATTGTTATGTCTCTGAAATCACTTTTAATCTAAAGAATCCTTCTATTCTTTAGATAGTATTTCTTCTTTTCTCTCGACTTTTTAAATTTTTTTCTCTTGACTTTGACTTTTTAAAAAGTCCAGACAAGTTTGCTTTGAGAATGTCCCAAATTATCAATTTGTCTGATTGATTCATAATGATGTTATTTAACTTGCTTCTTTAATTCCAATACTTCTTGTAAAATGCAAATTAGATAGATGCTTTATTCAGAATAAACATTCTTGGCAAAATCACTTTACTGTCAATGATTTATATATGTTATATTACATAGAAGAGAAGACACAAACTGTCAGATCATCCTACTATTAGCAAATACTAAGACTGTCTACTTGGTTGGGGTAGTGACTGACAGATCTTTTCATACTAAAGGTACATTTTCCCCTTTGCAATTAGCAAGAAATCTGTGGAGTGATGACTTATCACTGTGAGACTATCGTGTTACCCAACAATCCACTGGTCAAAAATTTTAGCCTCCATTGACATTCCTGCCTGAATCAGATACAACATTGATGCTGCAACAGTGATTTTTTTAAATGTATCTTTTTTCCTATAATTTATTAGTCTCTCTCTTTCTTTTCTTTTTTGGGATATCTCTGTTGACTGATGAATTTTTGTTTGTTTATTCAAATTTTTGTGATCACTTACCATCATTGTTATTTTTTTTTATGTTCAAATTTTCCCAAATTAGACCAGTCAGAGACCCTTCAATGTGATCTCTGAGTCCTTTTGACATGACCCCATTAGTCTCTGACCACTTCCTTTATTTCTAGCACCACAAGATGATCTGGCTTGATTGTATTTTCCTGGCCACAAGCTGTAATCTCAGCCATTTCTCCAAAGAGGCTTGGTTCCTTTAGAAGTTAATGGTATTCAGAAACCAAGATCTGTGCCCTAGGTGTCTGCCGGTGGGATGTCACTACTTTCATGACAGTACCTTATTATTAACGAAGAAAGACAAAAACAAAGAAACTTAGTAACTACCTTTAAAAATAGAAAATAATTTAAAAATATATAAAAAAAGATAACATAAGTATTTCAAAAAACTACATGAGTCTGGAGATGAAGACGACTTTCCTAACCAATACTAGGAAAAAATTCTTACAGCAAAGAATACCAAAAGCAAAACCAATAATCAAACAATATGACTGGGGGAAATATTTGCAATCCAAATAGCAAAAGCTAACATCTATAATATAATATCCAAATAGACACATTCTGAAAAGAAAAATGCAAATGACCAATGGAAAAAAATGTATGAAAGTTTAAATGGGAGTTAATAGATGAACAAATCCAATCAACTACCAAACATGTGAAAAATGCCGAAATTTGCTAGTCATCATAGAAATGCACATGCCCAGTCACATTTTACCTTCCTCACTGGCAAGCATGTTTAAATAGACATCTCTCTGATTTGTGTGGATATGGGAGAAAAGAAGCTCAGACATTTGGGAGAAAAGTGAGTTATCGCATCCATTTCAGAAAGCAATCCAGCAACATCTATCAAAGTAAAAAGTCAATACAGCCTTTGAGCCAAAAATCTTACTCCTATGCTTCAAGCTATAGAAACAAATGCACCAATACTTAGAACATATAGGTATGGATATGAGTGTGTCTGTTGTTTCACTGGTTGTTGCGAAGGGAAAAAATAAACCTAGAAACAAACTGAACACTCCTCAACGGGGAAATAAACACCATGGAATAGTATGCAGTCGTTAAAAATAATTAATTAGAGCCACTGGAAGAATTTCCATGAGGTAATGCGGAGTGAGAAAATCAAGATGCTAAAAGGTATGCGGAGTTAGAATTTATTTTAATAAAACCAAAAGACCAAATAAAATCTCTAACATATGTACACGTGTATGGATACATATGGTTATATATCCAAGGCTTTAAAAGACGCCATAAAGAAAATGAAAAGACAAGACACAGGCTGAGAGAAAATATATGCAAGTTATATCTGATAAACGTCTTGTGTCCTCGCTTCTGAAGAATGTGAGTCTATGCACTGTGACATCCACAGAGAAATGCTGGCTAGCTGAAAAATGTCACCTGAAGTTAACATTTTGCAGGATGTGATTAAAATTATCAGCCACGTTAAAGTACGTGCCCTTAACTCACGTCTGTTCGCGCACAGCTCTGTGAGGAGCTGGACGCAGAGCACACACGTCTTCTCTTATACACAGAAGTGAGATGGCTTCCTAAAGGTAGATCACTGGGCAGAGTTTTTGAGTTATGAGAGCCGCTTCACAGCTTTCTTTTAGAAAAACAGTCACCACCGGCAGCACACTTCAGTGACACATAATGGGTCACAAAACTTGCTTCCTTGTGTGACATACTCAACCTGCTCAATGAACTCAATCTGTCGCTTCAGGGGAGAATGACAACTGTGTTCAAGTCGGCAGATAAAAAGGCTGCATTCAAAGCTAAACTGGAATTACGGGGACGACGAGTGAACATTGGGATTTTTGACATGTTTCAAACATTAGCAGAGATTTTGCAAGGGACTGAGCCAGGGCCTTCTTTCTCCCAGCTGGTGCATGATCACCTATCTCAGCTTTCAAAAGAGTTGAGCATTACTTCCCAAACACGAAAGACCCCTGAACTAGGGAGGAATGGATCGCAACCCATTTGTGAATAAGCCAGGTGAATCGACTGTCCGGGCTAGAAGAGAATCAATTGCTTGAGATCGCAAATGATGGTGGCCTTGTGAAGCAGGGTTTTCTGCAGTGACAGCAACCAAAACAAGATTACAGAGTAGACTGGACATAAGCAACACACTTCACGTGTCACTATCTCCCACCGCCCCCAGATGGGACCAGCTAGTTGCAGGAAAACAAGCCCAGGGCTCCCACTGATTCTGCATTATGGTGAGTTGTATAGTTATTTCATTATATCTTACAATAATAATAGAAATAAAGTGCACAATAAATGTAATGCGCTTGAATCATCCCAAAACCATCCCCCCCACCACGCCCCAGTCCGTGGAAAAACTGTCTTCCACGAAACTGGTCCCTAGTGCCAAAAATGTTGTGGACCACTGACATAGAGAATATCAAAATGGTTCTGTGAAACAACGGAAATTTGAGGTGTGTCACACTTAAAAATAAACAAAACAATAAATAAGCTAACAGATAAATTCTTCAGTAGATCTTCACAGGTCATAATATGAAATTTAAACTTTTCTGGACTCTTTCCTTTGCAGAACTCTTTTTTGCGGAGCACAGGCTCCAGACACGCAGGCTCAGCGGCCATGGCTCACGGGCCCAGCCGCTCCGCAGCACGTGGGATCTTCCCGGACCGGGGCACGAACCCGCATCCCATGCATCAGCAGGCGGACTCTCAACTACTGCGCCACCAGGGAAGCCCCAGAACTCTTTTTATAAGCAGCTATCATATGAGCATTACCCAAGTCATGTTTTCCATACATAAAAATGAGGTCCTAGATGGGTAATATGAGGAAAGCTTAGAAAGGACTTTTTATAAACATGTAGACAGGTTCATAAAGAGGGACAGTGTAAATTCAAAAGGCTTGCAACAGCTGAGGAGTACTGCCAGCCTTAGGTCTAAAGGGGTTAGGAGAAGGAGAAGTTATAGGAACTCAGAGAGGGTAGCTTTATAAGAAAGGCCATCGAAAAGGAGTTGTGGCCTTCAGCTGAGGGAGCAGCTAATCTGTAGTGACCTGGTTACTTTGAAGAGGAATAAATATCCTAAATACTCTCTCCTCCCACTATTACCTTCTGAAAGTACAAGTGTCCCAATTAGGCTAAACACAACCAAAAACAAACACGGGGGCACTCGAGCATGAAATCCATAAACATCAGCATCCTGGGAACAATGTGAAGAAGAGTAGAGAGTAAATCTGGAAGGGTCAACAATGGATGCTACCCAACACATCACAGGTTGCTAACAGCTACACAAAAGGAAAGAAAAGGTTATGTTGGCAAAATAACTGTTGGCTCACATAAAGCCAAATCCTAAGGCATGAGGAAGGATATAGTGTGTACTCTTTTCAAAACTTCATTTTTAATTGAACTAATTTAAAAGACACTTAGTAGAATCGGTGTTTCACAGAAATCAAATGCAAGGATTCACTACCCATACAATGGCTGGTTTACCTGACTCTCTCCAGCTACGTTGTAACCTTGAGAGCAGAAACTGTTTCTCATCTCTCTGTTCCCATTGCCTGAGATATATTTACTGAATGAATAAGTAAGTGAGTGAAAAGAATGAATCAACTCTATAGTCTAACCTAATACTCAAGGCTCACCTAATAACATTTTCTTTTTAAATTTTTTTAATTCAAGTATAGTTGATGTACAATATTATGTTAGTTTCAGGTGTACAACATAGTGATTTGACAGTCAAATACATTATGAAATGATCACCACAATAAGTCTAGTAACCATTTGTCACCATACAAAATTATTAGAGTATTAATAACATTTTCAGTATTACCTACCTCTATTTCTCTACTCCTGTCAAACTAATTCCAAGCATCCTATACTTTCTCCATTTGGTAACTTTGATAGCCCTGTGTTCTCTTCAAGAACGGAATTTCTCTATTGACATTAAGGTCTGATTATTCTTTGTTGTGCGGAGCTGTCCTGTACATTGTAGGATGTTTAGCAGCATCCCACTAGATGTCAGTAGCACTTCCCAAGTTGTGACGACCAAAAATCAAAAATGTCTCCAGACATTGCTAAATGTCCCCCTGGGATGGGAGGAGGAGGTAGGAAAGGGGAGGATTGTCCCCCATTGAGAACCACTGTTCTACAATACCATTCCTCCTTTTTTTCCTAGTAAAGCCACCTCTAAGATGCTACCTTTACAGAAATTTTGTATTTCTTGAAACTGGATCTCCCTTTTCTCAGCCATTGTAATAATGACTTTTAACCTTCTACAGAGAACCTATCTCTTTCCACCTTGAACTGAATTGCTTGAATTCTTCTATTAGATGCATTTGCCATGAAAATGAGAACATTTCTATATTTCTCAATGTAATTGGTGATTTATCTTTTGTATGTTTTAGTATATGCTCAATAAATGTTTTTTAAATAAATTAATAATTTTGCTTTTTCCATATGCAGAATTGCCATAATAGAGTCATGGGTGCTCTTTGCATTAAGTAAAGGGCTTTAGACAAAGGTGAGTCTTTGAGGCTCTGGTATGACAAATTTCTTTTTACAATAAGGAGGTGGGAGCGATTTTGCTCACTCCCTGGGATATAAAAGAGGCTTATGACCGTGAGAAAAACAAAATTCAGAAAAACAAGCTATCCATGATTTCACAGCCTAAACATCAAAATTCAAAGCAGGATTTCACATCCTCTTTATAATAGTTTTTTTTTTTAAGATTCCTAATTAACATAGGGATCCAAATTAAATATTTGAAGAGAAATTGAAGAGATCAAATGCGTGGTTTTCGTTGGTTGACATTTACCATAACAATTTACCTTTAATAATGAGGCCTATAAAGTTGTTTTCATCTTCAAAACGCTCTAAGACATTAGTTATTGCAAGACTCCTGTGCAATAAATAATTATTATTATCTCTCTCTTTACTGATGGGAAAATGAAACAAAATTGTTTAAGAACTTTCTCCAGCTTACTTAGGTCAGCTACAGTGTTAAATATCTAATTCCTTTCAGCACAACTTTTTTTTTCACTCTAAAACCTGATTTAAGAATGATTTTTACAAAATATATTTTATGAAGTTTGTTAACAGAAACCTCAAATAATTTTTTTTTTTTTTGGCGGTACACGGGCCTCTCACCGTTGTGGCCTCTCCTGTCATGGAGCACAGGCTCTGGACGCACAGGCTCAGCGGCCATGGCTCACGGGCCCAGCCGCTCCACGGCATGTGGGATCTTCCCGGACTGGGGCACGAACCCGTGTCCCCTGCATTGACAGGCAGACCCTCAACCACTGCGCCACCAAAGCCCTCAAATAATTTTTAATATCAGAGATATAAATAACAAACTCTCCTCTTCCACTAAATATTAAATCAAACTTCAGTCTTCTGTATTCCAGTTTAAACTATAAAATTTTACAAAGGGATAAGTGATTTCTAGAAATTACTTTTCCATTCCTTCAGCATCATTAGTAGTAAGTGGATGAACATTTTCTTCAAGAAAATATGTAATCTTTTAAAAATTCTAGCTCAAAGAGAAATAAAGTTCAAAACATAGTCTGATGATATTCCAGGATTTACAAACCTAGAACTTCCCTCGGGAAATAAATGACACGAAATATACTATGTTGTCATATTTTATAATGTTTTTGGAAATAAAATGTTGGAAAAGTTTTGCATATTTCTGTCAATTTTGTGTTTGTGAATTTGCAGTTTCAGATGCATTATAGGATATGTTCACAGATTTAGGAAAACAAATTTCTTGTCCTATTAATTCCATAGAATATGGATGTGTCTTTGTATTTGCACCACTTACTTATAATATATATATTCAAAATGATGTCTACATCCACCCAGTCAACATAAATGGATCTTTTCCTTGAGACTGTTAAACATATCTGTGCCTCTTTTCCAAAGTGGTCACTTAAGTAGCAGCTTCTCACTAAACACTCAGTTTCTACAATCATACCTTGTCTTCTGTTGAGAATATTAACTTGTACGTAATAGGTCAATCTACAATTTCACTTCTTAAGAAAATACAAACTAATACACCAGTTTTAAAATTGTATCCATTAGCTGCTTAATAGTTTAGGATTGAAATGCCAGAAGCATTTAAGAAAGGAAGGAAGCCAAGACAGTGGATGATGACAGGATACATGTCAGTGCTTAACATTTCAAATAAAGGTTGTCCACTCAGTGTAAAGGAAGGTGAGGAGAGGAAGGGATGTGATGGAGAAGTACTAGGAGTTTCCATAGTAGCAGAGAGGAGAGGTTTTAGAAGAACCATGGTCAGCGCTATTATTTCTTCACCTGTGGAATGACTTGACTGCTAACTCTCATGGAAGTCTTCAACTCTTGGCAGGAGAGAGACATGGCTAACCCCCCACAGAACAGCTACTTCAGAGTGCTGCCCTGAAACAGCCTTTTTCTTACTATGTATACATTTTTAGGCATCCACATGCTTGCCACCACTATGACATTAATCAGAATGTGTGGGTGAGTGAAATCAAAAGTAGAATGAGAAAATACCCCTGAGAGGAAACAGAAAGCAGCCAATGCTAACATTTCCCCTAAATTCACACGGAATATTCCAGTGTAAAACTATGGTCAGAAATATTTCATTTGCTCCTTTGTTTTCTTGCAGAAGTTATCTGAGTCTCCAGCGATTGAATAAAAATTTGGCAAAAAGTGACTTAAGAGGTATATTAAAGTTAAACCTTAGATTAGGATATTGTTGTCTTTATTAAAGTACAAACATTTGGAAAGATGGAGGTAAAAAGGGAGGGATGGAAAGGTGGATGAACATAAGAAAAAGGGACAGAGAAAATCTTCTTTGACTACCTATCTACCTACTCTGTAAGATGCACCTGTTAACCATTTTATATACATCATGTTTAATTCTCACAGTATGCCTGTAACACGGATTTATATACTAATTTTTATAAGTAAAAAAATGCTCGGGCTTCCCTGGTGGCACAGTGGTTGAGAGTCCGCCTGCCAATGCAGGGGACATGGGTTCGTGCCCCGGTCCGGGAAGATCCCACATGCCGCGGAGCGCCTGGGCCCGTGAGCCATGGCTGCTGAGCCTGCGCGTCCGGAGCCTGTGCTCCACAATGGGAGAGGCCACAACAGTGAGAGGCCCGTGTACCGCAAAAAAAAAAAAGAAAAAATGCTCAAAGCTATTAGGCAATCTGCCCAAGATTACTCAATTAATATGAGTAGTAATAGTAATTTTAAACCAGATCTAATTCTGAAGAACAACCTTTTTGTACTTCACAATTCTAATACCTTTTTACTAATTTATACTTAAGTGAACACTTAAAAGTCTAAAATCTTAGTGAGAGCATTGGGGCCAAAAAAAAAGTGGCAAAGAGAAAACAGTGGGACAGGGAGAGAAGACCATTCAAGAAAATAGGGCAAGAAAAAAGTTCTAGAAGAAAGTTGTGCCCTCTCCAAAAAACTTTAAGAATAAAGGAAACCATATAAACCAGGAGACTACAAAAGAAGCTTGCAAACACTATATCTATGAAATGCAGCTTTGTGAAAAGCAATGACATTAAAATTAAACAAAACCAATTTATGATCAATTCATCAGTAAATCATAATTAATCAAAATTCTTAGGGAGTACAACAGTCCAATATGTGATAAATATTTATTTATTAATTGGTTATAAAACTATATAATATGATCCTTTCATAAGACTAATAAAAATGTGCTAAGACAGAGAGAGAGAGAGAAAAGAAAGAGAGACCTTCATAGCACTGACTTATTTCTGGACAGCTCTGCCAAAAATTAATGCAATGCCATTAATCTTAACATGTATTTATCACCATCAGACAGTTTTCAATTCATTCAATGCCACTCATTTTTCAGCTACAATGACAGTGCCAATTAAAATTAATTTTTCACATATTTCAGGTACCTTTAATGGTTTACTAAATTCCAGGAACTACATACTGCATCTACTATCTTTCTTCTATTCTCAAAGTTTGTAATTTGACATGAAGCTATCAATCTTAACATAATTTATCCTTTATAAGACCATGTTATTGTTAATTGATCCCAGTGCCCTCTAAATTTTCCAAGATGCTATATATATAACAGCTTATAGGAAAAACAGGTTTACCAAAATTAATTAAAATTTTTTTATGATCACATACATTTTCTATTTCACCTTCCACAGTATCTATATATTTCATATAGATATGAAGATCTAAAAATAGAGTACTTTCTGTTTTCTCGAATGGTTATTTTCTAAAAATATTGGTTCCTTAAACATCCAGAAAGTCAAAGAGGTTACTTATTTTACAGAAAGGAAAATAACAGAGAGCTCTAGATTATTTTTTCTTGATAAAATAGATTATAATTTTGAGTGGTTTGAGAATGGCAGAAAGTCAGAGGTTACATCTTTTATTGATTTTTTTTTTTTTTGGTGATTTTACTATCATGAAACTCTGATGTCCATCTGGAAAGAATCAGAAGTATAAAGTAGCAAATCTAGGTTCAGTGTGCCATGGAGTTATTTACGTTAAATGTTGGTATACCTTGATATACTATTTAGGATTTAGGATTTGGACCATTTGCATGAGACAGAAAACAAAAATTACTAGTGGCCTGAACAAAACAGTAGTATACTTTTCTCCCATGTAAAATAATTTTGGGGGAAGGCAGTCAGAGTTTTCAGAGACCCAGACTTTTTCTCTCTTTCTACTCCACAATCCTAGTACATGCTTCGCATTCTAAAGGTCAATCATGGTTCAAAAAAGAGGAAAGGAAGACAAAGAGCATACTTCCTCTTTTTAAAGAAGGCTTTCCATAAATCCCACACAATATTTCCACTGATATCAATGGAAATAAGTTAGTCACATGATCACACCCAACAGCAAGACAGGAAATAGTCTTTTAGCTGGGCAAAAAATCAGAATTTTCTCACAAAAGAAGAAATGGACATTAGGGGACAATTAAAAATCCATGACATGAGAGTGTTCCCTCCTTGTCCCTCATTTTTAAAAGCATTCTTCAAATACTTTTTAAATCATCTGTTATATTCTTTCTTTGGGTAGTGGCTTTCATTATCCAATATCCAACTTATCAACCCAATGTAATTGTCATTATCTTTAAAGCTATATTTATTATTCAGTCCTGTCTCCTAACTTCCTAATTTCAAAATGCCTATTGTCATCTCTACTTGGATTTTCTACAGTGTGACAGACATACTGCTATGTACTCACCAAACCATTCTATTTTTTTTGGCAGAGAGGGGGATGGTGCACACAAGAAGACTACATTTACCACCCTCCCTTACTATAAACTGAAACCATATGACTAGATTCAGGCCAGTGGAACACTGGAAGAAGTGATATATTCTTTTTTTTTTTTTTTAAGAAGTGATATATTCTTAAAAGGCCCCATTTCATAGTTCACTCTTTCTGCTATATCTGAAGCAGGGGTGATGGACTCCAAGATGGTAGAGCTAAAGAACTGAAGGAATCTATAGGTGTGAGTCACTGCTTAGAGATGGGCAATCCAGGAAAAACCATTACACAAACCCCTATCAGACTTCCTATTAAAATTATGAGATTTGCAAGGTTATTTGTTCCATAAAGCATTAATTACACTGATGAACACAAACAGGTATCAATAATTTAAAGGTTCACTATATGTTCTAGTGACTCAAATATAGTTCATACCAGATTAGTTTTGTTAGGTGGACAAACCATGTTTAGAATTACAGGTTTTCTTGATATCAACCAGATAGACTGAAATCCAATATTAATCAAATTATGAAGGTTAGAGGAATTATATATAATAGCATAAAGGGGAAACATCACAATCAATGAGGGCAAATTCTGGGGACTCTTCAAGTAAGTCTAATGGTTTTGATTAGCATTCCTTCAGTGCTGTGTATATCTACTATCTCTACTCCTTGTGATCAGAGCTGTTGTCTAATTTCTGTTTCCACACAAATACACAGTATCTTACTTTGTATGGAATGAGTGTTCAATGGTAATGATGATAATGTTGATGAAGATGACAGTAATAATGATAGTATTAATAGAGTTGAAGTAAAACTATACATTGGTGTCATTTTATCAAGATTGGTAAATATATAATAAATACTTTCAAATAATGAGTTTGGAGGTGGAATAGTTTAAAGCTATTCCCCCTTTATTTAATTTTTCTCTTTTTCCCTTTTAATTTTTGGTTGCCTCACCTCTTGTATATGTACCAAGTTTTATCATATGATCACTTTCTCAAAATTTTTCACTTTTGAGCTTTCTTCTAAATGTGTATTTGTGTAAATGAAGCAGTACATTTAAAGCCTAATTGGCATCCTCACCTTTCATTAAAAACAAAAGTCAATACTTGCCACCTCACTTTTTTCCCTGCTGACATGTGACTAATTCTTCTTCCAATGTCTCCACACCTGAAAGAAGTCACAAGAAGGATTCTCTACCCAAATAAGGAAGAATTTGAGTAAATAAGCAATACTGCTCCATCTACAGTTTTTGAACACTTAAACATGAATTGCAATATATATAAGTGTTTTTAGATGAAAAGTACAAGGACAGAGTCTTTTTCATGCTGTGTAAGCTGTGCAGAAATAATGGTGATATTTATTCTAGTTGTTTGAGCAGAGGGTACATTGAAGTCAAATGGAAGATGTATGACGAGAGGAATGAAGAGAAACTTTTACAAATATAATAGGACCCCTATTAAAGGAGCTTTAGAAAAACTTCAGTAAAAACTTGTACTGTTAACTATGACAAGAAAGACAAAAGAGAAGAAAGGGGAAAAGGGGTATTCAAAAGAGAAAGAAAAGCATGGACAAAAGTTTGTTTTTTGCTTTTTTAAGTACTGCAGAAAAGAGACAGAAAAAAATTATGAGATATAAAAAGAGCACAAAATAATACAGGTTTATCCTATTCTACTTTATTCCAATTTTCCTTGAAAAGAAAAATGGTCATGAAAACAGAAAAGAGACAGGGTTATCGCAGGTAGGAAACCATTAGGAAACAAGCATGTGGAGTACAAGGACAGTATCAACTATGGAAGAAGACTGTTGCAAGTACAAAGGAGAAAATAACCTGACTCATTTGGTAACAGACCACTCTCCCCAACACCCCCCCAAAAAAAGATTTTAAAAATCCTTCATGTTTAAATAGAAATACAGTCAGATACTAAGGAATTAAAAAGGCCTCCAAGTGCCTTCTTTGTGAGTGTCTGCTTTTGTGCTCACTTTCATGTCCTCATTCCCAGTCCCCAGCCTGAGCTCCCACCTTATACAGAGTGTCTGGCACAGAGTGAACTGTCATTAAATGTCTGAGGAAATGTTCATGAATTCAAAGTGCTCTTCTATAGAGGTGTACAAAAAGCCTTCCTTATGCCCAATGAGGCTTTATATGTTGGAAACTGCACTGAACTGATGTTACACTTATGTACTTGGTTTTCATACCTTCGATGAAAACCCTTCTCTATCTTGGAAGGTATCTTTAAACTGTCCAAGACTGCAAACTGGTAAAGGACACAAATGGAGCAGTAGAGAAGAAAGAGGATAAACAGAAAACAAATTAATTCAGCCAAACCTTCCTTAGTGATTAATGGACTGACAGATGTCAATGCCAAATCACCCTTGTATCTATAGACTCTAAGTGTTACTTCTCAGTATTACTCTACTTCTTGGATTAATACTTACTCTAAGTATTACTAAAGAACCAATTTAGATGTTCATAATACAATGACTTTTGACCGGATGAGAGTGATGCGTAGGCATGGAATAAATATCAGAGTTGGCAATTCTATCAAAAGAACCTACCAATTCCAAATGATATGTTTCTTAAAGACCTAGAATATCAGAGCACTTGCTGATCAGACATGAAGGAAGATAACAGGGAGCTCTAGACATTTTTTTTCTTCCTGAAACAGATTATAATTTTGAGTGGCTTGAGAAATGACAAAAAGTAATGAGCTACCTCTTTTGTTGATTTGTTATGCTTTTGTTGTCAGGTACCTCTGATGACTACCTGGACAAAGTCAGAAATATGCAATATCCAGTCGGGTTTCAGTGTGCCATGGAGTTAGGTTAAAGGAAATGCAAGATCTATAGAATTTAATCTTTACATTTAGAAGAACAATGTGTGGATAACATAAACTAGGAAAATATGAGGAAAGCCATTAAGGAGTGGATAATAATATAGAATAGTCTATTTAAAAAAGGAAGAAGGAGAAAAATCTAAGTCAACAATGACCCCAGACATAGGCCTTAGGGGGTTTTCAGCCTATTTGGCTGACAGAGAAGTCATAATTACATACCGGAATTGATTTTATATAACAATCTTGTTCTGCAGAGGATGTTCCTGGATTTAGTACTTTTAACTATTATCTTGTAACACTGTACAACTTAAATCTGTATAATGCTTTTTATTTTTCCAGGTTCTTTCATTCATGTTAATTTGCTCTGTGAGATAAGATAAATATAACTTCTCCTGGTTTTGAAGATGAAGAAAACAAAGCATCAAAAGGTCACAGGGCTAAATCAAAGTATGGAACACACCTCACAATTCCCAGCTCATTGAGAAAATGGAAAAGTTAAATTCTTTGCCCTATATTTACCCCAACCCCCATCCAGCTGTACATTTCAACCACACACTTAACCTAGTTTGTAATTAAATATTAGTGAGATGTTTTAATTAATATCTTACCTTCCAAGAATAAGCTCCATAAGTGTTTTGTTTTTCTTCATCATAACTCTCGCACAAAGCATGGTCCCTGGCACACGAGAGATGGTCAATAGATACTTGTTGCATGAATGGATGCATGATTTTTTTTTCATCAAATGGTACATAATCTTTGTCCCTTCATCTAATTGTACTTCAACTATATCACTTGCAGCTTTTTGTTACACTTGGTTATGCAGAGATATCTATTTCCTTCTGCTAGAGTGTAGATTCTTAATTATCTATGACCATCAAGACCTAATACAGGTCTCTGTCCTGATGTGGTAACCAATAAATGGTTGAGAAAAATTAATTTTTCTCCATGCAGTCTAGGAAGTTTACTAGAATGATTTTTTAAATGCTATGATCACTGATTAGAGACAAGCCATCTACACAGTAAGCCCTTGATGGATTTTAGGACATACAACATTTTCCAAATGAGTGAATAATTCTCTCTTGGTCTAGAGCCATGACACATATTACATGAGTCGTGACTGCTGCCTGTCAATCCATGTGAGATCACCTTCTTCCTTCAAAAGACACCCTTCTGGGTTTCCCTGGTGGCGCAGTGGTTGAGAGTCCGCCTGCCGATGCAGGGGACACTGGTTCATGTCCCGGTCCGGGAAGATCCCACATGCCGCGGAGCGGCTGGGCCCGTGAGCCATGGCCGCTGAGCCTGCGCGTCCGGAGCCTGTGCTCCGCAACGGGAGAGGCCACAACAGTGACAGGCCCGCGTACAACAACAAAAAAAAAAAAAAAAAAAAAAAGACACCCTTCTTAAGCCAGTATCAGAGAGCAGGTAAAAACTGAACATTCAGACTGGCCATTTGAATTCTGACATTTGTTACTAACATGTTAATACTGCCAGTAATTGCCCTCGGTTGGGGACTGAATTCCCTAAAACAGGTGGCGATTTTTTCTTGTTTTTACATGGGCATCAAGCCCTTACCCTTCAATGCGAGAAATGCCAGCGGTAAAAAATTCTGACCTAACATTCTACACAAGTAGAAGTTGCACTTCGTGAAACTAGAAAACTGAACATTTTAAAAAGATTTCGTCCACACCTCACACCTCAAAGGGAGAAGTGACATCTTCAGTTCTTGCTTCTCAATCAGGAATAAAGATCTCCCAATGTAAAAAGGGAAAACAGCAGTAATTCAGAGACATTTTAAAGTCCAGTAATATAAGACATAGAACTGAAGTCTGTGAAGAAAACCACTACTTTGAAAGGATAAAACTATCCACTCAACCTTCAGATACACTAATTAAAATGATATCTTCCTAAAGAAAAAATGCTAAGTCAGATACTTTACAAAATAACAGCCTACTTTCACTGAAATTCAATTTCATATAAGCAAGAAGTTCTTAAATGTCATTCAGATCCCTACACAAATGGTATCCACAATAACACAGAGACAGTTTATTGATCATATGATTCAAATCTCTGAATTTCCTTATTCCCAATCTTTATTTAAGGGTTAAATTTTGTCTCACTTATAGGGACTTATAGGGACAGCTAAAGGCCATCCACTTGCTTAAGTTCCCTACAGAGCTGCATTTAATTTTATACCTGAAAAGTAGCTGTCTGCCCGATCCATCACTAGTTCTTAATCACTTGCTTTTGGTCTTTCTGTTTTTACTCTTAGTAATGATAAAAATAAGAAAAGTGTCTTAATTGTAAACTATTAAAGCCTTAGTTTAAAACCTGCCTGTGGATTTTTTTGTAAATCATTTTAATTTTGTTCTTTATTTCTCAACTTATATATCACCTCCAGCCTTGCTCTAATGATGCTTAAGATTTGGTTTTACTATAGACATAAAAATTATAATTTATAAATATGTCTAACATGAAAAAAAAACCCTCTGATCTGCTTTAGCTCCTAGAGAACACGTCAGCTTGAACAAAAGGCTCCAGTTGAGTCTCTGGGAATGCAAGAGTGGGTATCTTAGTTAGCTCAGGCCACTAACGAAAGACCATAAGTTAAGTGGCTTATAAACAACAAAATTTTATTTCTTACAGTTCTGGAGACTAGAAGTCCAAGATGAGCATGCCAGCATGACTGAGTTCTGATGAGAGCCCTCTCCTGGGTTGCACACTGTCAACTTCTTGTATCGTCACATAGTGGAGAGCAGAGAGGGAAAGCGAGCCCTTTTGTGACCCTTGTAAGGGAAATAATCCCACTCATGACAGCTCATCTAATCCTAAATACATCCCAAAGTCCCCACCTCCTAATACATCATTTTGGAGGGTAGGGTTTCAACACACGAATTTTGGGGGGACAAAACATTCAGTCATAATATGAAATAATTGCTATATCATGTAGAATGCTGAAGGGGAGTAGAATATACTACTTCAACATATGTCACTTGGCATAAGGACTATTTTGAGCCAAGGGCAATAGAGAAGCAGCAGATACAGGAAGAACTTTCTGCACTCCCCCATTTTTCCTAAAAGGAGAGCATAAGTTTCCATTTGTAAATGTGTTCCCCTCTCCAGGAAGAGGAAAACAACTCTTATCTGCATAACAAACCACACTCAATAACCCTTATCTACTATATATTTCCTAGTCATCTTCCCATAATTTACTGCCCCTAGTAGCCCAAACCCCCTCTTCCTTTGTCTAATCATTTCTCTGCAATTTATGACCCTTTGTTAAAATGGTATACATGCCCCAAATCTAACTCTCTGTGTTTTCACTTTTTATCTGTGTGGTCTGCATACACATAAAAATATTTATATCAATAAAGAAACATATGCCTTTCTCCCATTGATCTGTCTTTCGTCAATTTAATTTGCAGTCTCCCAAACTGATACTAAAAGGGAAGAGGAAAAGTTTTTCCATCCCAGCAATGCTTTTGGCTGCAAGAAAGAAAAAAGTCATTAAAACAAAATTGGCTTCAGTAAAGACATTTGTTAGGTCATATAGGAGTTCATAGGTATGGCAGGGTAGGACTGGTTAGTTGGTTAATTTGTCAGTCCATTATACCATGAAGAACTCAGGTTCTTTCCATCTATTCCATTCTGCCATCATCAGAATGTAGACATATGTCCTTGGGCTTGTCTTTTCCTGATAGCAAGATGGCTACAGTAGCTTCAAACATTACATCCTCACACAACAATATTCAAAAGCCAGAAAGAAGAGAGGACATATTCTCCTTCTTCACATCCCTAAATAAGAATGGCTAAGGGTTTCCCTGGTGGCGCAGTGGTTGAGAGTCCCCCTGCCGATGCAGGGGACGCGGGTTCCTTCCCCGGTCCGGGAAGATCCCACATGCCGCGGAGCGCCTGGGCCCGTGAGCCATGGCCGCTGAGCCTGCGTGTCCGGAGCCTGTGCTCCGCAACGGGAGAGGCCACAACAGTGAGAGGCCCGCGTACCGCAAAAAATAAATAAATAAATAATGGCTAAAAGTGTCCCAGAAGCTGTCCAAATGATTTCCCTTTACAGCTCACTTGCCAAAATTCTGTCACATGCCCATGCCAGAATGAATCAGTTGGCAGGGATATGGAATTACCATAATTGGCTTGGACTAATCAAGCTTCACCCCTGGAGTTGGGGAGGAAGCCAAATTCTCCTGATGCTCAACATCCCTGGGCAGAGCATGAATAAAATCAGTGAATGTTTGCATGTAGTCCCCCAACCAACACTATCTGTCATGGTTTCTAATGCTATCTCTTTGTTCTGCTCATGCATTTCTTCTCTTTTACTTTTGCTATATACTTAAAATACTGACTTACTTGTTTTATTTTCCACCACCCCAAGTTTGTAGCATGAGCTTAAAGAGTTCCCACTAGACCACTTTGTGGCATGTCTTATAAATAGGCTAACATTCAGTTCACAAAAGAAGCACTTACAAGCACATTAAGAAATGCAATTGTCCATTAACCTTCCTGATCTTTGATGATCACCAACATAATTCACTCAGGATACCTGGGGGGCAGGAAGTAGCCACAACATCACTCAGCAGATTCTATTACTTTAGTTCTTCAGACTCAAAAGATCGTGATGTTTGTGGTAACTTATAAATTCCTCAAGAGCAAGACTGTCATCTCCCACAGTGATATGTTATGGGCAGTTAATAAAGATTTATTGGATTAATTAATAAATTAGAATTATTCGTTTTGTGACTCTCTTCTACAGTCTGACTAGATGAAGATTGCCTTTTGGAAGCTCATTAAACCTCCTCTATCTATTTATGGTCTGACTCTCCTTCACCCCAGAGAATCTAGATTCATCTTGCAAAAATGACCACTTGCTGTACATTAGACCAGGGGTCCCCAAGCCCTGGTACCGGCCCACAGCCCATTAGGAACTGGGCCACACAGCAGAAGGTGAGTAGCAGGGGAGCGAGGGAAGCTTCATCTGCCGCTCCCCATCGCTCACGTTACCACCTGAACCATCCCCCCAGCCCCCACCCCTGTCCAGGGAAAAATTGTCTTCCACAAAACTGGTCCCTGGTGCCAAAAAGGTTGGGGACCTCTGCATTAGACTACACCATCCTACTTCACAACACTCCATAGGTTTGTGTTATTGCTTGACACAAATGTACGTTTGGGGATTATAATGACAGCATTATTTCTTCTCACATTACAGAGTTCAAAAGAGTCCACTTCAGAATGCTCTAACACGTGCTAGTGTTATCAGTCGGCCTTTCATCAGTCGGCCTTTGTCACAGTCCAGGGTCATGTCATGCCTTTTGACAGCTCCACCAATATTCTACCATTCAGTTTTCAATTTCCTCAGCGTTCTCTACTTTACACCTCTTCAGTGCATTTGCCTGTAGAGTTTCCTATGCCTGAAATGCCCTTTCCTACTTGGTCTACCTTTGAGACTTATCTTGAGATTCATTCTTTGGGCATAGCTTGCCAGATAACCTCAAGCAGAATTAGACATACTTTTTCTAAGCTCCTTTAGCTATGTTTTATTATAGCTTTGTTTTGGTTTGTTTTAACTTTTAACATGCTTGTTTCCCTATTTAGATGGTGAATTTCTTGAAGACAAATTCTGTCTTTTATTCCTTTTTATAAAATTTCCATTGCCTTTTACAGTACCTTGAACATAGAAAGTACTTATTAAATATTTGCTAAATTAAAATTTTGAATTTCACATAAATCTAAAACAACCAAAGAAAATTTCTAATATCATTATAGGACTGGGGTCCTGTGTGACTTTTAGTAACTTATTGCCAATCCTTTCTCAGTGCTTAGTAAGACTATAACTAGTCAGTCTCACAGACAGAAATACTCTTGAGGGAAATGTATTTCTCAGACTTAAATCTCACTATTACAAACATGAATGAAAACTGCCATATGTTGAAGACTTTTTGTTTTATAACATGTTTAATACCCAGGCAATTCAATGCCTCTCTCCAGCTATCCAAAGCACTTCAGATTTTTTTCCAATTCTTTTTCCTTATCTTTCTTTTTTCTTTTCTTTTTACTTTTCTGTCAGGTCACTGTAGAACTTTCAGACTGATAAAGTATAAGATGATTCTGAAATGTTTAATTTAAATACTCTTCAGTTACTTTATTCTTTAGTTCAAATGGAATATTAATGACAAGTAATATCATCTCTTCCAGACTCCAAGGAGCAAATTTCTTGCCTACTATTTTGGCACAAAAAACTAGAAATACCTCCACAGCTTTGTAACATTTTACCCTTTCACAACTAGCACTTTGTGGTGCCATAATTGTCCCGTTCACTTAGGACTTCTGTATCATCCCCTAGAATGTAAACACCTTAGGAGCAGTAACGTTGCTTTGTTCACTGATGTATTTCAAATGCCTGGAACAGTGCCTGGCTCATAGCATAGGCCCTCAGTCATTTCTGTGGGGGGTGAATGAATGTACTCATAGCTCCTATATCCATGCACATATAGTTAAAAAGAGCTTTCAGGGTTTTTTCTTATTTTCTCTCATCCTAATTTCTTCTTTTTCTTCCTCATATTAAATCTTATATGAACTTATATATGCTATGCAAAGAAAAAAAATCTTACACCAACTTCATCTCTTTTCACTTCCCAGTCTTTTATACACCACAATCAATTTTAACTTTCAAAAGCATTTAAAGACCCCATTCCACCAATAATATCTTAATTGGAATCCAAAGACTTCTATAATTTGGCCCAACTTAATTCAGCTCTAATTCAATTTGGCTGCTTGCTCATCATTTCTGAACCAATTTACTTTATATTTTCCTTTCTTATCATTTGTACTCTTGATCTCTCATAGAATGCTCTCCCTTTATCTGTATGTGCCTCCACCCATAGGCATCTTATGCAACTTTTAGGTGCTATGTTTATCTTACTTCCTCCAAGAAACCATCACTGATTATTGCAAAAGATCCCCAACAATGAAAGCAGTTATGGCTTTAAAGTTTGAGGAGAAACTAATGGAATATACAAATCCTTTCTTCAGAGAAATATGAATATACACATCTTCCCAATATTCTCCTAAGGAGTCAAAAATGCCTTTGGTATCCTGTGCCACTCACAAGTTAGCTTGTATCTTCATGGTGTCAACATTTTTCTCTCCAACTAAATTATAAATCCTTGTAGAGTATGGACCATGTCATGAATGTGTATACATTCTTATATAAGTGCCAAAGTGTCTTAATGAGAGCTAAAAAATTTTTTTAACTTAAAAATCTGTAGTTTATTGAAGTCCATCTTATAAACAATTATAATAGAATTAATGACAACTGAGCTTGCATAAATTTTCTACTCATACTACCTACTGCATAATTACTTATGCATGTGCTCATAACTACACTTTAAAAAAAACTCCAAAATCATTTAATACCATTCCAATTTGAGAAATTCCAAAAATCTAAATATACTTTTTATAACACTTTGTTTATATAGGAAGAAAAAAAAGCAACTTTCTGGAGAATTTTGTGCCTTTGTTGCCCCATAGCTTCACTTTTCCCTATACTTTCTGCTCCAAAATCAACCATCATATATATATTTCATAATATATAACATATATATATATATATTATGAAAACAAATGGATACCTCCCTTAAGTCAAAACTGTAGTCAAATGCTTAAGTGCCAAAGGGCAAAAATGTGATGGTGGCCAGAGAAGAGAATCAGAGAGAGAGAAAGTATCTCCACGAAGGAGAAAAATAATTTCACATCTTTAAAAATTTCATAGTAACATGCAGGAAAATATATTTTTAAATCCCTAAATGGAGTTATTTTATGTTATGAAATACTCCGCTCTAGATGAAACTAAAATCCCTTCTCTATTATAACTTGTTTCTGCAATCTTACCTCTGCTATTAAAAATATGAAATACTGTAGCTTTTTAATATACAGCATTCAATTTGTAGAGAATTGTCACAATCAAAGATAAAGCCAATTTCAAAGGAATAGGTAACCATATTAGAATTCTTCTGCAAGAATGTACTTGTTTCACTCAGATTCTCCAGAGGAAATAACACATTTCGAATATACAAAGTACCATTCATCATTTTGTTAAAAGTATAAATAATCCATTAGGGGGAAATGTGGGGGAAAAATAACCCAAGAGCACTATGTGACTCTGGAATGCAAAATTAGTTTAGACAAATTATTAGAAAACATACTGTAAAAAATAATCCTTTGCTCTTCACAGACTGAACAAAGTGACCTAGAGAGAAATTCACATTTTTTTTCATCCAATAAAACTGTCCCTCTAGAATAACTGAGAATATGAATCAACCTTTCAACAGGACAATTAATCATTCCTTAATCTGCATCATTCTCCAGCTTCTGCAAAATATCTTCACATTTTTAGGACTCTCCAAATGGATATATCACAGATTCAAAGATGGAATGAGACTTTCAAATGTCAGAAAGTCCCAGGTTCTACCCCCAAAAGAACTATGCAAATCACAAAAACCAGCTATTTATTAATGGGCTATACAGGTATAAAAAACAGCCTCTGAACCAGCTCTAAAATCCTTTCAGCTTCTGTGTTTGACCTGTTTGTTCACTCTGCAGATTCATGTAGACTCTGTGGTATGATATTTTTATCAGAAGCCCCAAGGTTTCTAGCCCTGAAGATAATTAAGTTCCATGGAAAGAGAAGTTTGATCCAAATTTTGCTAACTCAGGAGTGAATTTGGGAGTCTCAAAACAGCTCTTGTCCCTTCAAGTAAGATTTTGAAATCTCAGATTCTTCTAATACTTATATGACTGAGCTTATGATACATCCAGGCTAACTTGGCATGTCTGGGCAAGATCTGGACTGTCCTTGTAAAACTAGAGGAATAAAAGTCTAGATCCACTCTTCCCTCTACCACAGGCCACACTCCTAGTTCAAACCCTAATTACCTCATATTTGCCTTTTTTTTTCCTGTAATGGTATATTATTTATAATTTCTGTTATGAGCTATTCATGCATACAGCCTTTATTTGATTTTTAAATATTTTAATTTCATAAAATAACTTTAATAAAATATATTTTAACAACCATTTACTTTGGCCAGCCATGATTCTAACACTTTACAAGTATTATTTCAATTAATCCTCATTACAATTCTATGAGGTGTGTACTATTAATTTTCTCATTTTAAAGATAAAAATGCCACAAAGAGGTTAAATAATTTGCCCAAAGCCACATAATTTGTAAGTAATGAAGCTGAGATTTGAATCCAGGCAGTCTGACTCTAAAGTACATGCTCTTAATCACTAGGTTCTCCGAAATATCCTCCTTAGATAACCATTTTGATTCTAGAATTGCCATATTTCTTCCTCAAGAAAAAAAGAAAAGGAAAAAAAAACAGCTAGCCAATCAATTTAAATTAATACTCTTGACAAGGGCCCACTCGTTTTGGCCAACTCCACCATGGTCCAGCTAATGCTCACCAATGAAGACAAAGGGATTTGCTTTGTCTTATAATGAACTTGTCTTCCTTGACAGCACAAGCCACTACTTGTACCTTCTTCCTCCTTACAGTCCATGCTTTTTCTGCACCATGCACCTTCCCTCATAAGGTTCTACTAAAAGGAACTGCAATTTGTTTGTAATTTCCTTACCAGAATCATTGTCTAATAGAACCTCCCCCTGCTAGCTGGAACATGACCTCTTGCCTGCTAGATCTACAGTGCCTACAACATTCTTTCTACATAACTGGACTTTTGGACTTGGTCCTAAATAGCCAATTTTGCCCTGAAACGGTCATTGCTCACTCATGATATCATCCCTCCAAAAAGTATGGCTCTTTCCTTCTTCAAATATTGCTCAACACTAATCTTAACAGTACTTTTAATCTAAGAAATATATGCATTTGTTTGTATGGCAACATATTTGTCATTACATTAACACATTTTACACCCAGTGAGCTCTCAATATACATTTGTGGAAGGAAAAGGAGTTAGGAGGAAGAAGTAATGGAGGTGGGGGGGAGGCAGAGGGCAAGAGATGGAGAATGAAATGAAAAGAGTTGCTCATTTAAGGTATTGTTTAAAAGGATAATTTTAAAGCAAATTTCTTGTTCCCTTAAATTTTTAATCTAGACTTTGACTTCCAAAAGACAATTATAACAATTAACTCTAACAGACCAAAAAATGCAAACAAGGATAATACATGTACCACCAACCCCACCCATAAAACTTTATCTAATAACCTTGAATTCCATTTTTAAAGCCCAATCTTTTAAGTAATGATTTATTTTTTTTATCATTTCTAAAAATATTACTCCAGGGGGAAAATGAGACCCAAAAAGATGAATGTTAGCAATTAAAGTAGAATCTTCTATCTTATGCTAGATGGTGCATTTATAAAGCCACATAGAAAATATGAATCATCTTTATGACAACTGTTAAAAGAATCATTAGTACTAGTCTTGCATTAAGTAAGGAAATAAATTGCTTTGCTCAAAATTTATTCCAACTATTTTTTTACATATTTGCTAAAGCGAACAACACTTTAATTGCTAGAAGGGAAGCTAAGGACGCTAAACTCCTCGAAGCAAACAATTAATATGCATCACTACTATAAAACATCTAAGTGTTAGTATAATTACACTAGATAAAATGTAGAGGCTTATTTCATTATTTTGATTGACCTGACTTGTCAAATCAAGTCACTGCCATCAAATAATACTTGATATGGACAAACAATCCCAGGCATGTGAATCCCATTTCATAACCCATTACAGTAGGGATTTTGAACAGCATAAATAAGAGAGTAGATTTTTTTTTAAAAAAGACATCTTATATAGCAATAACAATAATAATTTTCACAAGAGTTGCTACTTTTCAAAACCCATGACATATTAGCTTTTCATCTTTCAGCTATACAAGAATTAAACTTTTGATATATTCCTTATTCACATACTTCTTCTTTTCTCTTTAGCCAGATACCTATTAGATATTTATCTAATAATTTACATTATATCTGCTTTTGAAGAAGAGTCAAGTAAAGGAGACAAAACACAAACCAGTTCCTTATGCTCTTGGATAACTGCAAAATATTGATAAAGGAGACTTATATTTACTGTTTAAAAAAAAAACAAACAGTTTTGAGGGCCACAGTGGAGTTAATTCGTCAGCCTGATGGACCTCTCAAGCAACATGTATCACTATCATTTCTATATAATTGGCTCTGCTGCATCTGTTCCTGTTTGGAACTGCCTCCACATTGTCACTTTTTAATTTTTTTACAAAAATCCATCCATTCATGTCAGTCCTGTGCTTTAAAATACTGGTTAGTTCTCCATGCCTACAGAATAATTCTTTATCATGGCAATAATACTCAATAATTTGACCTTAAATGAGTTCTAAGCCCCTTATCTTACTTCTCCACCATCTTGGGTTCCTTTACCCAACTCGATAGGCCTCAATCACTCTGGCTTCTCTTAATTCACTATACTCTTTCATACCATTTTTTCTGTTGGAATGATCTTCACTGCCTCGCAAACTCTTATGCATCTCTCAAGGCCCAGTATAAATGTTATTTCCTCTGTGAAATCATTACCTACTACTCAAGGAAGAGGGGGTTGCTTTCTCCTCTGTTTTCCAGATGGACATTTATTCATAATTATTATATCATGCATTAAATTATTTGTTTACATGAGAGATATTGTAGTATATTGACAACAGTTTGCCATCTAGAGTCAGCCTAAGTTACCTCACCGGGTTTTTATATTAGATGATGTAGGTAAGTACTCAGTCCTTTATATGTGTTTTGCTAAATGAACAAGTGATAAAAACTTTCACTTTCCTCTATATGAGTTGATAACTGAAGGATATCCTTCAAATATATAAAATAATTTACTTTTAAATGAAATGAAAGAAAAAAAGAAAGCACAAGGGTAATTATATGTCTTGGTTTATTTACATGTTCAATGTTTATCTCTATAAAGTAGAGATTCCATATCCTATATACAGACAGTAATGTCATAGAATTTAAAAGTATAACGTCATCCCTAATGACTTTTAAAAACTTTATTTTTAAGTGCTAATAATGAGTCTTTCATTGGTGATCTCAAGTCTCTTTTTAAACATATTTTTGTTCAGATTTTACTTTTTAATTTTGAATGCCGTCTTTTTCGAAATCTATGGTTTTGCATAAAAGGCACGGTAAGTTATAAAACTAATAAAATACGTTCTTAGCTGGAGGAATAGTTGTTATTTCAAGGAGAAACCCCACAGGTGGCACTTTAAAATGAGTAATAAAAGGAGTTTAAAAAGAGGGACAAAACAGAGGATATGAAACCAACCTGTACATCCCCTATCCCTAGCGATGAATAAATAACTAAACCTAAAATAAGACCAAGGTGAGAAAATCTAAAACAAGCCATGTCCCTGAAATAAGTGGACTGAAGGGTTACATGCAGAAAGTATTACTAATTTAAATATTCAATATTTTTGGTTTCACAGATCCAGATGTAATATAATCTTCACGCAGATTCTTTGAATGTGTCTTTCATGAACAGTTTGGGAAGTTTCTACACAGAGAATTGGGGGGTGGGGGGGAGGCAAATCTAACTTGCATATACAGGATAAATACATACTTTTCCCATAAATTATATTTGGATGGGGGCACATTATTAAAGCAACATCACTTGAAACAAATATCAGAAAGCAGGTTTTGTGTTTTGCAATAATTTTACACTGACTGAAAAGCTACAAAGGTTGGATCATAATCACTGAGACCCGGAGTGGAGCAGATGGATCATTATCTAAGCGCACAGGCTAGACCAGCAGAGCTCAAGCATCTTTCTGCCCATGGAGCTTTATGGGCCTTGTTAAGTAGGTAAATTTTCTGTATTATTCACGATAAAATGTCCTCACAAACAGCATTATAAACAAGGACAAAACAGATGTGCACTTATATGTGTATATTCTCTATATACAACATTTCAAATTTATGCCTTGCAAATCATTTAGAGAAAAACTATAGTATAATTCCAGATGGCTGCTTAATTTTATCATGAAATTTATTTCAAAATCTTCAGACATTTTACCACTGATAAACTATAGTGGCAAAGATATATGTGATTGATTAAAATCGATGTTTATAGCAGGTGGTCAAATTACACAAATCTGCTTTGCTGTGAAGCTGTATTAAAAACACTGCTCATAAAACTAATCTGCCATTTTAAGGAAACAGTTCTAGCCAATCCAGTAGCTGTTGCTTTCTTAAAAAATTTGACCATGCCCTACCAATATGCTAATACCCATCTGGGACATAATCCATTAAAATAATCCAAATATGCCAAATGAAATGATGACCAGACTCTTTCATTTGATGACCCAAAATAAGCTGAAAACATTTCTAAAGCTTTATTTTTCTCAACTATTTTATGTTAAGTTTTATATTATGTTGGAAACTTGTGAGCAAAATTTCATGCTGACCACAGAAACATCTGAATTCTCTTATACTAGGATTTGTTATATACTTAAGTAAGACTGGCGAATGTTTCCCAATATGCCACCTGCCCACTCTAGTTTATAGAGCCCAACACTATTTACAAAGATGTCATCTAGGGGGTAAATAAATTATGCAGATGATAACAAGCAGAAAATAAATGACTCCCATTCACCATCTCATGTTTGGTAACAGTGTTGATGGGAGCAATGTAGTGACAGGACTGGACATCAAGATATGTCATCTACAGCTGGCTAGTAATATGCTGACATCAGCTGTGCCACAAGCACAACCAAGTGGATCATTTTGTTAGAATTCATTACTAAAAGTAAAATTAAAGTAAAACAAATCCAAAGAAACTAAATAAAATAAATTGGTTTATATTTTAAAAGTCATAGATCTGACTTCAAGGAAATACTTATGAAATCTGGATTCCTATCAGAAACTCTGATTGTTGGGGGTAGAAAAAATGGGTGACCCGTTTTTGAATTTTTTTTTTTTTTAGTTTAAATAAATTGAATTTTTAAAAAAGAAAAAACCCAGAAACTCTAATGAAGTAATTTTTTTAAGTTTTCACAATTTCATCTCATGGAATTTTTAAAAATCTAGTTAATAAGTGTGTGTGCATAGCACTTATATATATAGCTATATATATTATTTTGGTGTATATATTTACATATATTTTTTTTTAATTAAAAAAATTTTTTTTTACATATATATTTTTTAGATGGCATTTTGGTTTTATCACTCTAGCAACAGTTGATATTGTCACAACACTTGTTGGTATAATTTGAAGTCTTTAATGTTACAGGAAAAAAAAGTGCTCTTAGGCTTGGGAAAGACGGATTGGTTATAGTCCATAGGATATGTAACCACCAAATTTATATCCAAGTACAAGATGTTTTGAAGTTTCTTTATCATTTATTTGGCTAACTCCTTCCATTGCCTGTGGGCAACTTCACATAAATTTAAATATGTATAATGTTGAGTAGGATTCTCTCTTTAAAGCTGAAAATTTTCAATTCTCATCCATCTAAGAACTTGCAACTTTGCTCTGTCCATCAAAGGAACTCTAGCATTTCTGGTCACAGAGTGGGAAACAATTTATACTCATGATATTTCCTTGGTTCCTGCAGGGTGAAGGCTCAAATCCTCTACTAGGTATTCAAGACTCTTTTTCATTCATTCATTCACCATTTATATTGAGTACAATTGCATCTGTTACAATGGAAGACGATCTACAATATACCCAATTTTATGACTCCTACTTTATTTTACACCTGGTTCATAAACACACACACACACACACACACACACACATACATAGCACTCAACTGGACTGACCTGTCTACTCCTCCCTCAAATACACACTATTCCTTCCCATTATTGCTGTTTTCCACACACCATTTTAGGCAAGGATGACACTAACCCAAAACACACAGACTCAGAATCCCTGTCTTCAAGAAGACTGCAAGCTTCTAAGGGTAGAGACTTTCTTTGTTAAACTCTTAAAATCACTCTCTCAACAGTTCTCATTATTTCTCAATAATTACTGATTGGAAGAAGAAATACCTATAATATATAAGATTATAAGAAGCTAATTTAATACGTTGCATGGGTGCCTTTAAATGAGCTCTACATAATAAACCATGGCACTACTACATAAAAATATTTTGAGGGTTTTATGCAGCATAATATCCCTTTTATTAAACTGATAATAAGAGATACTACACTTGATCTTAGCCAAAAGACAGAGAAGCAATGTAATATCTCCTTTAAATCCAACTGAAATAACTGCTCTGAAAATTACAAAATTCATAGATTCTCACTGTTAGTGTTCATGGATTATTGTTTATTGAAAAGAGTAAAATATTCTTCAAGGCACATTTTTAAAATTCTAAATTTGCTTGATGCTATGAGTAATTATATAATCCAGCATCTCTGGTTTTAAGCCAAATCATTTCTCTATGCTTCTAAAAGTCAAATCTGTCCGATATCCCAGCATGATGAGTAACATCTATTAGTTTGGAGAGGATACACCTGCATGTGTAGTAGGTTCTGTTAAACATTCAGTATTCTCTTTGACAAATGCCCAAGAGATTAGTTTATCTAGACACAGAATACCACACTCTGGAACCCAGCAGTACATTGGAATGACCATTATTCTTCCAAAGCAAGTTAACCCATCTGTCCAGAGCATACACTGGCCAGTGCTCCTGAACTATCTCTTACCCTCTTTACTTGTGTCCAATTTCTGGGCCTCAGAAGGCAAATAGAAAATTCCAACAGAGATCTGTACTACTTAGAGTCAAAATCAGGAGAGATTAAGCAGGGTTTAAGAATGAAGCAAGAGACTTTAAATGAAACTCTTTAAGACATATTTCTTTTCCTTTGTTCTCTTTTTAAAAGAGTAATCCATGGAAGTTATGGAGTAAGGCGAGAGAGAAAAGGACAAGGCTGCCTCCACCTTAGCCCTTTCTCCCATAGCTACTGCAGGTGGTTACTTGACCCAGACTCCCCCATGGCAACCTTACATAATGCTGTATAACTCTTATGACAAAGTCTCTTAAATCATCCAACTGCAAGACTGAAAATTTAATATAAAAAATATTCTAGAGGGACAGTGGAGTAGGTATGGGTGGGTTCCTGTGTGGGTTGGAGGAAAAATAGGTACTGTTGTAAAAAATATCCATGCAGTTTTAGGCTTAAGTCCATCCATGGAACTTCCCTCACATTTCAGTAGGCCATTCTGCCATTCCAAATCTCTGACAACAACTAATCTACAGTCAGCAATGTGTAAGAAATCAGATGGCAGTTACGTTTGGTGAGGAAGGAGGTACACAGTAACTGAGCAGAGAAGTTTGGGGTGCCAGTCATGTTGTGTTTCTCGATTTGGGTGTTTGTTACACCAGCATGTTCACTTTGTGGGAGTTCATCAAGCTTTTCACTTATGATTTGTGCAATTTACATGATATATATTTTTTAATTTTCTAAAAATGATAAAATTAAATCTGCTACCAAGTTAAAAATCTAACACTTTCCCTACTGTCAAATGACTTCGAGCCTTCTCAATTTCACATTTTATTTGCCAGTACAGAAATGGCCTTCATGCTAAGTCCTGAGAAGAAAAAATGATTCAACAACTTGAAAATTAATAAAGAAAATATGATACTTTCTGTCATATGTCAGATACTTTCTGAAAATATGATACTTTGATATACAAATGATGTATATCATCTAATATAATTAATGTCTACAGCTATGAATCTATTTATTTTTCTTTAAACCACCAGAATAGTACTATAATATCCCAGTATCTCATAAAAAATTCCCCTCCAGGGACAGAACTCAACTTTGGATATCACCATGACTTTTCACTGGGGGCTGTTTCTTTCTCTTATTCACTTCTTTGAAGTTTAGCAAGAACCAGTGTTTAGCATCCATGATCCTCTGCAACACTATCCATGCTACATGGAAAGAAGAAGGCAATAAGGCAACAATTTCTACACTAGTATTCCAGCCTAGAAAGTAAAAGTGTCATTTTGTTCCTTTCCCTTTGCAGCATCCTGGGCTCTATTAAAGTGTATTGCTAGTGATCTCTCTTTCAAATACCAGTTTTTCATAGCTATTCACTACAGAAGAAATTCTAGTTTAAGATAAGTCCACCTTGTTCCCTAACAAGGGAAGGAAGTATTTATTATTACACCATCAGCATAAGAGAGATGACCCATGGCAGCTATTTGTATAGCATGCCTGGTTGGCTGGCCGCTCATGCCTGCCTTCACTGCCCTCTTTTAAGGGTAAAGCAAGACAGAAAGGAAGTGGATTCTGGATAGAATACTCAGCATTTGAAATATAGAAGCACCCAAGCTCCTCTATGGGTATGGAAGTAAAACATATTTTATTACCTAGGACTGTTTCAGTTGTGAGTAACAGAAAAAGGCAAGTCATGGTGGCTCGTGCGAAACAAAGGGGGTAGGATAATCTATAGGCTTAAGAAACTGAACATTCAAAAGGCTCTAGATCCAGTGCCTCGAACTATATTGGTCTCTCTTCTTCTCTCAGGTCTGCTTTTCTCTCCGTGGGCTTCTTTTAGTCAAGCTTACCCAGGGAGTAACAAAATAGCTGCTAGCAGCTCCAGGCTACATTTTCTACTTTCAGCAACCACAGTGGAAAGACCTCCTCCTTTTCAATAGTTCAACCCTAGGATTGTTCTGCAAGGTGTGATTCCCACCCTCCCCTGAAAACCATGCTCTGTAGGCACAGGAATTGAATAAAGTCATTGTCTAGGCCTGGATCATAGTCATGTAAGGGTCTGGGTGGGTGCTCATCTCTTTCAAAATATAAACCCTAAAACTGGGAGCAGGGTGAAAAAAAAAATTTAAGAGAGAAAGGTAATGGGTTCTAGTGAGCAAAAGTAGATATTCAGTAGTAGGTATATTCAGATGAGTATCTTAAAATAAAATGTCAACTTCCTAAGGACAGTGGAAAAAAACACTATGTCAATTTACAAATAATCAAAGCTTTGTTCAGTGTCTTGTGTCAGTCTGAATTAATGTTCCTAGTTCCCATTGTCTCTGACAAAGACACTAGTCTGCCTCTCCAAGAAGTCTCCTCTGAAGACAGAGTCCCATCTTTCCCTCTTATTAAACTATCTACTTAAGCCCTTTCACACTCAGCCTGTATCTTTCATCCAACTTTAATTCTACTACCATTTAAAATATCCTCCATCATTATCTCTTCTGAACTTTCTCTAAAGCCAAAGGAGTGCTATATAGAATACAAAAGACAAGACATGATCTGTATACAAGTTTACACTTTAGATAAAATTAAGGAAGGAAGTATATATATAATTTCAAAAGAATAAACTCATTCCTCCCAGGGGTCTATTAGTTAAGATACTAGAATGACATGATAATAAGATGGGCTGTTGACATCCTGTGCTAGTACTATATTAAGAAGAGACTTGGAAAAAGGAAAATCTTTGAAAATGTATCTAAAAGCAGCCTGCCAAATAGATGTTTTCCACAGAGCTTACAAAGGAAAGATTGTGGCCTCTTCTTCACAGATTTTTAAGAACCAAGAGAGATGTTTTAGGTTAGTTTGAATGGTATTGGGCCTGGAGTCAGGAAAATAGACTATATATAAGGCTTCCCAGGCTATAAATTCGGGGACAGTCAAACCACTCAAAGGATAATCTACAAATCAATTGTTATATGAGACATTCAGGAACAGGCTAAGTAAAAAACTTAAAGACAAATTGCAGGGTAAAATCCTGGACTGCTAGAAAATGGAGTCTTTTACCCAATTTTACCTGTTGTTCTCGCTATTTTACTAGTTGTTATATGGTAGATTCTCTCTGAGAAAAAAAATAACGTTCAGTATCAAGTATTGTGAAAATAAAATGCCCCATAAAATCTGTATGATGGTATCCTTATTTCTTTAGGGATCTGAACATTCTAAACTTTCAGGCTCTAGTGTGGTTTTCTAAATAAATGGTTTTCTAACCCTTTAAGACTGCTTCATGAAGATCTAGATTTCATTTTTCCTCTTGAAGGTTACAATTTTTTTTTTTTTTTTTTTTTTTTTTGCGGTACGCGGGCCTCTCACTGTTGTGGCCTCTCCCGTTGCGGAGCACAGGCTCCGGATGCGCAGGCTCAGCGGCCATGGCTCACGGGCCCAGCCGCTCTGCGGCATGTGGGATCTTCCCGGACCGGGGCACGAACCCGTGTCCACTGCATCGGCAGGCGGACGCTCAACCACTGCGCCACCAGGGAAGCCCCTAAGGTTACAATTTTTATATTAATCTTTCTGCCAAATTTCTGTTGATTTCCACTTTTACTTATCAATATAAATAATATATATTATATAATAATATATATTATATAAATTTATAATAAATATATTATATATAATATTATATAAATTATATAAACAAAAATCAATATAAAATATTCTGTAAGTAAGCTTCTTGCTTTAGAATCTTGAACTCTTCAAACAAAATATGGTAAAAACAAAAAGAACAGTATTGCCAGTAATTAACTAGTGAAAGATAAATAGAAAATTCTTATTTGTACAAATGATACATATGAAAGAATGCACAAAGCTAAGTCATAACAGGCAGTTTATCACTCCTCCAAAGCTACACCTTTTTTTATTCCCTTCTTCTGATAAGAAAGAAGCTTTAGGGGAGACATTGTGTTCAACTAGACGAATGTTGTTTGAATGTTGTTTAAATGTTTTTCATGCAATACAGGTCTTTTATGTAAACGTTTTTTGGAAATGTGCTAAAAGTTTTCTTACAAGAAATTTAACTTAGCTCTGTTTCTAAAAATACTGTCTGAAAGTGGAATCCAATCTCAAAATTCAAGAGAATTACTTGTTACTGCTTTGATAAAGGTGGGAAAAAAAAACAACCTCAATTTCAGTTTTAGCTCAGATTATAATATAAAGGAATCTCACTACATTCTTTTAATTTGAGATCATTTCCACAACATATCGGCTTAAAAAATTCCTGCCTTTGCCACCAATCTCCTTAGCTTGTTTGTTTCTTCTGTCCTATTAACAGCTATTAATGGAGATAGACATTTAATCAACATTGGGAACTTCAATCAAAATCTTTAAAATAATTGAAAGAAATTAAAGCGTATGTGCTTTTTACTTGATTATTTCAATCCATTTTATTTGTGGCTAGTCTTTTCTGTTACATTTACTTTTTCATTTCAATCAGCTTCAATATAAGTATGGATATTGAGTTACTTATATTACTTTAAAAATATAAAATCTACCCAGGCACTTTACTAGTTTCTTTACTAGTAGAAAAGCCATTCAATAATTCTGTGAGCTAATATTTATTGTCTCCATTTTACAGATGACATAACTGAGACTAATAAAGTAATTATTTGGTCCAATCTATATCCAAGTCTCTATAGTTTCAAAGTATTGCTACTTTGTTTGAGATTCTAAAGCAAAACAATAAAAAATTTGAATGCTTTTAAAATGTGAGAGGCATTACTAATCACATTAAGTTAAAATAACTGTTAAAATTTCACTTGTCTCAAAAACTGCATCCCCTTTTAGGTGTCATCTCAACTTGCTGTGTTTTTTCCTTAACACTCCTCCCCACTTTTCTCATCTCTTGGTACCTTTCTTTTCATAATGATTTATACTTTGCTTCACCTTCTGTAATGCTATATTTTCAAAAACTCATCTTTACCCATTCTAATCTTTCCTTTCTTCTTGAACATCTTTCATCCCCAAATGCCAAAATTCTTCCCATTATAATTTATATATATTATCACTTGGTTAGACTTGACCCTATTTGTCACATTTTTTAAGAAGCCACAGATAATATCCACGTATTCATGTTGTAGTGCTCTGTCACCAAGATAAAAGTTATAGTTCACAACTTCTTTAAGTCTGGTGTTTGCGGTTTATGTTGGTGCAGTACTGTGTACGCATAACCAAAAATCAATAGGAAGTTAATGGAAAGCAAATATCATAGGGAGAATCAGGCACTATACTTAATGTACTCATACAGCAAGAGAGAAAACATTTCAAGCAAATGGATAAAAACAGTTTGGAAAGTTGAAGAAAAATGGATCACTTGTTGCTTGGTGTTTTTTTTTGCGGTACGCGGGCCTCTCACTGTTGTGGCCTCTCCCGTTGCGGAGCACAGGCTCAGGACTCGCAGGCTCAGCGGCCATGGCTCACGGACCCAACTGCTCCGCGCCATGTGGGATCCTCCCGGACCAGGGCACGAACCCGTGTCCCCTGCATCAGCAGGCGGACTCTCAACCACTGCACCACCAGGGAAGCCCAGATCACTTGTTTTATATGATGCTTACCTTTAGGGAATCTATAACTTGGCCTTAGGTTCAGTATGCTTTCACTCTCTCATCCTATAAAAAATGTCTATTTGGAACACCTTGAGGGAAACACCCAGATTAAGATGGTTCACCAGGGTGTGCTAGGAGGTTCATGTATCTTCTTATTCTCAGAATTCTAAGAAATGAACTCTCAAAGGCTTGAGTAGCTCTCAAAAGATAGATGTAATGAATAGCTAAAATAGAAAAAGCCAAGTTCTAAGTTGCTCCAGCCACTGACACCTCTATCCAGGGAGGTAGAATAACTCCAGCCTCCTGAATATTCCTGTTGACCAAAATGCTGCCCTTTAGAAAATTAAGAATTGGGTTCTAATAGAAAAGGCAATTTTAAATTATAATATTAATTATTTATAAGCATTTCCTGAGCACTTCATTTATGCTCCATATGTACCCACCTTGGTGTTACATATCTCAATTATTCATTCACTGATTTATAAAAGAGGAGGTTGCATAGCACAGTGGTTAAGACTATAGGCTTTGGAGTCAGACAGAGTTTGATTCAAAACTGCCTTCAGCCTTCTGCTGTAAAAGTCTAATGCATAAAATTGTGTGAGAACAACAACAAAAAGAATATAGAGTATTTAACCAACTATTTTGTGCACAGTATGTGGACAATAATGTAACCTAGTGTTGTTATTTCTATCTGACAGTCATATTAAGTTTCCTGTTATCACTGTAACAAACTACCACAAATTTAGTGACTTAAAGCCAAGCTGATTTATTATCTTAGAGTTCTGGAGGTCAGAAATTCGAAATGGGTCTCAGTAGCCTAAAATCAAGGTGTCAGCAGGACTGCATTACACCTGAGGCTCTAGTGGAGAGTCTGTTTTCTTGCCTTTGTCAGCTTCTAGAGGCTGCCTACATTCCTTGGCCCATAGTCCTCTTTCCTTTTCATAGCCAGTAATAGTCTGGCTAGTTTCTCAAATCAAATCACTCTGACTCTAATCCTTTTGCTTTCCTCTTCCACATTTAAGGGCCTTTGTGGTTACTTTGTACCCACCCCGAAAATACAGGATAATTTCCGTATTCTAAAGTCAGTTGGTTAGTAGCCTTAATTCTAACACCCCCTTGCCATGAAATTATGCCAATTTAATTTATTCACAGACTTGAAGATTAGCAGGTAGATATCATTGGGGTGGGGCCATTCTTCTGCTTACCACATACTGAGTAGTTAAATAATATTATTTAATTTACTAACTATATCATTTTAAAAAGTTAGGCATAATAGGAAAACATTGATATTTACAAGATCCCTTTTCAAAAGAACCCAGTGATATTAGATAACAACAAAGTCAGCAAACTGTATATGTATTGTTCATTAAACTAAACATATTTTATTATTATTTTTACAAATAAAAAAATTTCTGTGAACAATAATCAAATCCAATTGTAAACTACAGAAATGTAGAAATATGTGATGGTAGATGAATTTTCACTAGAAAATTCAACTTTTTATAATTTTAAGAAGCAATAATATAGGTTACTTGTGAACAAATTTTTTAATTAACCTTTAAGATTAAACCCTTGTGCTAGAAATGAAGGGGAGATACAAAAGTCATAAAAAAACTATGCCTCTTGGAATTTTCTATCTGATCTCTAACAGAAGCCATTCATTTCCCAAGCCAGTAAGTAGCATGTGAACCAGTTTATATTTAAGTACATTAAGTCTTGCAGAACTACTTCCAGAGTGAGATAAACGTGGACTAGAGTCTTCAGGGACAAGGCAGGATTTTTGAGCAGCTACCTACAATTTTGACTCATTGTTTTCTCTTAAAGCTGGTAAATATTATGGACTTACTTCTCTTGTCCAATCTTGACTCTGAAATGCAATTCTAAGTTTTCACTGACCCCCTGAAGCCTATGCACAAACTCCAAATGTGTCTACAGCCTTGGTGAAAAAGGTCTGTTCTGTTAGAGAATTAGATATGATTAGACTGATGAGGAGAAGAATAAGTTTCTAAGGACAAGGAAGCATCCAAAAATGCCCTAGCACCTCCTATACAATCTGGCACATAATTCATGCTTAAAATCTGTAAGTTCTCCTACATTCTTTCTCCTCCCAGTGACTGAAGGTCTGGAGAAAAGTCTGAGCAATATGAGTTGGATAGCAGAAAGAAAACAAGTCTTACTGAAACAGTGTAAGGAAATATATATAACCAGCTAAGTTTACTTGATAGTTAAAGCCTTTCTACTTAGAATGGTAGATTTCTTAGGCAGGATAATTCTTTGCATTCACTGCATCCCACTGACAAAACTAGACAATGTGTATTATTCTCTGCATTTTAAGTCGCAAGACTAACACTTATTTCAAGAAGAAAATTAATGTCAAAGGCATAAAAAAAGAACTCGGAAATTTAAACCCATACACTTTTACATTTCTCCACTTTTTTATTACAAGTAATTATAAACTGATTTTTTTTTTTATTCCACAGGCCTATTGGAACAAGTCTGCCACTTTAACATCTGACTTAGAAAATACATACAAAAACACTTTATTTCAGTTCCTCAAAGAATCATTCCATGTTATTCAGACTTGGTCAAGTTCCTTCTCTTAGTGATTCTCCTGAATAGTACTCATTACAGTTAACAATGAAGTAAATAAATGTGTAACTAATCATTTAATATCTTCCTCTTCCCTCCCCACAAGAATATGCGTTCCATAAGGAAAGGGCAGTATCTGCCTTGGTTTCTGCTATATGTTCAGTGCCTTATGCTTCTATAGCTGCCCAATGAAAAAATTAAATGAATAACTAAACTGCTTATCCTTGAGATTCACCCTAGATTAATTCTGCATGGATTACCTCATTTTCCTAAATGTTACTTCCAGCCTTTTCCTATCACCCTTCCAACCTGCTTCAGTCCCATCTCCAGCTCTAGAGTACCTGGTACTTAAACTTCCCACACAGAATTTTTTTAAACCTGGCTCAAGTCTAACCTTCTTAGAAATTATAGAATCTGATATAAATCTGCATTACCAGCCTCTGACTTGACCTTATCATCTTTCTTCTGCCAACTGACTTCATCTGCTTCCCAGGAGATGATATACAGTTTATATAGTTTAGGGTAGATGTTGGATAACATATCTGATGGTTTATACCAAAATTTTGCTAAAATAAGTTGAATACTTTATTAGTTGGAACTCCTGCCTTATAAGCATTATAAACTAATTTAGCTAGATTAAGCAAGAGAAAGAAAGAATTTATTATAAGGTAATAGGTACATTTCATTAATGCCTAAGGACAGGAATGTAGGTTGGCTTTTGAGAAATGCTGGAACTAGAAAAATGGAACACATCAAAAACCTGGAAACTTTCTCCTCCCCTCTGCTTCTTGCTGAGTACTAACTTCACCTATTCATCTCTCTCTGAAGGTTACAGAGATACAGTGAACAAAGATGCCCATCCTACAGCATCCTAACATTGCATCTTACCCATTCAAGTGGCTCCCCTAATTTTCAATTTAAATTTTAGAGCCCAGATTTAAAATCCCATGAACATCCATCATGATTCAGATGATGGGTAAACAAATTGGTGATGGGTAAACAAACTGTGGTATATTCACACAATAAATATTGTGAAATGGAATGAACTATTGAAACATGCTGCAACATTAATGGATCTCAGAAAAATTACACAGTGATGTATATAAATGTCAAATCACTATGTTTTACACCTGAAACTAATGTAATATTTTATGTCAACTGTATTTCAATTAAAAATATATATATTAGACAGTTAAATGAAGCCGGACATGAAAGACTCTACACTGCTTGATTCCACTTATATGAAATTCTAGAATAGGCAAAACTAATCTATAACAAGTCAGTGTTTGTTTGGGAGGGAGGTAAGTGGGGGTTTTGACTGCAAAGAGGCACAAGGGTAGTTTTTGGATGAAGGAAATGTTCTATATTTGTGGTTTTGTGGAGGTTACAGTGTACACATTTGCCAAAATTCATCAAATTATCCAAAAATGAATGCTTTTGTGTATATAAACTAATGCCTTCAATTGTTTACTTCTTCTTAAAAGAGATGGCAGAGCTACACCATGGAAAATGGATAACAGTTTTCCCGTTGCTCGGAATTTTGAAAGAAAAAAATTAAAGGATTGATAACAAGAAGATTTGAGTAAGAAGTGGTAAACTTCTGGGAATGAGTAAGAGTTTGCAATGATTTGTGCCCAAGTAAGTGCTCACGAACAGGCATCAACTGCAAAGAATTTCCTCAATAATAAAGTGGAGAAAATAACACTTTCTGTGGATATTAGCTACACTCTTTCCCCAGCCACTCCAGCTTGACCAATGAATGGGCTCGTGAACAAAGTACTCAAAGCATCAGTGACAGAGGCTATGCATGGGTTAAAAAACATGGTCTTCCCTTCAACAAGAACAATTCTGACTGTTATTATTGCTAAATATCTGACATGCCATCAGCTGAGCCGGATGCTAATCCCCTTTTGTGGCACCGTACCCAAGGGGATTAGCTAGCCAGGATGATCACCCCATCATAGAGGAGGAAGCAACATGTCATGAGAATAAACACGATAGATATGCATATGCCTTCCCTGTCTGCACTGTTCTGTAAGCACCACTACCCATAAGCTAATGAAATTCCTGATTTTCTATTGTGATAGCCACAAAACTTTGCTTCTGGCCAAAGAACACATTTACCGGAAAAAAAAAAAAAATGAGGAAAATGTTCACACCCATGGAATTTATCAGTTTCGTTATGTGTCACATCACTTCAAATCTCCTTGCTTGATAGAAAAAGTGGAATACCCTATTAAAGACAAGTAATAATACCTTGTTCAGCTAGGTGCTATCCTACAATATTTTGTGTATGTTTGGAACCAGCAACCAATATTATATTTTTCTCATAGCCAGAAGATATTGACTAAGGAACCAAGAATTGGGAATAGGAGTGTTTCCTCTCCCTGTTATTCTTAGCATCCAATCACAAAAGCTTTTGTTCCCATTCCCCACCTTTTGGCTTTACAGGTTTAGAGGACTTAATTCCTGAAGAATAAATGTTTCCACTAGTAGACCTAAACATGATTCCACTGAACTTGAAGTTTAAACCTTGAACTCTTCATGCCCCTAAGCCAATAGGCAAAGAAGGGTTTGCTGTACTAACTGGAGTGATTGATCCTGATTATCAAGGAGAAATATAGTTACTGCTACATAATTAAGGCAGAGAGGATTCAAGGGATTCTCTGGGTTGCCTCTTAGTACACATATGTCCCATGAAAGATAGGTTAATAAAGTAGTGGAGCAAACCAAAAAAGAAGGGCCAGTAATAACTCCAGCCATTCAAAAATGAAGTTTTGCATCACCCAATCAGGTAAAGAACCATAACCAGCTAAGGTGCTAACTGAAGGCAAATGGAATGGGTAGTGAGAAAAGGAAATTATAAACACTGACTATGGCCTCTTATTTACTTGTGAAAATAAGGCAGGTAGGAGCTAAGCCTATTTCCTTTTCTGACTTATGATATACATATTTGCATATATCAATCAGTTTGTTTTCTAACCTTCCTCTTCTTGTATCTAATATAAAGTGTATTAGTAGAGATTAATCTTATAATTCAGTCTGTAAGTTATAAGCTATCAAAGGAGAATTGGAATTAAGTTAGAAAAGGAATGGACATCACCTAGGGATAGATAGTGACTCATGGAATTATGTGTCAACCTTTTTGGAGAAAAGGTGAGCTATATGTGGCCAGATGTATATATGGCTATATAAAGCAGAGTTATATCATATTATATAGAAGCATGAAGTTGAATGGTTGTTGTTTTTGAAGTTAAAATATGAGTAGAAAGGCATATATAGACTTTGAGTTGACAAACTGTGAACTATGCCAGACTGTTCGACTTGGCATCACTCCTGTTCCCACCTGCTTTGGACTGAATGTTTGTGTGCACCTAATATTTGTATGTTGAAGCCCTAATCCACAATGTGATGGTATTTGGAGATGGGGCCTTTGGGAAGTAATCAGGGTTAGGTTAGGTCATGGGTGGGGCCCTCATGGAGGGACTGAAGCCCTTATAAAAAGAGTAAGAGGGCTTCCCTGGTGGCGCAGTGGTTAAGAACCTGCCTGCTAATGCAGGGGACATGGGTTCAAGCCCTGGTCCAGGAAGATCCCACATGCCACAGAGCAATTAAGCCCATGCACCACAACTACTGAGCCTGTGCTCTAGAGCCTGTGTGCCACAACTACTGAGCCCACGTGCCTAGAGCCTGTGCTCTGCAACAAGAGCAGCCACTGCAATGAGAAGCCCATGCACCACAACCAAGAGTAGCCCCCGCTTGCTGCAACTAGAGAAAGCCCACGCTCAGCAATGAAGACCCAATGCAGCCAAAAATAAATAAATAAAATAAAGAACTTAAAAAAAAAGAGAGTAAGAGACATGAGATCTCTCTCATTGCCATGCGAGGATAGAGTGTTAAGATGGCAATCTGCAAACCAGGAAGAGCTCCCTCACTAGACACTGGATCTGCTGGCACCTTAATCTAGGATTTCCTAGCCTCCAACACTGTAAGAAATAAATAGTTGCTGTTTAAGTCACCAAGTCTAAGGTATTTTTGTTATAGCAGCCCCAACTGACTAAGACAGCATTTTATCTTTTGGTCTGCTTAAAGGAGAAGAACTTGAAACTCCATTTCCCAGACCCCCTTTAGATGGTTCCAAGTTAGTGTGCAAAGGGCAAACAAGCAATAACATGCAGAAAGTAGCAAAGAAAAGAAGCATTATTTTCTGGCAGCAGTTAAAGAAATATGCATAGGTAGACATGAGATTCTGAGATGAGGGCTTCCAAATCATCCACTTTGGGTGCCTGAGGCAACATGAACATTAGTAGCCACTTCTTGGAGATTCTTAAGAGCCATAGCTTCCAGAGGAACTCTTGAAAATCCACTCTAGGTCTGCTGGCCTCTGGGTCTTGACTTCCCTACCCTCAATCACCAGCCATAACTATGGTTACATCTGTAATTCTTGTGTCCAACCCCTTCCTGTTGAATAGTCAGAGAGGCTCCTGCTTTTTAAACGGAAACCTTCCAATACAGGAAAATATCACAAGTTTGAAATGGCCAAAAAGTAACTGAGAAATAAAAAGAAAAAAAGAAACAAATTACAACCAAAAACCACCCTTGATATCAGTTCTGATGAAACCATAGATCAGGGGATTTTGCTATATAATAGTCTACCTCAAGGGCTACTTGTATGGGAAATAGAAGAGCTATTGTTATCTTCATTTATTGTAAGAAATTATGCAAAAACTTTTTTCTGGTTATGCATTTTTTTGATAGGAAAAGTAGTTCACTACATGACTGTGAACTCAAAGCTTTAGTCGAAGGAATGAACCATCTTTTTGGTTCTTACTCTCAAGGCAGGATAATCCTTCACAGGCATATCTCTCAGCCAGATTTCAGTTAATCTCAGCAAATTTATTATAGGTGAGCTCGTATTACTGTATATAATCTACCACATTTAATGTTATAACAATAGAATTGAAGTATTTTGTAAATTATGCAACATTTTAGATCACTGAAAATATGTCATTTAATATCAGAGGGCATCAAATGACGAATGAATTAGTGCTCAAGGAAAGCAAATTCCAGTTTCCCGCTCCAAGAAACATTTCATGCCAGTGACTAAAACTGGGGGGTTTGTTTCCAAATTAATCATAAAACTAATGCTGATTAGGAAGAGATCTTTATGCATGCAGCAGTTAAGTTAATCTGAACAAAGTCTCACTTCTAAGTATTAAAAGTTCAAAATGAAAGCTCTCTCTGTTTGCGATTTTACGTTTAGCTTAAAAAAGATTACTCATTTAACAGAAAATACTTGTGGTTGTCAAAAGAAACGTTATGGTGTATTAATGGTGCTGGTAAGAGCATTTAAATATTTCATTGTTACAGAAAACTCATCATTCAAATCACTGAATATTCACTTTTCATGTGTTAAGAACAAGGCTAAGTTAAAGAGGTTATTCATTAAATATCTATTTATCCTATAAGAACTAAATGAAGATTTTCCAACTAAAAATAATCGTGGCCTCTTGCTACATTTTTAGCATGCTAGCAAATGACATATTGACGTATGAAGAGCTAAACAGCTACAGTGAACCCAATGCGCTTTTGGCAAGAAGTCAAACAATGTTTTATGAAGCAACACTACTGTCTACTATACAATGTGACACCTAAATCTATCAGTAACATCATATTCAGCTTCCAGATAAGTTTCACTGTTGACATGTTCCTCTTAGCATCAAGTGACAAGGGAAAAGTGTCCATTAAAAAGTTCTGAACTTCAGGCACTCCAGAGGCATGACAACCAAATCTACGTTCAACTAAGCATTTTGGTCAACTGATAAAAATGTAACAAGTGACAACCAATTGTGGAAGAAGTTGATTCTAAGGCAGTTGCACAGAGGGCAGAATACCTGAAATGGTTCCAGAACATGTTACAATCCAATCTGAAACAATGCATGAACAGGACAAGAGCCAGAAAGTGATAACAGCAGAGCAGCTACAGCTGTCAGAGATGGAGCAGAAGAGAAAATATAAGTTTGAGAAAGACTGAATAAAGCTACAATCTGCAAATGACCTTCAAAGAAGCAGCATTTTCTAATGGGCAGAAATCGGTAAAGACAAGAGCTGATTATTTTTAGGCAATATTGTTTAGTCCTCTGACAATGTAATGTTATTTATAAGAAAAAAATGATAATAATTGTCATTTGTTGATACCTACTAGATGCCAGGCATGGTATCAGGACTTCTATTTCTTTATCTTACTTAATCCTGGTGATAACACTTCAAGATAGTCATTATGTGAATTTTATAAATGAGGAAAGTAAGGTTCAGAAGCTAAGCAACTTGCCCCAAATCACACAGCTAGCAAGTAAAAGTGCCGCAGAGGATAGATTAGGAGGATGTAGAAACTGGCCCAAATGATTCAGAAACTGGAGGTTGATTTTCTGGAAAAAGTGCTAAAAAATATACTCCTGCATTAAACAAAAAAAGTTCTGCAGACTGTAAATACTGTATTGTTATCATGTTTTTTCCTCAAGTTTGAAAGTAAGAATGGAGTCCTCTTCAATTTATTGAGTGATGATTCAGTAACATGCTACCTCTTCATATAATTACCTTAGGTAGCTCTCTTTAGCTGTCTTCAGCTATTTTTTAAAATTTCCTTTCTTACTTTGTTGAGTCAACCTAGCAGAAAGTTCAGAATATCTACGATGTGTTTCCCTAGTAGTTTAAGAGAAAAATCAGGTGAATAAAAGCATCTGTATACTCAGGTGATGTACTAGCAAACCAACAGCTTTTTCTAATTAGCTGCGCAAACTTCAGCAACTCAATAGCTTTGTTTGTGCCTCATTTTCCTCCACTATAAAGTAGGGGAGTTGGACTGGATGACATGTAACAAATTTATCAGCTCTAAATTCTGCAGTTTTGTACACCAAGCTATTAACTGTGGCTGACTCCAAGGAGTGGACATCCATAGGAATGTCTGCCTTTATTACAGCTCTTGTTTTTTTCTTTTCTAATAATATGTAGTACTTTTGTAAACAAACATTACTATAGATTTTTCAATCCATTATTTTGTGATAACTGGCATAACAGAATTCTATTATCTTTGGTGCATACCACAGCAAATATCCACTAAGTGTCTTTTAGAAGTAATCCTCTGCATACACATTTTAAATATCTAGCAGAGTACCCTCCCTTCCTCCTTTTACACTCAGAGGGGATTGATTTCATTGGTCCTTTCAGTAACTAAATACCCCATTCTTTTCAATTTCTTCTTTTCTTTCCCAACTTTATTTTACATACTCTAACAAGTGACTTGACTGGGCCCCTCACACTATCTGACCAAACTCAGTGTGACTTGAACTCTGAAAAGAAAACCTTTGCATTTCCCTTTTGATCGTTTTAAGGGTATGTCAGTCTCTGAATATCACTCTCTTGTTCTAGCAAGAATAAGTCTGGTCGCCACTGCCAGGTCGTTATCAAATTTCTCTTGCTTTTGTGATAAGCGTTTGGGATTTCAACTAACTGAGGGAAGGCTCCCTGAGACTGGGGCTACAGCTGGATTCCCTGAATTATCTGTCCCACATCTCTGTGCATCAATGGAGCTAAAGCCTGACAGCTAGATTATAATGTTGCCTTTGTGTAACATGAAAAACTTTTCTTTTGTCTGTCAGATGTAAATTTACTAGGTCTGGCATCCACAAGGTCATTTTGAGGAAAGAATGCTTTGGAGTGGATCTAGTTTGAGTTTTGAAGCAGCAGTTGTTTTTGCCCTTTTTTTTTTTTTTAAACCTGGTGATTTAAACCATTTCTTTAAAAAGAACTGTTCTTAAGGTCCAGAAAAATGACTCAGACAATTTTCCTTCTATTGGTTTCTTTATTGATAAACTATAGCATACATCCTATTTACTCAGCCACGCAATTTTGAAGGATAATCCAGGACTTGGATTAGAAAAAAGAAAAAAAACAGAGTATCTGGCACCCATTCTCATCCAGTGCTGTAACTAACACAACTTCATTCCATCTAGGTGGTTAGATTTAATATCTCAACTAAAAGGAAGATTGGGGCACTCAAAAAGAGACCTTTTCCCTCTTATTCTCCCCTCCTTTCACTTTCCAGTTCTATGACAATAGCAAATGTTATTGTTGCCACTGTACTGCTAGATACCTCCCACATTGCCTACCTGCTTTTCAAATTTTACCTTTCACCACATTAAAAGCACATTTAGAATCACATTTCTCCCCAACAAATTGCAATGAAGATGTTCTCCAAGGCAGGAGTTATTTTAGTTACCGTATTCATTTCTTGGGTTGCAGTAAGAAATTACTACAGGACTTCCCTGGTGGCACAGTGGTTAAGAATCCACCTGCCAATGCAGAGGATACTGTTTCAAGCCCTGGTCCAGGAAGATCCCACATGCCGCGGAGCAGCTAAGCCCTTGCGCCACAACTACTAAGCCCACGTGCCACAACTACCGAAGCCCGCGTGCTTAGAGCCCGTGCTCTGTAACAAGAGAAGCCACCACAACGAGAAGTCCATGCACTGCAACAAAGAGGAGCCCCTGCTTGCCACAACTAGAGAAAGCCCGCACGCAGCAAAGAAGACCCAATGCAGCCAAAAATAAATAAATAAATTTATATTTAAAAAAAGAAATTGCTACAAATTTAGTGGACTAAAACAATAGGAATTTATTCCCTCTCATTCTGAAGGCCAGAAGTCGAAACTCAAAGTGTCAGCAGAACTTTATTCCCTCCAAGGCTCTAGGGGAGTATCCTTCCTTGCCTCTTCCACCTTCTGGTGGCTCCAAGCACTTTCTTGGCTTGTGTACACATCACTCCAATCTTTGCCTCTACAGTTACATGCGTGTCTATGTGGAGTTCCCCTCTGCCTCTAACTTATAAGGACACTTGTGATGGTATTTAGTGCCCAGGGAACAGGCCACAGTAATCTCCTCATTACAATATCCTTAATTTAGTCACATATGCAAAGACCTCTTTTGCGGTACTCAGGCCTCTCACTGTTGTCTGGATCATTAGAGAAGCAGAAGGTGCCCAAAGAAGACTTCAGGACCACCTGGCGTAGCAACAACCATCAGACAAATTTACGGGCAAAGACGGCAGCATGAGTTAATGTGATAATAATCACATCATCTTAGGTAACACAAGCAATCAAATTTATTTTCTTCTGTGCCATTCTCCTTCCCACCTTTCACTTTAATCCAATAAAAATGCCCAAGAAAAACCTTACAAAAGATCATGCCAAGGTTACGAGTTACTAAGAGGCAGGACTGGAACAGCCAAGAGATATTTGGGACCCAAAACCGATGGAGCTGAAGGTCCTAAAACGGTGTCCGAAGTGGAGTTGGAAGTATACAAACACCAAAGATCAAAGATGAACTAAACAGCTGATTACAAGTGCAGCAATAAGGTGACCTTGAAATTATAACAACTTAGGCTTCCCTAAGTAACTCCTAAACATTTCCTGCTCTGGCCAGACGGGGACATGATCATTCTAGAACCCAGCAGTAGAAGGCCAGTGAGCCAAGATTAAAATATAATAAACAAACTATTATAACAAGAGTAAAAAGCATGCAGTCACCAAAAAAGAGCTAGTCCCCACATGGATTGGCATAATGCTTCCAACTGTAGGTCATTAGTGTGCTGATGATGATCTTTTTGACCAGAGCGTCTTCTCTCTTTCTAGGTCCTTTTGTGTCTACTTGCTTTTCCTCTCTATAATTTTAATTTAAAATAAAATATTTAAACATCAGCTATCTATCTATCTATCTACCTATCTATCTATCTATCTATCTGATACTGGGCTAAGGAGATAGAGAATACAAAGCTGAAAAAGAAACTCTGTGCCTTTAAGGAGCTTACAAAATAGTGTGGCAAATGAACAGATTAAGCAAATAAGTGTAACTATATGAAGAGTGAAGTATTTTGTGCAGTCAGAGGAAGGAGAGATTATTTTCAGTTTAAAAGATTCGGAAAAGGCTTCACAAAGAAGTGACATTTGAGAAAGAAACTGAAAATGATTAAGATTTTTGTCAAGTAGAGCTGAGGGAAGAGTAATTTGCTAGCAAATATGCAGTCACTGAATATTTTTGAATGAGAGTGGCAGGCATTGGAAGTCAGGAAGATGTCACTCTCTGTAGCCAAGTTTTGACAAGGAGGAGCTAAGGTACTGCCTCAACATCTTCAGTGGCAATTTTATTCATTCTGAAGGGAGATTTTGATACTCTTTCTAGCACTGTTTAATTTGTCCCAGCAACTCCCACAAATTTAAAACTGGTAATAAATTTTATGGAATAATTAGCCATTCCTATGACAATTCATTCACAAGATCATAGAAATCTGAACAATGACCTGTTCCTAACTGATAACCTTTGGTTATCATTTGGTTGATAACCTTTCTAGAGAAGTATGTCTCTTTTCTAAAGCACATTTGTATATTTCTTAAAAAATTATCTACTCACATCAAGCAAGACAGACATAAATATCAGAACTTGAAGTTTGCCATCACAGAGTGTAATCTCATATTTTCTTGAGTCATGCCCTGAAAACCTTCTGTGTGTTCAGGTATATGTGATCCACGTGCTTATATGGATACATGCAGTGATTTTCAAAGGCGTGTTAAGTTGTATGTACGGTGCTAAATTATTGAAATATTTAGGTAAAAATTCTAATTCACTTCCAACTGAAACATTTTTAAACCAATAAGAATTATAAAGGAAACTGCCGCTTCCAGGTATAACTCCAAGGGGGATTTCTAGAAAGTGCCTCTCTGTCTCTGTAGAGACAGAAGCTCTTCTGACCCTCACAAACTGGATTAGAGGACATCAGAGCTCTATGGATGTTCTGAAGGCCAAGGGCTCCAATCAGCTCTGCTAAATTCATTGATAGAAATCTCTTCATCATTCTTGTCTTTGCCCCTTGTGTGAACAACAGATCATGGAAGTAAGAACACATCTACATATTCACTCAGGAGACCCTGACTTAGGAGGTGTTATACTTTCTGGAACTTTCCTTTTTAATTGTAGATAAGTTCTATTTATTGAAAAATGTTTGCATTGACCTGGAATGAAATAATTAATCAATTTAACTTCTCTGAAATTCTTGTTTTTTTTTACATCTTTATTGGAGTATAACTGCTTTACAAGGTTGTGTTAGTTTCTGCTGTATAACAAAGTGACTCAGCTATATGTATACATATATCCACATATCCCCTCCCTCTTGAGCCTCCCTCCTACCCTCCTTATCCCACCCCCCTAGGTGGTCCCAAAGCACCGAGCTGATCTCCCTGTGCTATGCAGCTGCTTCCTACTAGCTATATATTTTACATTTGGTAGTGTATATATGTCAATGTTATTCTCTCACTTCGTCCCAGCTTACCCTTCCCCCTCCCCGTGTCCTCAAGTCCATTCTCTGCATCCTGACTACTGTAAATAGTGCTGCAATGAACATTGTGGTACATGTCTCTTTTTGAATTACGGTTTTCTCAGGGTATATGCCCAGCAGTGAGATTGCTGGGTCATATGGTAGATCCATTTTTAGTTTTTTAGGGAACCTCCATACTGTTCTCCATGGTGGTTGTATCAATTTACATTCCCACCAACAGTGCAAGAGGGTTCCCTCTTCTCCACACCCTCTCCAGCATTTATTGTTTATAGATTTTTTGATGATGGCCATTCTGACTGACGAGTGTGAGATGATACTTCACTGTGGTTTTGATTTGCATTTCTCTAATGATTAGTGATGTTGAGCATCCTCTCATGTGTTTGTTGGCAATCTGTATATGTTCTTTGGAGAAATGTCTATTAAGGTCTTCTGACCATCTTTGAATTCAGTTGTTTCTTTGATATTGAGCTGCATGAGCTGCTTGTATATTTTGGACATTAATCCTTTGTCAGTTGCTTCGTTTGCAAATATTTTCTCCCATTCTGAGGGTTGTCTTTTCATTTTGCTTATGGTTTCCTTTGCTGTGCAAAAGCTTTTAAGTTTCATTAGGTCCCATTTGTTTTTGTTTTTATTTCCATTTCTCTACGAGGTGGGTCAAAAAGGATCTTGCTGTGATTTATGTCATAGAGAGTTCCGCCTATGTTTTCCTCTAAGAGTTTTAGAGTGTTTGGCCTTACATTTAGGTCTTTAATCCATTTTGAGTTTATTTTTGTGTATGGTGTTAAGGAGTGTTCTAATTTCATTCTTTTACATGTAGCTATCCAGTTCTCCCAGCACCACTTATTGAAGAGGCTGTCTTTTCTCCATTGTATATTCTTACCTCCTTTGTCAAAGATAAGGTGACCATATGTGCATGGGTTTATCTCTGGGCTTTCTACCCTGTTCTATTGATCTATCTTTCTGTTTTTGTGCCAGTACCATACTGTCCTGATTACTGTAGTTTTGTGGTATAGTCTGGAGTCAGGGGGCCTGATTCCTCCAGCTCCATTTTTCTTTCTCAAGATTGCTTTGGCTATTTAGGGTTTTTTGTGTTTCCATACAAATTGTGAAATTTTTTGTTCTAATTCTGTGAAAAATGCCATTGGTTGTTCGATAGGGATTGCACTGAATCCGTAGATTGCTTTGGGTAGTAGAGTCATTTTCACAATGTTGATTCTTCCAATCCAAGAACATGGTATATCTCTCCATCTGTTTGTAACGTCTTTGCTTTCTCTCATCAGTGTCTTATAGTTTTCTGCATACAGGTCTTTTGTCTCCTTAGGTAGGTTTATTCCTAGGTATTTTATTCTTTTTGTTGCAATGGTAAATGTCCAAAATTCTTAACCACCTACATTGCAGGTCCTGCATATCTAGGAAACATAGTTCACATAATCTTGTTTCAGGAAGTGGGTAGCCTCTTGGAAATATCCCAGCCTTTCTTAGGCCCAAAATGTTATTCCTGCTGCCATTTTTCACCAGTTCTCTCTCATAATATTTCATGTTTGGCATCCAGTTCAGTACTTTCTCAGCTCTCCTGTAGTGCCCAAGGCTATTTTGAGCCTTTGTGATCACTCTACTTTGAAATAGAAGTTGACCTGTGGTTTACAACAATACTGTTAAGTAATGGAATTAAGTATTTCTCTCCTCTCTCCTGTCTTCACTGTCACCAAGTTCAAACTTCATGTACAATGTTTTTCATATTTTTTAAGGGTTAAACTGGAAAACCTGAATCAGTTGGAAAGCAATCCAGCTCTGGGCATACATTTTCCTTGATGCTTTTAGTTTACTTATTAACCTGGGGAAGCCCCTCTTCCTGAGAGGTTCTATGGAGTTAAGAAAAAACAAAATTAATTCTTAAAAACAAAATACTCTCTTAATTTCTTCCAACACTGATGTTAAGTTTTATACTATATATATAATGACCTCTTAGAATGGCTATTATCAAAAAGACGAGATAAATACTGGTGACAATGTGGAGAAAAGGAAACCCTTGTACCCTGTTGGTGGGAATGTAAATTGGTGTAGCTGCTATGCAAAACAGTATAGAGGTGCCTCAAAAAATCAAAAATAGAACTACCATATGATCCAGAAATTCCACTTCCGAGTTCATTGCAGCATTATTTACAATAGCCAAGACATGGAAACAACCTAAGTAAGTGTCTATGGATGGATGAATGGATAAAGAAAATGTGGTATTTACAGTTGACCCTTAAACAACATAGGTTTCAACTGTGCAGGTCCACTTATATGCGGATTTTTTTCAATAAATACATACTACAGTACTAAGTGATCCACAATTGGTTGAATTCAAAGATGTAGCACCAGGGACAGAGAGTACTGCCTGGAGAGCAAGCGTCCTTAACCTCTAGCTTGTTCAAGGGTCAACTTTATATACAATGGATGTTATTCAGTCAAAAATAGAAAGAAATCCTGACATTTGCAACAACATAGATGGAACTTAAGGGCATTATGCTAAGTGAAATAAGTCAGAGAAAGACAAATATTGTATGATCTCACTTACATGTGGGTTCATGTAAGTGAGAAAAAAAGAAACTCATAGAAACAGAGAATAGATTGGTGGCTGCCAGGGTTGAGGAGGGTGGGGGAAATGAAGGTGAAGGTGAAGGTGGTCAAAGGGTAAAAACTTCCAGTTATAAGTGAATAAGTTCTGGGGATCTAACATACAGCATGGTGACTATAGTTAATAATACCATATTGTATACTTGAAAGTTACTCAGAGAGTATCTTAAAAGTTCTCACCGGGCTTCCCTGGTGGAGCAGTGGTTGAGAGTCCGCCTGCCGATGCAGGAGACGCGGGTTCGTGCCCCGGTCCGGGAGGATCCCGCGTGCTGCGGAGCGGCTGGGCCCGTGAGCCGTGGACGCTGAGCCTGTGCGTCCGGAGCCAGTTGCTCCATGGCGGGAGAGGCCACGGCAGTGAGAGGGCCGCGTACCGCAAAAAAAAAAAAAAAAAGTTCTCACCACCAAAATAAAATAAAAGGGTAACTATGTGAGGTGATGGATGTGGTAACTAACATTATTGTGGTAATCATTTCACAATATATATGTATACCCAATTATCATGCTGTATACCTTAAACTTACACATTATATATCAATTATATATCAATAAAGCTGGAAAAAATTTCACGTTACAATAGCTACATTATGAATTTAGAACCATTAATGCTAGTCTAGAAAATGACATTCAGAATTACTATTTAAATTAATAAAAGAAATACAAATAATATCATGAAAAGAAAGAAACAGAATCTGAGAGGCCAATTTTGTCATTTTGATTATATGAATTTACTAAAATCAACAATTCTCTGAATTAATAAGGGTGTTGAAGGAGCAAATGTAACTCCTCCCCTCTTTTTTTTTTTTTTTAAACCAAATGAGCAAAGGGTCTTGTAACATTTAGAAAAAGAAGTAAAGGAAATACTTTCACGGTATCAGAGTGGGTTTTGATTGATTTGATTTGGCTTCATCCTTCCAAGGTAAATCATTTTGCTTAACAAAAATCCTTAAAATATCACCTGAATTTTCACAAATGAGGCAATACCCACCCCTGACTTTTTAACTTTTAAATTGAGTGAACACTCGTAGGTCCCCATCTTACTTGACCTCTCAGTCACTTTTGACATGGTGACTGCTTCTTCTACCTTGAAATTATTTCCTCCATCATCTTCCAAGATTCTGCTATGTCTTGGATTTATTCTTACTTCTACGGTACTCTTCCTCAGCTTTCCTTAAGTTTCATCTTCCTCCTTTTCCCTGTAAATACTGGTTTTTCCCAAAGTTTCTTCATTTGTACTTTTCTGATTCCTATTAACCCTTTGTCCTGAAACATCTTGGCCAATCCTGTGATTTCATCTGTTCAGCAATGAGTTTCAAATCTATATTTGTCTCTCAGATCTCTCTCCTGAGCTCCAACCCATATATCTATATGTCTATTATACATCACTCATTTCTAAAGCAATAGATCCACAACTGAACTCACCATTTTTCCTACCTCTTTTTCATACCCACTCCTTCAAAACTCTCTGATGTGGATCATTAACTATTAGGCCGAGCCAGAAACTGAGCAATCAACTTTAACCATTCTATAATTTCCATCCCCTATTTAATTTTTCATACTGTCCTATTGATCTAACCTCCTTAGTATCTCCTAAACCAACCTCATTCTCTCAGCTCCTACCACTGCTGCTTTGGCTCAGGCACTCTTCACTTCTTACTTGGAATACCCAATAGCCTCCTAACAAATCTCTCAAGTTTATTCTGAAGCTTCTCTATCCACATTTCATACTGATCCTAAAGCTGTTATTCTTAACTGAGTGACTAGAAGAAAATCACATAATCCCATCTAAATGTTAGGGAAAGAGTAGGGTGAAAGAAGAGAGTCTTCTTTAATTAAACAAATCATATTATTAATAAAGTAATTTGGAAAATCTTATTGGAGAGTAATAATTTTTATTTTGAACTTTAAAATCTTTTAAAGGAGGCCATATTATTTCTATGTATATTGAAAAAGAGCATGTATTTTAAAAGGAAAGAAAGGAAAATAAAATATACTGAATAAGATTCTTCAGTGGGTCCACGTTATCCTTAGAACAAAGAACCATTTGTTTAGCATGCTTTATAAGGTTCTCAGTGATCTGGCTCCTATTTATCTCCCCTCAGCTTCTCATCAATGATTACTAAACATAAATACTATACAGAGCTACAAGTGATAAAGAGCTATTTGATGCCTTAATATCTTTGCACATGCTATTTTCTCTATTTGAAATACCCAGCCTACAGGCGTGCACACAGACACACACACACACTTTTCCTTCTGGCTGGTATCTTCTTTTCCTTCAAGAAACCCATCAAGTATAACTGCCTTTAGAAAATCTTCTTTGACAACAAAATAAATTATTTCTAGTACAAAAAAAATGTCTCTAACTCTCTGCTCTCATCTTTAAATATTGTGTGAATTCCTCTATTATATTACTCATCACACTGGAATGAAATGCTTGCTTTCCTTATCTATATTCCCTACTAGACAGTGAGTTTCTTGAGAAAAAAGATCACGTTTTTCATCCCTATATCCCCAGTATCTAACCTACTATTTATTAGATGTTTTCTGCAACCACTGAGACTTTTTTAATGTTTTAGTAAATAAGAGGTAGTAAACAAACACCTTAATACAGATTTGTTTTGAATATTTCATACGTGAAATTCTTTAGCTTAAAATGTAATACCTCCATAATATTCAGAGAATAATCATCAAATGACTAACTCCAGTCTACAGATTATGTAACAGGGAAACTGAAGTCTGAAGTACTCAATGAAAGTCACTAAAGACAAAATAAGACATAAAATTCCACATTTTTTTAATTCCGTAAAAGTAAAATTAGTTAAATTTTAGTTAGTTAAATTAGGTTAAATTAGGCTTAATTTAGGTTAAATTAGTTAGTTAAATTAGGCTTAGTTCATTTGGTGATTTTCTCTTTAATTGGCTTTAAAACTCAAATTTATAAGCTTATTAACAAAAGAAGACAAATTACTTCCAGTAGACAGAATGTAAAGAAATTTGGTGAATGCAAACTAGCCTGAATAAATTATATTGCAAATCGTTTTGGGAAAAAAATAGCCCATTTAAGGAAAATAAACTTGCTATTATTAGCTAAAATGGTCCTTTAACGTCTTTATTATGTGTATTAATTATTATACAACCAACTAGTTAGGTCAGCTTAGATTTGTTCCTATTGAACATACAATTAAGAGTTACCATGAAATTTGAGCATACAAATAATGATGTATTCATGACCACCCTGAAAATATGCTTAAAACATTTGACTGCCTGCCAAAGTTGTTTATCATCTCATGCTAAAGAATTGCACAGGGAGCTGAAGAAATGAAAACAGCTTTTGTTTACAGCTCACCTGGCCTGTTACACAATTACTGTATACACAGTGTGTAATCAGAATCCAGGGTAAGATAACAGCTTTGCTGCTACCAACACAATCAGAGAAAAGAGTCACCTCCAGGTCTCACAATGCTCCCTGGCCATGGCCAACACTTGGGCATTCAGGCCACTGGTACCCAACAGGCTATAAATCAGGGCACAGAGCACAGAACCTTTAGTGTTTTATTCAAGGTCAACTCTGCTGACTTTCTGTGGTATCCCTGGACCTACTTCCTTCATTGTCTAACCCTCTAATTATCTACTAGGTTCATTCATTCTTCCACTCATTCATTTATTCTTTCACAAAAAATGTATTAAGTTCTCACCTTGTAGAGGCTCTGTGTATCATACACAGTACATGGAGGATTCAAGATGAGAAAAAACGAGCAAGGTTCCTGCCTTTATGGATTTTATAGTTTATCTGAGGAAACAGGCATTATTCACTTAAATAAATATAATTCTTACCAAGTGTCATAAGGGAAAAATATATAGGATAATGAAGATATCTTATGAGGAAGTGAGAAAAGGATCTCCTTTAACTCCTCTTAGTCTTACTCCCTCGCTCAGAATTGTCTAGTAACTGTCCATTGACCAAAGCCTTATTTTTCAAACATCTTCATGATTCCATACGTGAAACATGAAGATGTTTGAGAAATATTTTCAAGTGACAGGGGTATTCCTCAGATGTACCTAAATGTTTTTAAAATATTTTAAGTGTATGCCTTTAAATTCCATATATATTTTCAGCTTGTGTAATTTCTTGGAGTAATAATTATCATAAGCTTATTGTCCATTTTGTAAATGTAAAAAAGAGATCTTTTGGTCAGTGAATGGACTTATAGGAGGTTTTGGGCCTATTCTAAATGTTGAAGCTTTGATGGAGTTGTCCAGAAGTTATGGTGAATAAGAAAATTTAGCTAAGACTCTTTTCCATTAGAGTTAGACAGGAGAGAAAAAGAAGAATAGTTTCAAAAATCTCATGGTTATCTTGAAGGATAATAATAAAGTTATCTTGTGGGAGACAATTACTGTGCACTAAAAATGGCCCAGCACTCACACTACCAAGGTAAGATTCAGTCATACCAGGATGATATTTAAAGCATCAGAAACTGTAAACCAACGTCCACTGTTTAAAAACTTGAGCCTGACTGGTTTTGCATATGGAGCAAATTCTATAAAAAATATTAATTTGACAACTGTCAGTTCCACATATTCAGAGTTAGTGTTACACGAACTGTCAACCACAGTCTGGTTGAAGAGGGGGTGGATATACTCTGGGGAACCTATCTTATCTGTCTGCCTCACATCATTTTTTTTAAATAAGGGAGCTGACAAAGTCAAGGGCAAAGTAAGGAGAGCTACAGTTTACAGATCTCTCAGATTAGGGTTTTACTGCTTAAGTACAGATGCATCCTTGGCTTTAAGATTCCCCCTTAAAAAAAAAAAAAAAAAAAAGATTCCCCCTTTCACTAGCACAAATTCCTTCTTTCCTAGCACCAGGGAATGATTTTGCCACTGAGGACAAAGATCAATAACATGTCCTAATTCAGGACACAATGAATTTTCCTGGGAGACCAAAGATATGATGTTACTTTCAGGTAACAGGGATTTTCCCAATTTTTTCAAGATTTCCGACTTGAGCATTCCACCTCATGGGAGAGTAGAAAAGGCAAAGAACAACAAAGCAGCCCTTAGCCAAAAAGGTCAGGTGTCCGCTCTCAGAGCCACAAGTTCTTGGAGTTCTTGCCATGCCTGCCTCTGCCCAACCTGTATGACCTACTTGACTTTGTGCCAGTCCAAGTGTTTCAGATCAAACCACCTGCTTAGTCCCTCCCCAGGACCTTGATCTAGGCTGCTGACTGCAGCTTCTCAGCCCCGGCAACAGGCTAGGCCAGCTCGTTAGCCAGAACTAGGGTGCTGCTGGCTAGTCCAGTGCTCCCTCCTGACTCCTGTGGCTTCTCACCCACCTGAAGCTGTCAAAGCCATGGGCACAAGCTAGGTTTAGCTTTGAAAACAATAAATACATACACAGTCACTGTTTTTTGCAGAGTCTTCCCCTGGGCATTCATACTTTATTCTCGCTTGGATCAGCTCAAAACTTCTCTTGAAAAGACTCCCAGTTTGTGTTTCGTATCTGTTCTTTCTGACAAGGTTATTTTTTTTCTGCGTCTTACCATACTGCTTCATTTTTATTTACTTATATTTGCCAACTCCTGGTGAAGGTTTTCTACCTCAACTCCATGGAATCGCTATTTAAATATCCTAAAATTATTAAACTACCCATATCCATCCTGTCTAGCACAGTGGTACTGCAATAGCATCATTTGTTTTCCAAAGAGTTTTGAGACTGTTACCTTGATCACATGTCAGTTAATATTAATTGCGGTTTCGAGATGACAATGATAAAAATGCAGTATATTTAGCAGATATAGCTTACTAAACCACATTCAAAATTGGAAAGTACTATACTATCCAGTGTAAGTACTTCCCTGCATGAGTGGCTATTTGCAAAGCTGATTTACAGTGTAGCAAATAAGAAAATGGGATGATATACAGCAGTAGAGATGCTGCAAGAATTGCCGTGCAGGCACTGTTCGCAAGTACTACCTACCATAAATTCTCACAAGATAAAGTGTATACCAGAGGATGCAATGAACCATTTTCTTTATACTTTTTCCATTCTGCCAGAACTCTAAAATTAAAATAGGAAAAGTGAAAAAGAGCCTCTACTTTGAAATCAGAGTGGACAGTGCTAAAGAAGAGATGTGACTGGTTCCAACTCTGGATGGACTTATGTGACCTTGGGCAAGACTGAATCTCAAAATTCTCAGTTGCTTTCTTTTTTATTTTTATTTTTTTAAGGAACAAATATCTTCTCTATCAATGTGAGGATACTATAATATAAAATTGTTATGTGTCACTAAAAAATGGTATATACATGTATATGTGATAAAACTATATAATTTGACATGTGACATATAAAGAATACATATGAAATAATGTCATAAAAGAAATACAGAGGTTGCATATACCTGGTTACTATATATGCTCAGGGCAAGTTTGCCACTACTCCAGTTCCTGATATTATGAGCTCCCCAATAACATGAGAATTCTAATTACAGGTAGGTAAGGGAATTTATTATCTTTCCTATTTACTTTAAAGAAGCGAGATAATTTTTGAATTAGTTTTAACTAGCAATATTGAAAGGGATACAAAAGCCAATAACTTGAAAATCGGTCTGAAACCAGCAAAAACATACAAAACAACAGAAATGCATAGCAATCAGATATCATAGAGTCAACTGTCCCTCAGATGTCCCTGATATATCTTTGAAATGATCTTGATAAAAGAAACAACCAAAGGATTTTTTCCCAATCCAAAGTGATAAATTTATGGTATATAAAAGCTATTAATACTAAAGATGTTGATGAACTTTGATGCTCATTTATATTTTAAACATTTTATAATAAAGATATAAATAATTCCACATATTGGGTAGAATTTTATTTTATTTTTTAAGTTCCCAAGCAATAACAACAAGAAATCATCATTCTTATAGTAACATTCCAAACAAATCTGAGAGCTTTTCAGGATATTTTGCAACTAAAAAGAGAGTAGATAAATGAAACTAAAAATTACTTCAGGCTTTCTTCAAAAATCAGTGAAGCTTGGCACATAAAAAGTATATTTTAGAAGTAACTTATTTTGGGAAAGTCCTACAAATATTAAATGCCTAATATATACCAGTCAAAATGTTAGACGTGGGGGATATATTAGTTTAAAAGATAGCCAGGTTCCTACCTTCATGGAGCTTACACCAGTAGGAAATACACAAATTAAACAGATAATTACCAGGGTTGAATAAATAATTATAAGGGTGCAAAGTGCTATGGACTGAGTGGTTGAAATACATATATGATCACTACACAGAAAATAAAGTTTTAATTGGATGAAGAAAGAGTTAATAATAAGGACTATGAGTCACTTGAGATTCTTGATTCATGAGATGAGAATTACACCATTAGGAGAAAATAAAGATCAGCATCAGTGAGTAAGTAAGACTGGCCAGTTGGATGCAGAGACCTTTTCAACTTAGATAGCATTTGAGTCTCTTCTCAGCAAGACTTGTAAGAGTTTCAGAAGCACAGTGAAAAAGTCTGTTGTATCCCTAGATTTATGTTACTATGAACTCCTGAAATTTAGTGATTACAAGACAGAGTAGACATTTCCTAGACACTGAAACTTACATGTAGAGTCAGTTGTCTTTATCATACTTATCTGAAATTCATAAACTTGATGCAATTGCACCCATTAAAGCAGAAAAATAAGATTATTTTTTCCTAAAAACTGTTAACCCACAGTTTTTTATATTCTAACTAACATGTAAGGAATGAAATAAAAAGTCATATAAATTTGTAAGATATAAGACGAAACTTAAAGACAACTACCTTCCCAGACACTCCCCAAATACATGCCTATGCACATAACTTCCACAGGGACATAATTTTACTCTCCTCTGACTTTATTGAAACTGTAATCAAAAGTTTTTTGGGCAGAACTTTTCCGTGTATATCCTAGCTTTGCAACTAAGTGGCTTTTTGACCTTTAACAAATTACTTAAACTTTTTGAGTCTTGGTACCTTCATCTGTAGGAACAGAATTAATACCTCCTTGACAGATTTGCGAGATTCCAACTGTGAAATGCTAACTCTTACCTAAAAGAGAGAAGGTACTCAATGAAGTTTCCCAGTTTCTTTCTTTCCCAGCTTCTATCCTTCTCACTTTGCTAAAACTAAGCAAGAGAAAGGAAAACAAAAGAAGAGAGAAGAGGAAACTTGCTTCTCTTTCCAACAGAGCTGGAATCAGAATAAAAGATGACTTCTAGGCACAAAGAGAAATTAGTGAAAACAAATTTGCATTTTAGCCATCAAGTAGTGACTGAGTGGAGAACCTCTGCCCCTATTTCAGTGACAAATACAAAATAGGTGCTTAATAATTATTAAATTAATTGAAGATAATGAAAAGAATGACTAAACTGAATGCCTGAACTGAAGGAATAAATAAATGAACTGAAAAGGAAAATAAGGAAATAAGGAAAAGAAATAAGGAAAAGAGAAAAGAAGGAAAGAAAATGTAAAATGCAGTCAGTTCTTTAACTCAACATATTAATTCCTAAAAATGACTGTCTTTTGCAAAACCATGCAATTAAAAGGCTTATGGGAATAATGGGGCTGGGAGTACAATGCTGAAAGACTTTGTCAGTGACACATTAATAAAAAGATCGGAACCTAATAAAAATGAGGGACAGTTTTTCCCTCTTCTATATGCCCCCAGAAAAAACTATTTAAATGCTTTTATTTTCTCTCTTATCCATTACAAACTCTGAGGTTTTGCTCAAATAATGTACTTTTGGTTGTGAGTAATAGTCAGTCCTCATATATCCTTTCAGTTTCAAGATTCCATAATTAACACTACCTTAACAGTCCAAATCAGTAGGATATTATTATCCACATAGACTTAGCTATATGGTTCCATATCCTCCTCTCCTCTCCTCTATTTCAGTGTCTCTCTTCTATTTTACTTGTGATTTGAATATATTGTTATCTCAATTATTTTCTTCTAATGCAGAATATACTCCATGGTTTGCATAATCATAAATATCTTTCCTACACTCTGAAATATGGGTATCTTTCATGAGTGCATTACGATTCTTGGCTTGAAGTCTTTCTCCCTTCAAGATGTTATTCCACTCTCTTCTATATTACCTTTTATAGATGAGAAGTCCATTGACAGATTCTCTTTCCTTTGTAAAAATTTTTTTTCCCTTTTTGGATAAAGGCTTATAAGGATCTTTTAAAAAACATTTTACCATGAAATCCTTAGGTGCATGTATTTTCTCATCAATTTTACTTGAACATCATTAAGTTCTCTTGGTTCTCTCTTCATCTCTAGGAAGTTTTCTACTGTTGGTTTAATCATTTATCTGGGTTTTTTTCTCGTTCTGGAACTCCATTTCTTCACATATTAGTTACCTTCCAAATGTCCTATGATTTCCATAAATCTTTTTTTAAAATGTACACACTGAGATATTTATTTCCTTTGATCTTTCAAGCCACTAATTTTCAGGTCACCGTATTCATTAACGTATACTTTAGGCATAACAGATAAACTCCGTTGCTTAACACAATTGCAGTGGATTTCTTGATCGCATAAAGTGTAAGCGGTAAAAGTTGGGGTGGGAGGGTCTGCTCTGCTCAATCAAGCTTGTTTGACAGAAACTTGTTGTCTTCAACATAGGATTTCCCAGGTTACCTCAGACATCTCCATCCAGCCAATAAACAGGGAGAGAGTGGAGGCTCACCATTAGAAGTTTGTCAGTTCTGGAGCTGGTGCACATCACTTCTACTCACATTCCATTAGCAAGAGCTCTATGGCACGGGCATTCGTTAGTGCAAAAGGGGCTGGGGAATGTAATCTACCCACACGCCCAGGACAAAGAAGGGTCAGGTTTTGTGGAACATATAGCAGCCTCTGTCACCTTACCGAAGACTGTCAATCCTTCAGTTCTTCTGGTAAATTCTTCAGTTAGAAAATCATATTTTTTTCTCTTTTGAGGGGAAGGAGTGGATTTTATTTTTGTTTGTTTATTTTAGCTTCTAAAGACTTCTTGAGAAGTACTTGAATCTCCTTGAGAGCTCTAGATTGCAGTTCAAATTATTATCTACCTCATCCAGAAGTTCAATTCTGTTTGGCATGTGTTTTGTTTGTTCTAACCCATCTTCCTCTCTAGTTGCTGGGCTCGTTTAGATGTTTTTGGTTTTGTTTCATTTTTCCTGCTCAGTGGCACTCAAGTCTGGTTGTATAGTACCAAAGTGATGAAAGTTACACATATATTGGAGGCCTCTTTGGTGACCCACCAGCAGTGTAGAAATTCTTGCTAAAACAGCTGTCATTCTCTCCCAGACTTAGGTACATGGAAAACATCTGAGAATGGTGCAATTCTCTTCTCCTTTATTAAAAACAAAATGTTATTTCTCCTTTGGAAACCAATGAAAACCATGCCCACAAACATGGTGATCTTCTACTGGGTTTCCATGAACCTCTAAGGGCCAAGCTCTCTACAGATTCTGGTGATTAACAGCACAAGGCTCCTTTAGTGGTCCTGGGCATTTGCCCCACCAGAGTGGGAAAAATGAACGCTTTCTTTCCACCTAGTCATTCTATGAGTCCTAGCAACCATTTGACTCAGGAAAGACAGTTTGGATGGCGTAGGTACGTAGTGGAAAGGAAGAACACCAAATGTAGGTTACCATCTTCCTAGAATCTCATGTTTTTAATATTGTTTTTAATCTTTGCACATTAATTTAAGGAAACATTTTTTCCCAACAGCAAAGATTCAGTGTTAATCTTTTAAACTCTGTCTGCTTGTTCCTGTGTTATTTAATGAAGAAATATATGAACAAAATGCAAAAAACAAAGATTCTACGATATTTTTAAAGAAATATAGTTGCATCCACCCGAAGTATATATAGTAATATAAACTCAATTACTGATGAATCAAGATCTTATTATATATACCTTGGGAAATAGTTACGATTTCATTGTAATTAGCATTGACTCTATAAACAGAACTATGCCTTTTTTTTCTTTCTTTAAATACTGTATGTAGGTTAACCAAATCGTCTAAACTTTCATTTTTACCATCAACATTTTAAAATAGACAAACAAAACAGAGGCTTTCCTCATGGCGCAGAGGTTAAGAATCCCCCTGCCAATGCAGGGGACACGGGGTCAAGCCCTGGTCAGGGAAGATCCCACATGCCGCGAAGCAACAAAGCCCGTGTGCCACAATTACTGAGCCTGTGCTCTAGAGCCTGTGAGCCACAACTACTGAGCCCATGTGCCACAGCTACTGAAGCCTGTACACCTAGAGCCCGTGCTCTGCAACAAGAGAAGCCACTACAACGAGAAGCCGGTGGACTGCAACAAAGAGTAGCCCCCACTTACCGCAACTAAAGAAAGCCCATGGCAGCAATGAAGACCCAATGCAGCCCAAAATAAATAAATAAATAAATATAAATAAATTTATAACTAAAACAAACTTCAGAATAAAATATTTGATTTATCATAAATTTTAAGCAATTGTCAATTAAAAATAATAAGATTTTATTCTGAAGACAAAATATAAAATAAGGTTCTATATAACAGTAATATTCATGTGTCAGTGTATTAGTTTTTTTTGTACAGCAGGTTCTTATTATTTATCTATTATATACATATTAGTGAATATATGTCAATCCAAATCTCCCAATTCATCCCACCACCACCAACCCTACGTTCCCCTCTTGGTGTCCACACATTTGTTCTCTACATCTGTATCTCTATTTCTGCCTTGCAAACTGGTTCATCTGTAACATTTTTCTAGATTCCACATATATGCATTAATATACGATATTTGTTTTTCTCTTTCTGACGTACTTCACTCTGTATGACAGTCTCTAAGTCCATCCACATCTCTACAAATGACCCAATTTTGTTCCTTTTCATGGCTGAGTAATATTGCATTGTATATATGTTCCACATCTTCTTTATCCATTCACCTGTCAATGGGCATTTAGGCTGCTTCCATGACCTGGCTATTGTAAATAGTGCTGCAATGAACGTTGGGGTGCATGTGTCTTTTTGAATTATGGTTTTCTCTGGGTATATGCCCAGTAGTGGGATTGCTGGGTCATATGGTAACTCTCTTTTTGTTTCTTTAAGGAACCTCCATACTGTTCTCCATAGTGGCTGCATTGATTTATATTGCCACCAACAGTACAAAAGGGTTTCCTTTTCTCCACACCCTCTCCAGCATTTGTTGTTTATAGATTTTCTGACGATGCCCATTCTAACTGGTGTGAGGTGATACCTCATTGTAGTTTTGATTTGCATTTCTCTAATAATTAGTGATGTTGAGCAGCTTTTCATGTGCCTCCTGGCCATCTGTACGTCTTCTTTGGAGAGATGTCTATTTAGGTCTTCTGCCCATTTTTTGATTGGGTTGTTTGTTTTATTAATACTGACCTGCATGAGCTCTTTATATATTTCGGAGATTAATCCTTTATCAGTTGATTCATTTGTAAGTATTTTCTGCAATTCTGAGGGTTGTCTTCTTGTCTTGTATATAGTTTCCTTTGCTGTGCAAAAGCTTTTAAGTTTCATTAGGTCCCATTTGTTTATTTTTTTTTATTCCCATTACTCTAGGAGGTGGGTCAAAAAGGATCTTGCTGTGATTTATGTCAAAGAGTGTTCTTATTGTGTTTTCCTCTGAGAGTTTTATAGTGTCCGGTCTTACATTTAAGTCTTTAATCCATTTTGAGTTTATTTTTGTGTATGGTGTTAGGGAGTGTTCTAATTTCGCTCTTTTACATGTAGCTGTACAGTTTTCCCAGCACCACTTATTGAAGAGACTGTCTTTTCTCCATTATACAGCCTTGCCTCCTTTGTCATAGATTAGTTGACCATAGATATGTGGGTATATCTCTGGGCTTTCTATCCTGTTCCACTGATCTATATTTCTGTTTTTGTGCCACTACCACATTGTCTTGATTACTGTAGATTTGTAGTATAATCTGAAGTCAGGGAGTCTGATTCCTCCAACTCCATTTTTTTTCCCTCAAAACTGCTTTGGCTATTCGGGGTCTTTGTGTCTCTATACAAATTTTAAGATTTTTTGTTCTAGTTCTGTAAAAAATGCCACTGGTAATTTGATAGGGATTGCATTGAATCTGTAGATTGCTTTGTGTAGTATAGTCATTTTCACAATATTGATCCTTCCAATCCTAGAACATGGTATATCTCTCCATCTGTTTGTGTCATCTTTGATTTCTTTCATCAGTGTCTTATAGTTTTCTGAGTACAGGTCTTTTACCTCCTTAAGTAGGTTTACTTCTAGGTATTTTATTCTTTTTGTTGCAGTGATGAATGGGATTGTTTCCTGAATTTCTCTTCCTGATCTTTCATTGTTAGTGTATAGGAATGCAAGAGATTTCTGTGCAATCATTCTGTACCCTGCAACTATACCAAATTCATTTATTAGCTCTAGCAGTTTGCTGGTGGCATCTTTAGGATTCTCTATGTATAGTATCATGTCATCCCCAAACAGTGACAGTTTTACTTCTTCTTTTCCAGTGTACTCCTTTCACTTCTTTTTCTTCTCTGATTGCCGTGGCTAGGACTTCCAAAACTATGTTGAATAAGAGTGGCAAGAGTGGACATCCTTGTCTTGTTCCTGATCTTAGAGGAAATGCTTTCAGTTTCCTTTCCCATGTTAGGGAAGTTTCCGAATATAATCTCTTCAAACATTTTCTTGGGTCCTTTCTCTCTCTCTTCTCCTTCTGGGACCCTTATAATGCAAATGTTGCGTTTAATGTTGTCCCAGAGGTCTCTTAGGCTGTCTTCATTTCTTTTCATTCTGTTTTCTTTATTCTGCTCCATGGCAGTGAATTCCACCATTCTGTCTTACAGGTCACTTATCTGTTCTTCTGCCTCAGTTATTCTGCTATTGATTCTTTCTAGTGTATTTTTCATTTCAGTTATTGCATTGTTCATCTCTGTTTGTTTGTTCTTTAATTCTTCTAGGTGTTTGTTCTTTAATTCTTCTAGGTCTTTGTTAAACATTTCTTGAATCTTCTCAATCTTTTGCCTCCATTCTTTTTCTGAGGTCCTGTATAATCTTCACTATCATTATTCTGAATTCTTTTTCTGGAAGGTTGCCTATCTCCACTTCATTTAGTTCTTTTTCTGGGGTTTTATCTTGTTCCTTCATCTGGTACATAGTCCTCTGCCTTTTCACTTTGTCTACCTTTCTATGAATGTGGTTTTCGTTCCACAGGCTGCAGAATTGTAGTTCTTGCTTCTGCTGTCTGCCCTTTGGTGGATGAGACTGTCTAAGAGGCTTGTGCAAGTTTCCTGATGGGAGGGACTGGTGGTGGGTAGAGCAGGGTGTTGCTCTGGTAGGTAGAGCTCAGTAAAACTTTAATTTGCTTGTCTATTGATGGCTGGGGCTGGGTTCCCTCCCTGTTGGTTGTTTGGCCTGAGGCAACCCAGCACTGGAGCCTACCCAACTCTTTGGTAGGGCTAATGGTGGACTCTGGGAGGGCTCATTCCAAGGATGACCTCCAAGAACTTCTGCTGCCAATGTCCTTGTCCCTGTGGTGAGCCACATCCACCCCCAGCCTCTGCAGGAGACCCTCCAACACTAGCAGGTAGGTCTGGTTCAGTCTCCAGTGGGGTTACTGCTCCTTCCTCTGGGTCCAGATGTGCACACTACTTTGTGTGTGCCCTCCAAGAGTGGAGCCTCTCTTTCCCCCAGTCCTGTCGAAGTCATGCAATCAAGTCCTGCTAGCCTTCAAAGTCTGATTCTCTAGGAATTCCTCCTCCCCTTGCCATCCCCCAAGTTGGGAAGCCTGACGTGGGGCCTGGGGCTCAGAACCTTCACTCCAGTGGGTGGACTTCTATGGTATCAGTGTTCACCAGTTCGTGAGTCACCCACCCAGCGGTTATGGGATTTGATTTGTGATTGCACCCCTCCTACTGTCTCACTGCAGCTTCTCCTTTGTCTTTGGATGTGGGGTATCTTTTTTGGTGAGTTCCAGTGTCTTCTGATCGATGATTGCTCACCAGTTAGCTGTGATTCCAGTTTTCTCACAAGAGGGAGTCTCTCGTTCTCCAGGATGGAATTTCTTCTGGACTCTGCTGTGTACCTTCCACTCTCTCCTCTTCAGAAATAGGACAGCCAGTAGTCCTTCCTCCAAGGAAATGGCAAGCTATGTCATGACTATGCAACAAAGTCGTTTTTACTCCATTGGAATCACTGTTTAAAATTTCACGTTGAGTTTTTACATTTCCTTAACATTCATGAAGGGGCTTGGGCGGTAGACAGAGTCCAATCTTTAGTCTGTATTGGATTTTTGTAACCAGTACTTCCTAGATCTATTTGTACTAATTATTCTCTAGAATAATCCTGCATAACAAAGGCATTTTCTGTTCTTTATGATTTTAACAATCACTCATTATAATTAAAATGGCTTGAAAATATCTTATTTGTCCTGGAATGATGAAAAAACTTAAAAACAACTAAAAGAGCTATTATTTTGACTTGAACAACAATTACCCTTTCGCTCCCATCACAACTCTTTCTTACTCCCAATACAGGGTTTGGTAATTTGGAAAAAAGAAGAGACAGGTAATGAAAAGAATTATGTGAAACTATCTCTTTTAAGCAATTCAAAACTTCACTTTTAGAGGCCAAGTGACTACTGTATTTATTATTCAATAAACTTTTAATTTCTAACAATGACGCAAAATTTTATAACAATCAGGCCATTTGCTTTTCCCAGGAAGCTTGCCATAATAGAATTACCTTTCAAACTGCATACTGTTATTATTCAATGGTATTAAAACACTCCTACTGTGAGCATTAATTTGCACAAACTACCATTACACTTGCTACTCATGAAAATACAAATAATAAATTACACATTTCAAAACTACATTTGAATTTGAAAATATGTCCAATATCACTTGTTATCCCAAATAGAAGGAACTAGCTGTGGTAACTGGGTAAAAATATGATGGCTTACATCTGATGTTTTCCAATAAGAGAATTTCATGTGCAAGAAAAAAATGTAGTTGGTTATAGTTATGAGGACTGTTTTTTGTGAGCCATCCTCCTCATTTCTCCTTTGAGAGAAAGCCAATACAGTAAACTGTGGCTCTCCCATAAAATTTAGGGTATATGTTTGTAACACCTAATTTGTACCTGATACTGGGAATATTGATAGACACTAAGTCTGCAGGACAGGCACAGTCTAGTGGAACAATAGACATATCCATCAATTACTACACTTTAAGTTATAAGGGGGCTAAAAGATGCAGTGAGAGCTATATTAGTTAAGATTAGATTAGTGGCTATAATGGATAAATTCCAAAATTTCAATGATTTAACACCATGGAAGTTTATTTCTCACTCCTACAATGGTCCCATGCAGGAGTTACTAGTTGGGCAGTTCTCCTCCAAGCAATGACTCAGGCACCTGGTCTCTCTTTTTCCGACAGTTCTACCAGCCTCAATACACAGCTCCTGAGATATCCTTGAGGGGTTCTTAAACCAGCCATCTGAAAGTGGAGGATGTCATTTGGGAGGAATTTAGAGTGGAGACTAAGAGCTCCACTAAACAGATTGTTTCCACGCATATTCTATGGCCATGTCAAACAAGTGAGGCTCTGCAATGTTTCCTTGTGTGCCAGAAAGAAAAACAAATGTATTTGTTATTCTCCAGCAAGGTCTGCATAGAAGTAGGGAAATAAAGGGAAATTTCACAGGGATGTTAATTCTGCTACTAATTTTTCAGAGACATATCCACTTTTCAGGTAAACAATGCATTGCTAAGAACAGTTGAGGCAGAGGTAACAGCTTGTAAAGGCAAAGAAACATGGAATCATCTGGAGTATTGGTGGAAGAGTAGGCTGTACAGTGTGGGTGGGGTGTAGGATGCAAGGGTAGCAAGACATAAAACTAGAAAACCAGAGACCAGATTATTTAGTTCATCTCCACAAAACTTATTGCATATTATATTTTATATGCTTTTAGGAGTTGAAATGAGAAAGAACATACAGAAAAACCCTCATCAACAAAAAGCTGCTTCCAGTTCAGTGCAGATCACAAGAAGAGAAACCTGATTAAGAAAAAAGATAGACTCATGACATATTTAAGGGAAGAATCAATAGGACTTTGTGTCTGATGGATGGGAGGCGGCAGGAAAGATAAGAGGAATAGGCAGGGATGAAAAGAGAAGTATAAAATGACTTCCAGGCTTCTCATTTGGGAGACTGGATAACTAGGAGGGGGAAGGCAGCAATAGAAATATATTTGAGAATGGGTAGGGTCAATTAATGAAATTTATTTTAAACTTTTTGAGCTCTAGGATATGGGACATCCACCTCAAGACTAGCAAGTCTTAAAATTCACATTTTGTGTGATTACGATTTTGCTCAATCATGGTGAAATGCATCATGGTGGAGTAGGGGGGAGCACATCATGGAGAGTGGCCAGTGAGCTACACTTGGAGATCTGCCTGAAAGACCCAGAGGAGAACCACACCTGCGTTACTATCAAAAAAATCCCACCCGGATTGCAAATTGGTGCAGCTGCTAGGAAAAACAGTATGGAGGGTCCTCACAAAACTAAAAATAGAGTTGCCATATGATCCAGCAATCTCACTCCTGGGCACATATCCAGACAAAACTATAATTCAAAAAGATACATGCATGCCTACGTTCATAGTAGCACTATTTACAATAGCCAAGACTTGGAAGCAACTTAAATGTCCATCGACAGATGAACGGATAAAGAAGATGTGTCATATATATACAATGGAATATTACTCGGGCATAGAAAGAATAAAATAATGCCACTTGTAGCAACATGGATGGACCTAGAGATTATCATACTAAGTGAAGTAAGTCAAAAAGAGAAAGACAAACACCATATGACATCACTTACACGTGGAATCTAAAACATGACACAAATGAACTTACCTATGAAACAGACTCACAGATATAGAGGATAGACTTGTGGTTTCTAAGGGGGTGAGGGAGGGAAGGGTTAGGTGTTCGAGATTAGTAGTTACAAACTATTATATAGAGAATGGATAAACAACAAGGTCCTACTGTGTAACACAGGGAACTATATTCAATATCCTGTGATAAATCATAATGGAAAAGAATATGAAAAGGAATATATATGTATAACTGAATCACTTTGCTGTACAGCAGAAATTAACACAACATTGTAAATCAACTGTACTTCAATAAAGTGAAAAAATAAAAATCCCACCAGTCATCTAGTACTAGGGAGACCATCAGCAAGGAGTCCCCACAAGCACAACAGGCTGTACATGAAGGCAGGGCCCTTCCTCGACTCCTTGGTTGAGGACACCGTCAAGGGCCAGGTGTCGGCCAGCCAGGAGCTCAAGTAACGGGCCTCGATCTGGCCAGGAAATATGAATGGAACCTGTCCCAGGCCGAAAGAATGCCGTCCTTTGGGCCGGCCAGCACCAGCCCTATCATTTTCCGCGACATCAGCAAGGGTGCGCAGAGCCTCAAGGAGAACAGTGCCACCTGGCGGCCGGCCTCCCGGAGCCACCGAGAAGGAGCGCTGCGCCTGTAGCACAGGCGGGGCCCTGCGCCTCGACGTGACGTGACGCTGCGCGGATCCATCCTGAGCGTCTCCACGCCAGGGCGCTACCTCTACGCCACGCCGGCCACCAGCCCTGACCCAAGCGCCCATCTCCTTGTGGAGGTCTGTGTCTGCACCGAGGGCCGGGTGGCCTCTACCAGGTCCTGAACAGGTAGCGGAGCCATGTCTTAGAGGAGGCTCCGGTGGCCGGCACCCCCATATTTGTCGTGAAGTCCCAACCGCGAGGCCTTTGGCTTTGCTTTCCGTCTGAGTTCCACACCGGCCGCCAGGCCCTGTGCGTGTCTGACCGCCGCCGACCCTGCCCGCCGACCCCTTCCACCACACCGGCAACCCCAGCCAGGTCACGCGGAGACACGTAAGCACAAAGGCCTGAAGGAAGGCGTCCCAGCCCCAGACAACTTACAGGACAGATTATAGGCGGCCTCGCAGCCCTTCTTCCCAGGCGGGACTCGGCGCAGCACCTGCGTCCAGCTGGCAATCGACCGCAGCCACGAGCCCTCGCGTCCTCCTGGCGACGTCTCGCGAGACTGTCCGGAGCCCAGATGCCCCGCCTGACAGGACTCTGAGGCCGACTGCGTGTCATGTCTCCAGGTGAACACTTGATACCTTTTCTTTCTTTATCTATTTCAAGATTTCAGAGCAACAGAAATGTCCTCGCAGCAGGTACTTATTGGCTGGTGGAAGTGGCTTTGGGGGTGAGACCCAACACTTTTTCATTTCTTCAGGGGGAAACTGAAATGTCCCCCCCAAACATTTAAGATTAACGCATTAAGAGGTTTATGTGGGTACAATTTTTTTTTTTTTTGCTCAGTCATTCACAGCTGGCTAGAATCAGGCTCTATCTATTGTTTCTGTCTCTTCACGCTATTTGCAGTTATCTCCTACTCGAACTTCTTCCGAGTTGGTCAATAACACTGTTTTATTCTATAATAAAAAAGCAGCCCTCCTATAAAATACCTCATCTAGCTATCACTCCATTAGACAAAATACTTTCCAAAAAAAAAGAGAAAGGAAAAGGACTTCCTCACTTCCTCTGTCCACCAGAGTTCTGTCCAATCACAGGAATGAAACTGCTTTCATTAATGTATGCCATGAGTCATCTTCTAATTAACAAAACCAGTAGATTCTTTCCACCCAGGCTACCAGGAGTCTTTGGGAATGTGGCTCTTTTTGACCACACCCCTCCAATTAACACTATCTGCCCCCTCCGAGTGTGATGGTAATGCTGCCATTCCAACGTATACCAAATTGTGATGATTGAAGCTGAGGTTCAGAATGTTTTGAAAAGTTTAAATAAGAAATCTATCATAGATAATAAACTCTCCTTCCAGAATGGTGCCATGAAATCATGACCTTTTGACCAAGGCAGATAGTTACTCTCCATCTGTGAGAACATCAACAATTATATGTCCAGCATCACTCTCTCCTTCTTCAAGTCATGCAACCTCTCCTTTCCTCCTGATGACTGCCTGTCTCCCATTCTGGAGTTAGTGGTTGGGTGGGCAATCAAAGGGTCACATTTACCCTGTCACACTACAGGATTGGAAATGTGTATTAGTTTGCTAGGGCGTTCAAGAGAAAGTACCAAAGACTGGATGGCTTAAACAATAAAAATTTACTTTTTCACAGTTCCAAAGGCTAGAAGTCCAGGATCAAGGTGTCAGTAGGGTTGATATCTTTCGAGGCCTCACTGTCTGGCTTGTAGACGGCCATCTGCTCCCTGTACCTTCACATAGTCTTCCCCTCTGTACACATCTGTGTCTAAATTTCCTCTTCTTATAAGAACATCAGTCATATTGGATTAGGGCCTGCCCTAATGACCTCATTTTAACTTAATTACATCCTTAAAGAACATATTCCAAGAAATACAGTCACATTCTGAGTTACTAGGGGTTAGAAATTCAAAATACGTATTTGGGGGAGAATACAATTTGGCCCATACCTGGGTGAACCAAAGCTGGCCAATCAGTATATCCCATGCCCCTAAATAGAGAGGTTGGTCCCATTTGGGGATATTTTCAGGCAAGATTATGCAGTGTCTTTTTGAGGATTGATAAATATGTGGAAAAAGGAAGGTCATATCCTACTTTCTGAGATCCACAGTTCCAGTAATGATATAGGTTTGGAGCTTACCTATAAGCTTACAAAGCTTCTTTTTTTTAGCCACGTAGAGAAAAACTGTCAAGGATCAACATGAGGAAAAAAGACGTGAGAGATAGGAGGAGAAAGAATTCTGATATTATTTGACCACACATATCCAGCATGTCTAAACTAGGGAACTTTTATAATTTTTACCTGAGGCCATATGTTTTTCTTTTACTAACTAATGTCACTTCCAATTGAAAAAAGCCAAACAAACTGTACCTTGGAAAAATAGATACATTTGGCAAAGTAAGGTAGACTGCCTGTTGTGTTGCTGTAAATACAAGTCAATCATAGGTTACCAAACATTGCTAACAGTCATTGCCCCTACTGAAACGAATCTAAGAAGTGTTGCAGATCAAGTGATCACTACCCTCCAGAATTTTTCCCTGTATGGAACTTCTTGGTAAAGGGAGGCCATGGCAAGTTCTTGGTAATAACTTGAGAACAACTTCAGTTCCTCAACCAACTTTTTATTGGACTCCACCAACATAGCCATTAATATGCAAGACAAGAAGAGCATGAAATTTCTCAAAGGAGAAATTTCTCAACGTTTCTTGCAGTATTAATGCAAAATAAGGCAAGGTGTCATTTTTCCACTATGAAATTTGTGAAAATGTGTCACAATCCGAGTGCTGATCTCATGAAGTATTTTCTAGCTCTCTTCCTTTTTTGTACATGGTAGATTTGTATTTCCTGGGCAACTTATGACTGGGTGAAGCCATATGACTAGTTATGGCTAATGGGGATGTGAACGTAAGTGCTGCTTTTCACTTCCGGCTTAGAATATTCCATTTCTGATGTAAAGTCCTCCAGATCTCTCCTGGGTAGGATTCCAGAGCAGAGTGCCCATCGAGCCTGAAAAAGATAAATAGTTTGAGCAAGACATAAACCTAAGTTACTGTAAGTCACTAAGGTTTGGGGATTGTTTGCTACTATGGATAATATAGCCTGTCCTGACTGAAACAAAATGTAAAACATGACAACACCCTATTTTGACGAAGCAGATTAAAATTGCATATTTGTATATTGTTAGTGACAAGTAAATTGGGGTAAATTTTTGAAGTATACATTGGCAGGATATCCTATGAGATCATTAAATTTTTAATCTTTCTTCTGGTAATATATCCTAATATAAAAAGGACAAAGGGAGAAAAGAAGTATTAGCACTGATAACAGAAGTTTTATTTTCTAGAAAATTTAGGGCCAAATTAGTTTTCATAAAGTTCCAGTGTATTATAAGTTAAAAGTGCCTAAGCTGAGCTCAGGCCCTGTATTAGTCAGGGTTCTCCAGAGAAATAGAACCAATAGGCCACATATGGATATTTATTTAGGAATTTATTATAGATTTATTATCAGAATTGGCTTATGTGGTTTTCGAGGGCAAGAAATAGGACAATCTGCTGTCTGCAAGTGGAGAACCAGGAAAGCTGGTGGTATAATTCAGTCCAAAGTCTTGAGAATCCTAGGGGTGATGGTGTTAAGTCCAAGTCTGAGCACAAAAGATGAATATCTCAGCTCAAGTAGAGGGTGTGAATTCACCCTTCCTCCACCTTTTTCTCCCATATAAGTGCTCAACAGTTTGGATAATATCCACACACATTGGTGAAAGTGATTTTCTTTACTCAGTTTACTGATTCAAAAGCTACTTTCTTCCAAAGATACCCTCACAGTCACACCCAGAAATAATATTTTACCAACTATCAAGGAATCTCTTAGCCCAGTTGAGCTGACACATCAAATCTTCCCCTTGTAAGCTAATTTTTCAAAGAAATTAAAGTCCATACTTATTCCTCTACAATTACTGCTGAATCCTGGCAGAAGCATCTCACTCAGACACCTGGGTGGGTTTCAAGTTTCTTCAGCAGCTGTGGCCTGGGATTTTTTATTACTGGAATGCTGGTGGTCTCTCATTAATGTTGATAAGCCCAAAGAGTTAGATGATCACACAAGATAATCAAGGCATGCACCTGTTAACAGTTTAATTTGTTTCTTAAATTGGCCTCTTTATTTTATGTAGGTCTCTCACCACTTGTAGGTTTTCGGTGACTATTTTTCATTTTCTTGACCTCTCAGTTTCTCTCTCAGGCCTGGCCATTTGTTTCATTTGTTTTTCAAATCGTACTCTTTAGATCTCTGGAGTAACCACATGAAGTCAGTGAGTTTTTTATGTTCCAAAGGTACCTTCCCCACCCTAGAGTGGATAATCTCACCAAAACAGTAACAAACCCTGGCCTGGATTTAATCTTTTGCCTGGTTTACATTTAATATGGTTCAGTTTGTCTGTCTTCCCTTAAAGTCTCCATCTATTCATTTTTTGAACATGTTCCCTAAGGACACAGGACTCTTCATGCTGACTATCCACCAGTAATAGCTTTGTCACCTCAAAACCCATCCAGCAGTTCTTTGAAGTGTTTACATTGCTCTTCCTTTCTCAAATCTGCTCAGATTTCAGTAACCATTTGGTGTAGCTCCCCAATCTTCAAGGGGCGGTTCTCTGCTTGCCCTTTCCATAAGTATGATTGGAGTGAAAGGTAAGTAAATGGATTCCAACGCCATTCTTGACTGGAAGTTGGGAATTAAGACAAGTGACATTAGTCATGCAGCCCAGCTCCAAATCTGCTTAAACTTCTAGTTGTCCTTACTCCTTCATTGAAGAACTAATCCACATTAGAGTGGGATCTTCAATCACATATCAAAAGAAGTGAGAGGTTTTAAAATTTACAGTTTGAGCCTTGGGACATTTCATTAGATTAACAGATGGTATGCAACATATTGGGAAATACAGGAGCTAAAAATGGGATTAGCAAGGCTATACTCTCAGGGATCATTTCTATAGCTCATTACTAGAGAAGTTTCCCTGAACATGTAGAGCACTGATAATAAACCAGTGATCTAGTAAGTTAAAAAAAAAAAAGGCGGGGGGATAAAACTCCCATAATAATGGGAGTTTTGTGTTTTGTTGTAGAGGAGCTCTATTTGTCTGCAAGACCCAGAGCCTTTAGACTTTAAAATAATAGAACAATTTACTAGAATAGCTTTGAAGTTCTGGAATTTACTAGAATAGCTTTGAAGTTCTGGAGGCCAGAAATCCAAAATCAAAGCACCAGCAATGTTCTCTTTTTTTTTTTTTCAATTATTATTTACTTATTTGGTTGCGCTGGGTCTTAGTTGCAGCATGCAAACTCTTAGTTGAGGGATGCACGTGGGATCTAGTTCCCTGACCTCGGATCAAATCCGGCTGGGCCCCCTTCTTTGGGAGCGTGAAGTCTTAACCACTGGGACACCAGGGAAGTCCCCACCAGCCATGTTCTCTTAAGGCCTCTCTTTTTTGGCTTTCAGATGGCCATCTTCTCCCTGTTTCCTCCCGTGGCCTCTTCTCTGTGCATAGCCATCCCTGGTGTCTCTTTATGTTCTTATAAGGACACCAGTTATAATGGAATAGGGCACCATCTTTGGGACCTCACTTAACTTTAATTACCTTTTTTTAAAGCCCTGTCTCCAGATACAGTCACATTAGGGGTTAAGGTTGGACACATGAATTTGTTGTGGGGGAAGGGGGCACAGTTCAGTCCATAACACCAGGTACATGGTGTACTTCAATAATGTAAACAAAGAGACTGAATTCACTGTATGAGTTTAAGATATCCCAAACCTTCCAAGAAAAAATGTGATAGTGGGAGTGGGCATGAAGGTAGAGATGGGAGGCAGATGGGGGAGAGTAAGAGGAAGGAGGTGAGAGAGAAAGAAATGTGGGGAAGGAGGAGAGAGGGGAGAGAAAGGGAAAGATGGAGAGAGGGGGTAAAGAGAGGAGAGGAAGAGAAGGAGGGAAAGAGGAAAAGGGAGAGAACGAATAAATGGGACTCCACAAGAAGCAAATGTATGGTTTAATGGTTACATAATTGAACTCTGGAGGGTGACTGCCTAGGCTTATGTCTCAGTTCTGTCACTTAAGAGCTATGTGACCATGGGGAAATCACTAAATCGTTCCATGCCTTAGTTTCTTAACCTCTCAAATGAAGTAAAGAATATACCTACCTCATATTATAATTTATAGAATCAAATGAGCTAATACATGTACAGACTGGCATATGTTTAAGCAAGTGCTATGTAAACATCTACTATTATCAGTCAAGTTTAAGACTTCCACCTGAGATCCAACGTATAAACAAGAAATGAGGACCTACCTGCCTCTGTGAAGATCCAGTGACAGTGTGCAGCTTGGGGAATAGCCCATTCCCTTTTTTCACTCCCATGCTTGCCTCTCCTGCTTGGGCCTAGGTTTGAATAATCACAGCCAGCTCTGAATATAGAACTAGACAGATTGCTCCACTGAGCTGTGCTGAGGTGGCTGGGACGTACACTGTAGTTCTCATGTGATTTTATTTATGCCTGATATTTCCTAGCATAAACCTAATTTCCCATCTAGGAAATGCTCATATCCTGCCTTTCCATGATAAGGCTAAGTGAGAAATCTGTAGTTCTCAAATGTAATTTTTTCTACATGGGTTATCTTGCTAAGTTTTTTGCATTGAAACAACCAAAACAAAGCAACACCTCAGCAAAGACCTTTTTTTCCCCCTCCAGTTCACTGTGATACAGGTTGATAGAGCACACCAACCCTGAATATTATCCTTTCTGAAATGTGAGGCTGTCGGTGTTTTGCTCATTTCCTACATGGGCACTTCCAGAGGCTACAACACCATGCAGTAACTGGGAGCTGGAAAACCACAGGTAACGTTCACTCTGTGTGTTTATTAAAAGGTGTTAACAAGTAATTGCATGGCATCAGCCACTTAGACACATCTGAAATGGTATTTTTACCCTAAGTCTGAGGTATGTTTCCTTGGCATAGATTTTTATAGCTTTTAAAAAGAATATGGTTCTATAGTAGATGCCAAATATGTGGCTTCATCCAGTGCAATTCAGATGGCGGACAAGATGTGGTTCAGCAGTTATGGGGGTTGCAGTGAGTCAGCTATGGAGACAAACGTTTCCATGGTGACCTTCCCCATTCATTCAGTGTGAGGCCTCCTTACACCCATGAGGATTAATGACATGGCATTAACACAGATAATCATAATGAAGAGAGCTCTCTGACAGTGGGGCAACCCAACCCTGAATTTGTGAGGAAATAGGATGGAGGAATTTAGCCAATGTGTAGAGGAAGAAAATATTGAACTACAGGGAAAGGAAATCCATTTCTTTCTCTTTTATAGAATAGTTTTCCTGCCAGAATGGACCCTGCTGCTGACAGACTTCTATAGTCTCCCCTCTGAGAATTCTCTTACTACTATGACAAAGTGAGGGTGGAAATAAGTAACCCAAAGAAGTGATTCACTAAAGGTCAAAAGACACAGGATAAGAGAATATAGAAGGGGCATAGGCTTAAACTCTACTCATCCTGGTTTGTTTGTTTGTTTAAATACTTTAAAATGTTCTTTAGGAGGTCCTTTTTGGAAAAGTCTTTTTCCTGAAAGACTTACCTTTTTCTATAGCTTCATGGCAAAATTTTTGTTCCTTTCAGGGGAAAAGTGCTTTTCACATTGTGCTAATAGCAGCAGTTTACTTCTGTGTTCACAGATGTAGGACATTGTACAAACAGAGAATGTGAAACGTTAGGAGTCTACTCTCTAACTCCGATGCCAGCCTGGGTGAAATTATAGACACAAAGAGAGATTATGCTTTCTCAGCGCAGGATGCAGATTTTCACAGGCTCCCAGAGGATCGGGCCTTGGGATTTAGCTAGTTGTTTGCATGGTTATCTCATTTATTAAATTTTAAGATTCCATAGAGCAGAAACTTCATCTTATTCATCTTCGGCATTATCAGCTCCACTCCCACTGCACGCACACATGCAGATATACACAAGTACATGTGCACACGCAAACATTAATCTAGTATTGTTCTTTACACACCACACACCATGTTACCACGTATTTATGAAATGAGTGCATTTGATCAGCAACATAAAACCTCAGGTGAGGCAGTTAAGCGCTTTGTATGTGAAGTTTTAGAAATCCATAGAGCTAAATTTTAACAGTTTTTAAAACTATGTAGCACTGTTTTGCTTTTTTGAATGTTTACACAAGTAGATTTGACACAAATACAATAAAGCCTGAGAGGCAGTAAATGAAAAACATGTGTGAAGAAAATCAAGAGGCTCTGAAGGCAGCTGGACTATTCAGATTGATGAAATGACATGTGCAGAGTGCTGACGGCTGGACCTACTGTGGCATTTCTTAATCTGGCAAACGTTTATTGAGAACCTACTCTAATAGCCATTTGCTCTGTGCCAAGCACTATTCTAAGTGCTTTATGCATATTAACTTATTTAATCTTCCCCAAGAGGTAAACACTATTACTAAAATACCTATTTTTCATGCAAGTAAACTGAAATACAAGTAATTTAAGTAACTTGCCAAAATCCACACAGATAGTAGAGCTGGAGTCATAAATTGAACCAAGCAGCCAGGCTCCAGATCACAAGCTCTTAACCGCTAGGTGATACTGCTGATCCTTGGGCTGGGAACTCAGAATAAAGCCATCATCAGGAGGTACATACGTTTTCTTTGTTTTCATAAAGCTTAGAGTTTTGAAGGAGAGACATGCTGAAAACAACCAATTACAATCACAAGTGACAAGTGCTATATGAGAGCCAAGGAAGAACTGTAGAGACAGGGCAATATAAATCATTATAACCTAAGGATTATGAGGTTTCTCATAATGGGGAGAAGATCGAGATAGTAAACGAGGCGAGTGCCATTTCTGTACTGACCTTGTTTCCTGACGGTCATTGGTGATGAGATATGAATGGCTGAGCCAGAGGTGTTGAGTCATATTCAGGAGGGAATCTTTCCAAGTGATTCCTAAGGTCCGCTAATGATCTTTGAGAGACACACCTCTGGTAAGTGTGTCACAGGACAGAAAGATAGCATCTGACTAGATAGGGACCATCATACCAGGTAAAATGTGTCAGCAGAGACTGTTGGGAGGGACAGTATTGCCACAAAGCTAGAAGTGTAGATGTGGACCTTCTAGAAAACAGCACAGTAATAATACTGAGAAGCTCTGCTAGGGTAAGAGAATGCCATAGATGTGAGAAAATTTGGGGGAGCCAGGCACCTTCTAGAGGAAGTCCCTCTAAAAGTCAATCTAAATCTTAATGATCATTACACATTTTTATTCATCACCATAAAAGTTAGTACATATTGAACAGTTTCTATTTATCTAGCTTTATGCTAAGACTAGGAGGAAAGTATCATTATTACAATTGTTGTCGTCGTCATCATCATTGTTGTTTATCCTGATCAAAGTTACAACATAGTAGAGCTGAAGCTTTGACCCATTGTCATCGCACAACCCCCAGAAGTTGTCACTTAAGGTTGCTGATTGCCACCCTTTTGACTCTGAAGTTTGATAGTCAAATCTATGGGGACACATTGAAAAAAATGTAAGTTTTTTCTTTCTCACTTCAAAGTTTTTATGAATTTCAAGTATTGGTTGATTAGCTTCTTTCATACAACACTAATTACAGCAAAATATGTAGGGACAGGGCAAAGTGGAGGTCAGAAGAAGCCCTAAAACTGGGGAGAAATGTATTTTAAAACATCAGGGAAATGAATAAACAAAGAATCAAGAAGACAGACATAAGTATTGGAAGTCAGAGCAAGTCAGGAGTTTTAGAGGCCCCAGCAAACAGCTTCTAGATGATCCGCAGAAATAGAAGGGGTAAAAGCTAAATGTGTGGCCAGACAGGCAGGCCATCAGAAACTGCCAGGGGAGCCAAAGAACTGTAAGGACAAAGCACGACTTGTGGGACAGGAGGCCAGGACAGGAGCCCTGAGCCCAGGCGGCCTGCTCTCCTGCACCTACTTCTTGGGTTCCCTCCCATCCTGCTGAGAATGAATGAGCCTGGGTGGAGAACCACATATGGAGAGAGCAGAAGGCAGTAACCAGGAGTGAAGCTGTGAGTGGAGGCAGGTGCTGCTACATCTGAGTTAGTTTAAATTGTTAATGGCCTTTCAGTGTTCCCTAGGTATACCTCAATGATTAAAATAGCATTCATTTTTAAGAAATAAATGACGGAAAAATCATTCTTAAAATCTTCTGAGATAAGAAGGGTCTTATTTGGGAGCCACAAAATTGTAATGCTTTCTAGTACAATTCTTTCCTTCTGCAATTTTGCAATTGCCCTGTACCTTGCTTACTGTATCCTTTCCTAACGATCATCCCTTCCAGGCTCTTCAAAGAGAACAAAATGTGGCATATTGGGGCATCATTTGAAGTACGTATTGCTCCTGACACCCATGTTTAAAGGCACTTTATGCATGCCCTAAACTGTACCTTTACGTTTGATTACAATTACTTTACAGGATATTTGTTCATCTTTCATGCGTCATTACTAGGACTGCTAAATATTGGGATGAGGGACTTGAACATATCCTTTATAAATTATGGCAATGCTTAGATAAATGTATTTTCAATATCTAGGCACAATTAGTTAACTATACTATTGCTTTTTTTAAATATAGGTTCAACATAAGGTTGTTGAACTCAAATAATGTACTTATTTGAAGATCTATACCTGAATGAGTTTCAAGGAGAGTCCTCAAAATCTAACCAGTTCACTAATATTGTGGACCAGGAAGTAACTTCCTTATTTTAGCAATAGGAAGTATTTTTATGACCTATAGTACCTTGGGTGGTACTTTGGGGAATTATGAAGCAAGAATTTCCTTCCCTGTTTGCAAACCTCTAGCTACAAGTTATTGCCCTTGGTCTTGATGCTTCTGGCTGGCTTATTAAGGGTCTGATGTATTGTCTTTTGTCCTTTTGGCTTCTGTCACTGTCTTCATTTTCCTGTCCTTTTTGTGGTATCTTCTCGGTTCTGGAATCTCTTTTTGGTTGCTTTTTCTCCCTTGTACAAAATGCTGTCTTGTCTTTTCAGCATTTCGAAAGGTTTCCCCAGAGACTTGAATTTGAAGAAAGCTGCAGGGTCGCAGATCAGTGGAAAGCTTAGAATGACAGTGAAATCCCTAAACAGGGACTACTCTTTCTGAATAGGGAAACCTAAAAATAAAAGCTGTCTGCAGCTGGGACTGTGTGCCAAGACAACTATCACTGAAATGCAGAGGAAATCGAAAGCATAAATAAAAAACAACCTTGCTAGAAAGGACTAAGGTGTTAAATTGGTGCAAAGATCGAAATCTGGAAAAGGCCAACTTCATAGTAGGTGGCTTATCACCCACAGATAGTTTAATATGGTGGAAGTTTGATTCATCCAAGAAATGTCAGCCCCAAGAATGCAAGGATACAGCAAAGAGGCTCTAAGTCAGCCTAACTTCCCCATAACAACTGGAGAGCTCCACGTTCCCGGGGCACCACTATCTGCTTTTCTTCATTCTACATGAGGAGCCCTGATTATTTTCCACCAACGTGCTCCTTTGGAATGGTGATTTTTTTGAATCAGCAGTCCCAATTCCAAGTCTCCCTCTCCTTAACCCCATCTTGCCTGGACTACATTTCACATCATCCTACTTCTGTGCTCCTGTAATCTCACTCTTACTGCTATTCCAGTGCATTTTGACCTCCAGCTTTTCAACCCCTCCGTCTTAATCCTGTCTGTCATCCTTGCATAGTTTCACTTCCTTTTCTCCTGGAAAAGTTTGGACCACCCCCTTGGTTATCACTTGTTTGTACCCAGGCTGTGATAACATTTGAGGAAAAAGAAACATACAAATGTACAACTAGCGCTACTGAAAATGTACAGTCATCTCTTCACGGGACCATCCAATGCTGCTCAGCAATCCAACGTGTCCCTGTTTCAGCTCCCTCATCTATGAGCCACAAATATGACTTCAAATCTTCACCAAGTTTCAAAATCCTCTTTATTCTGTATGTCCCATTTTTTCTTAACATATGATCTATATGGAAAAAAGTGGGGCTCTCTATAGTACACAAGACTTCAAATTATCTCTATCTACGTGGCATGTCACGTATTTTCTACCAGCGTAGTTGAAAAAGTGCTCCTTCTAGTTCTTTTTATTTGATCACCCACTCTTCTGGCTTTCCTTCAGATTATAAAATCATGCTTATTTTTCTTAATTTAGCAGGAAAAAAAATCTGTCATACCTATGTTCCTTCTCTAGCTACCTTTCCTGCATTCTCCATCTTTCTATTGTTAAGAAGAATAGCCTTCACTTACATCTTTACTTATTTACTCACTTCACCATATTTCATTTATTTTAAAGAATATAATTCTTTAACATCATCATAAAGGAATGCATGTACCTATTTTTAAATGAAGAATAGTAATTTCCAGATCTACCACTGTCCACCTCCCGATTTGGCTACTCTTGGGCACCTCTTTTAACACTTTCGGCAACATGAACACTACCATTTTAATATTTCTCTTCACCAATGGATGTTATTTTTTTGTCTTCCCTTATTTAAATAGAGTGGATTCTTCAGTTCTGATAAGAGCTTTCTGAGTTCTTGTGTATCTGAAAATGTTGCTGTTCTACACTCATCCTTGATTAATAGGTGGCTTGGGCATTGAATTATTTGTTGAAAAACAGTTTCCCTCAGACTTTTGAAGTCAGTACCCCTCTATCTCCATCATCTAATGTTACTACTGAGAAGTTCAGTGTTATTCTGATTATTGTTCTTTTTTTTAATAGTCAATTTTAAAGTTAAAAAAAATTCTCAAACATACAGAAAAGTTGCATAAGTAGCACAAAGAATTTTTTTTCCTGTTCTATTTGAAAATAAGTTATCAATCTGAAGCCTCAATACCCTGATTATTTTAGTATATATTTCCTAAAAACAAAGATATTCAATATGCTCCTACATAATAAAATGCAGCCATCAAAATTAGCAAATTAACATTGACGCAACACTGTCAGCTAACTGGTTTAATTCTTTAGGCTACCTCTTTGGACCCTATTCGTTTGCCAGTTGTTCCAATAATGTTTATATTTAAAGGATCCAGTTCAGAACTACCTCTTACAGGTCTCTTTAGTCTCCTTCAGTCTGGGACAATTCTTCAGTTTTCCCTTGGCTTTTATAACATCGACACTTTTGAGAAGGACAGGTCAGCTATTTTGTGGGACAAATGACCCTCCAGTTGGGTTTGTCTCATGATCAGATTCAGGGTATGCATTCTTGGCAGGACTATAACAGAAGTGGTGCTATATTCCTCTCAGTGTATCATAACAGCTTTATAATGCATGGTCCATCTCTTTCCATTCTTTAGCTTTTAAACCTTTAAACCTGTGTCATTATAGTAAAAGTATATCTCATGTAGACAACATGTAATTGGGTACTCCATTATTTTATCTCTTCCGACAGTCTTGCCTCTTAATTGGTGTACTTAAATCATTTGAATTGATGTAACTATTGATAGGGTTGCATTTAAGGCTGCAATCTTACTATTGCTTTCCATTTGTCCCATTTCTTCTTTGTTCATTTTTTTTTTCTGCTTTTGTGTCTTTTGGATCATATAATTATTTTGTAGTATTCAATTTTCTCTCCACTGTTAGCTTATTAGCTATATCTATTTGCTTTATATTTTTAGTGGTTTCTCTATGGTTTACAGTATGCATCTTAACTTTTCACAATTTGCTTTTAAAATTATTAAATTATTTAAATGATTTATTCAACATAAAAATAATATTATACCTCTTGATGTATAACGTGAGGACATTACAACTGTAAACTTACATCTCCTCCACTTGGCACTCTTGTTATCATATACTTTGCTTCATCAATCCCAAAATACATTGTCATTATTTTTGCTTTAAATAGTATAATATCATTTAAACAAGTGAAAAATAAACAAAACCAAAAAAAAGAATTTTGTGGAAGCTGAAAAGGTTCTGGAGATGGATGGTGGTGATGGTTATACAATAATGTGAATGTACTTAATACCACTGATCTAGATGTACACATAAAATGGTCAAAATGGTAAATTTTATGTTATGTATATTTTATTACAAGAAAAAAGAAAATATTTTATATTTACTGCTAATTTACCATTTCTGGCACTTTTGAGTCCTTTGTATACATATATGTTCCCATCTGGGATCATTTACCTTCAACCTAAGAACTTTGTTTAATATTTCTTGTGGTTAAAATATGCTAGCAATTCTTCCAGCTTTTGTCTCTCTAAAAAAGTCTTGCAACAAAAGCAAAAATGAACAAGTGGGACTACATCTAACTAAAAAGCCTCTGCAACAAAATGAAAAGGCAGCCTACTGAATGGGAGAAAATAATTGCAAATCATATATCTGATAAGAAGGTAATATCTGAAATATATAAAGAACTCATTCAAATCAATAGCGAAATGCAAAACAATCAGATTAAAAATGGGCAGACTGGGGCTTCCCTGGTGGCACAGTGGTTGAGAGTCTGCCTGCCAATGCAGGGGACACGGGTTCGAGCCCTGGTCTGGGAGGATCCCACATGCCGCGGAGCAACTGGGCCTGTGAGCCACAACTACTGAGCCTGTGCGTCTGGAGCCTGTGCTCCACAACAAGAGAGGCCGCGATAGTGAGAGACCCGTGCACCGCAATGAGGAGTGGCCCCTGCTTGCGACAACTAGAGAAAGTCCTCGCACAGAAACTAAGACCCAACACAGCCAAATATAAATTAATTAATTATTTTTTTTTTTTTTAAATGGGCAGACTATCTGAACATACATTTTTTTCCAAAGAACACAAACAGGTAGCCAACAGGTACATGAAAAAAAAATGCTCAACATCACTACATCAGGGAAATGCAAATCAAAACCCCAGTGAGCTATCCTCTCACACCTGTTAGAATTGCTGTCATCAAAAAGGCAAGAAATAACAAGTGTTGCCAAGGCTGTGGAGAAAAGGGAAGGCTTGTGCACTATTGGTAGAAATATAATGATGCAGCCACTATGGAGAACAATATGGATGTTCTTCAGAAATTTAAAAATAGAACTACCATATCATCCAGCAATTCCACTCCTGGGTATTTATCTGAAGAAAACAAAAACACAAACATGAAAAAATACGTGCACCTCTGTGTTCACTGCAGCATTTTTTACAATAGCCAAGACATGGAAACAAACAATTGTCCATCGATGGATGAGTAGATAAAGAAAACATCATATATACATCCCATGAAATATTATTCAGCCATAAAAAAAATGAACTCTTACCATTTGCAACAACATGTATGGACCTTGAGGGCATTATGCTAAGTGAAATAAGTCAGACAGAGAAAGACAGATACCATATGGTCTCACTTATATGTGGAATTAAAAAAAAAAAGACAAACGGAGCTCGTGGATGCCAGAAACTGGAGGTGGGGAGGTGGAAAGGGGTGGAATGCCTGAAGAGGATCAAAAGATACAAACTTAACAGTTATAAAATAAATAAGTCCTGAGGATGTAATGTACAGCATGGTGACTATAGTTAATAATACTGTACTGCATATTTGAAAGTAACTAAGAGAGTAAATCTTAGAAGTTCTCATCACAACAACAAAAAATTTATAACTATGTTTGGTGACAGATGTTAACTAGACTTATTGTGCTGATCATTTTGCAATATGTGCAAATATCAAATTATCATATGATACACCTGAAACTAATATGTTATATGCAAATTATACCTCAAAATTTTTTTAAATAAATAATTATCTAAATAAGTAAATAATTTAAAGTCCTTATTTGCGTGCTGTTTTTGAAAATATTTTGTTGGATATAAAATTCTTTCAGCATTTAAAAATACTGTTTCATTACTTTCTGACTTGCATGTTTTTGAAAAGAAGCCATTCTCATGTGCCTTTTTTGCTTCTGGCAGGTAGGGCTTAACTCATTTGTGAAGGAATTACAGTGCTCTGCTACCTTTTGGCCAATGTCTGAAAATAATTGTTTCATATATTTGGTCCAGTTTTCTAATTGTTTACAGAGAAAAGGCATATTCTATACCAATTTCTTCCTCATGGATAATGCAGAATTTACCATCTCATCCCACAAATTATGTTAGATATAAATAAATTACTTCTTCCTATTAAAAGACAAGAGATTCTTCACCTGGATTAAAAAACAACAACCACCAAAAACTCAAGACCAAACTATAACTTTTTATTCATTTTCTATTTCTCTCATCTGTTTATTTGTTCCTGTCTTCTTTCTTGCTTACTTTCTTTTAGATTAACTTGATTATTTTTTCTTTGAATTCCTTTACTGGCTTTTTATTTTTAGTGGATGTTTAGGGGATTTCAACATGCATTCTTAACCTACCGTGGTCTACTTAGAGTTAATTTTATAACATTTTAAATAAAATGTAAAAACCTTGCAAAGAGTTCCTTTTATCCACTCCTGTCCTTTTTGTTACCGTTGCCATACATATTATTTCTACAAATATAGAGTTTATAGTTTCAATCATATAGTTTGTTTTCTCAATCATAGGTTTATAGTTTTGGTTTTTATCATATGAGTTTTACAGAAACTAATTGAATATAATTATATGTTTAGCCACATATTTACCAAGCATAGGTGAAAGAGATGGAGTTAAGAATGTGCTTGGGTCCCCATATTCTCAGAATTCTATATTCCACCCTTCTTCTCATTCATGAAGGAAAGCAACTTCTCTCCCTCTCATGCATATTTCTGTTTTTGTTCCACTGTAGCAGAGACTTTGTTAACCAGAAGCAAAAGCTAGACTCTGAAATGTTTCATTTCCATTTCTTCCAGTATCTGGTGTGTTCTCTCTAAAAGAAAAAAAAATGTATCATATTATTTTTCTTGCTTAACTTTGCTGACTCTTCCCCTGACCCATATTTTGCTGTTTGAAATCCACTCTCTGTCTTGATATCATCCATTAAATGGGCCTTGACTCAGTCTTGTGCCTTGTCTCTCATTCTGCTTTAGCCAGGCTGAGCTCCTTGTTGTTTCCTGAATCCACCCTGCCATTTCCCAGCCTGTGTTTTTCCTCTGGTTCTCCTTTGGAAGAAGAGTACCTTCATCCATTGACCATCTGGAAAAGCTCTTTTGAACACTCAGGTCATGCATCATCTGTACCCACAAAGCTTCTGTTTCATCTCCCCTCTCTCAGATGGTAAAAACCATACCTTCCTTTGGGCCCCCAGAGTGCCCTGTATCTCCTTCTGCCTTTGTTCTCCTAACATTTAACTGCACTTGTTTGTTTACCTGGCCTTTACAAGCATTTTTAGATCATAGAACACATCTCTTTCCTCTTTGTTTCTAGCACCGTGTCAGCACTAGAAGTTGCTGAATGAACAAATAACTAATTGACTGAATATATGAAGGAAGGAATATAAGTTTGAATGTATTAAGTTGTAGTGGGTAATTTTAAGGTGGTAAATATTTTAACAAGGAAGCAGTGTCTTAAACTGAAGAAGTTAAAGTGAGACGAAAATGTAAAGATTATATCACATAGAAATAGTTAAGAATGACAAAAGATCCTATCTGAGATTTCTAAATATAAATTGGATCCCTGTGTACAAATTTTTCCATTTTTCCCTTGAGAAATACATATTTGCATGCAATCTATAGCTGATTGGCATAGGATGCTCACAGCATCTGACCAAGCATAAGAAGCCAGCATAAGAGAGTTCAAGAAAAAGAATGTCTTCCATGGAAAGACAAAATGCAAATGCAAATGTGCTCAACCATTTCAGGAACTGGTAGAGGAATGGATTTAAAATTCTAAAAAATTTAAGTCCAAGGCAGAAAAAAATATGTTTCTTAAAAATCAGTGTTTCAGTGATGAACAATTTTGGCCAATTAAAGTTTAGACTAATTGCTATGGTGATTTTGGAAAAGAATGAAGCTAATGAGTTTCTGAATGTCAACTGCAATTTTTGAGTACTTTTAATTTGCAATCTCTTTATTTAATGGAGAAAGCATTGAAGACTCAGTCTGAATGTATTCAAACTGCATTTTAGTCTTTACAGCTGTACTTTACCATAGGAATTATATTTTACTATAATATCCCCTCAGTTTTTTAGAAGTAAAGTCTTAGATATCTCCTTTAGGAGTGTCAAATCATACCCTCTGTCAGATTCTAAAAATAAGTTTGTTCAATGTTATACAGGATAAGACTCTGGCCTGATATACTAATCCTCTGATCTAGAGGAAAATAGTTGACAGATTGCTTGACCTAGCAAATCATTCAGATAGCTCTGCTAGGAGCAATGGCCCTGCCATTTTTTTTTTAATATAAATTTTTGATTCTTATCAATTTTCACTGAAGGAAACTTTAAGAAAAATGTCCAAGGGTTTTTGAATTCACTGTAGTTTAAATGTCTATTTCAAGCAGATAGAAAGCAATCCCTTGTCTTTCCTACTTGTGCAGAGGCAATTGGGGGAAATAATGAGTGACAATTTGACTTCTCCTTCCTGCTTTATATTAATTACAATAAATGTAAAAATACAGCCCAGCCACCTACACATTTAAATCTACTTCAGCCTAGACATTTACCTAAAGATCAATAGTTAGAAACCCTCACAAACTATGTGCATGCATAAATAATGGGTGCTTTTCCTCCCACTTTAGAACTTCCCTTTTTATTTCCTAGTATTGATGTCTACAGAGAAAGGAGTGAAATGACACTACAAAGTCTAATGCACCAATCACATGAGCCCCATCATACATGGGAGAGAAGTAATGAGATGATTTCTTTTCATTTTTCTGCCTGCATTTTCCCCTCTTGATTTTTAGCGCCAAGGTAATATTTGATATCAGAAAAAAATACACCAAAATAAAAATATGAAAAGCAAAAAGAAAAACATGGCATCAAACCAAGGGTGACTTTCTGTGTCTGCATTTCAGATTCACACTGCCAATTATTTCAGACATAAGGAACTCAGAGACACAAGGATTACCTACTCCTACAAATACATTATTTTCCCCTTAATTGTCAGGGTGGCAGGCAACACAAAACAAACATGAAAATATGTATTTTCAATGTTTTTATATTCAGTTAATGGTTTACTAGTCCAACATTCACTAAAGCAAACTACTGTAGAAAAATGCCTGCCCTGTGGTTTCTCTCTCTCTGTCTCTCTTGCAATTGAAAGGCTTTAATGAGAAATACCACTAGTTCTGACACTTTTAGTTAATATGCATAGGACTGAGTTATGAGCTTTGACCTTCTCCTGACTAACTCAGGGGCACTGATCTTTGCCTTTCTTTTTATTTTATTTTATTTTTTTGTTACTGTCATCCATTCTGTTTGTTTTCTTTTTTAAAATTGAAATATAGTTGATTTTGAATGTTGTGTTAATTTCTGCTGTATAGCAAAGTGATTTAGTTAAACATATATATACATTCTTGTTTTTTGTATTCTTTTCCATTATGGTTTATTACTGAATATTGAATATAGCTCCCTGTGCTGTACAGTAGGACCTTGTTGCTTATCCATTCTATATATAATAGTTTGCATTTGCTAACCCCAAACTCCCTGATCTTTGAAATAAACTTTGCTCAAGATAAACAAACACACAAATGAGGAGTTCAATACAATTACTTGAGCGCTAGATGGCATTACATTTAATGAATAATATGTAGGTAATGGTCCATGTTATCTATAGATCTGTTATGCTAAATTATATCTAATTGTCTGTACTTTTACAACAGACATTCATATACTTTTATCTCCATCAGTATTTGAGGCAAATAAATTCTAAGAGAGAACTTGCACCCCCTCCAGTAGTGGTCAGTTATTGGAGCAATATTACACTTCAGTGATTTTTTTAGACTCTCTACATACTACCTCAGTGTGCCTTCAAAATATTTTTCTGTAAATATTTAAATAATTTTTCAAAATCATACCATGGTATCTGAATAATTTAATAATATTTTAGAAATAGGAGGACTTCAAAGATTTTACAAAAAAAAAAAAAAGATTTACAGGCAAACCACTTCCTTTGACATAAGAGATACAAGGCCCTAAGAGATTAAGTGATCTTCCCAAAGTCAAACGTTGAGTTAGTGAACAAGGCAGAACTAGGAAGCAAAGACTTCAAGTGTGAGATACATTCATCAGCACTAAATCATGACGAGATGTCAGAATGTTTTCATTGTCTTTTTTTTTTTTTCTCCAGCAGTTTATATTTTTTAAAGCTGCTTTTAATGGATTATTTCCTATGTGGTCCGTAGGCAGAGTCAAGATGGCGGTGTGGAAAGATGCGGCGTTAGCACCTCCCCACAACTAGGGTGCCTGCCAGCCACTGGTGGGGGACTCTAATGCCCAAGGAGATGGGAGGAACCCCAAAGTCAACCTGTGGCTTGCGGGATCTTGTTTCATGAGCGCGGGGTCGGATGGAAGTTCCTGCGGTGGGAGCTCCGAGGCCGAACCACTGGACTAATGGAGAACCTCAGACCCCAGGGAATATTCATCAGAGTGAGGTCTCATGGAGTTCCTCATCTCAGCACCAAGACCCAGCTCTACCCAAGAGCCTACAAACTCCAGTGTTGGAAGCCTAAGGCCAAACAACCAGTAAGACAGGAACACAATCCCATACATCAAAAATAAAAAAAAAAAAATGAGATGGCAAAAAGATATGTCACTGATGAAGGAGCAAGGTAAAAACATACAAGACTAAATGAAGAGGAAATAAGCAATCTACCTGCAAAACAATTCAGAGTAATGATAGTAAATATAATCCAGAATCTCGGAAATAGAATGGAGGCATGGATTGAGAAACTACAATAAATGTTTATCAAAGATCTAGAAGAACTAAAGAACAAAGAAACAGAGAAAAAAAACACAATAACTGAAATGAAAAAATACACTAGAAGGAACCAATAACAGAATAACGGGGCTTCCCTGGTGGCGCAGTGGTTGAGAATCTGCCTGCCAATGCAGGGGACACGGGTTCGAGCCCTGGTCAGGGAAGATCCCACATGCCGCGGAGCAACTGGGCCCGTGAGCCACAACTACTGAGCCTGCACGTCTGGAGCCTGTGATCCGCAACAAGAGAGGCCACGACAGTGAGAGGCCCGCACACCACAATGAAGAGTGGCCCCCACTCGCTGCAATTAGAGAAAGTCTTCGCACAGAAACGAAGACCCAACACAGCCAAAACTAAAATAAGTAAATTAATTAATTTTAAAAAAATAGGGCTTCCCTGGTGGCGCAGTGGTTGAGAGTCCGCCTGCCGATGCAGGGGACACGGGTTCATGCCCCGGTCCGGGAAGATCCCACATACCACGGAGCGGCTAGGCCCGTGAGCCATGGCCGCTGAGCCTGCGCATCCGGAGCCTGTGCTCCGCAATGGGAGAGGCCACAAAAATGAGAGGCCCGCATACCGCAAAATAAATAAATAAATAAATAAATAAAATAACAGAATAACTGAGGCAGAAGAACGAATAAGTGAGCCGGAAGACAAAATGGTGGAAATAACTGCCAAGGAGCAGAGTAAAGAACAGAGAATGAAAAGAATTGAAGACAATCTCAGAGACCTCTGGGACAACACTAAACACACCAACATTTGAATTATAGGGGTCCCAGAAGAAGAAGAGAAAAAGAAAGGGTCTGAGAAAATATTTGAAGAGATTATAGTTGAAAACTTCCCTAACATGGGAAAGGAAATAGTCACCCAAGTCCAGGAAGCACAGAGAGTCCCATACAGGATAAGTCCTAAGAAAAACACACCAAGACACATATTAATCAAACTAAAAAAACTAAATTCAAAGAAAAAATATTAAAAGCAACAAGGGAAAAACAAAAAATACCATACAAAGGAATCCCCACAAGGTTATTAGCTGATTTTTCAGTGGAAACTCTGCAGGCCAGAAGAGAGTGGCAGGATATACTTAAAGTGATGAAAGGGAAAAACCTACAACAAAGGTTACCCAGCAAGGATCTCATTCATATTTGATGGAGAAGTCAAAAGCTTTTCAGACAAGCAAAAGCTAAGAGAATTCAGCACCACCAAAGCAGCTCTACAGCAAATGCTAAAGAAACTTCTCTAAGCAGGAAACACAAGAGAGAAAAAGACCCACAAAAACAAACCAAAACAATTAAGAATATAGTGATAGGAACATACATATTGATAACAACCTTGAATGTAAATGGATTAAATGCCCCAACCAAAAGACACAGCCTGGCTGAATGGATACAAAAACAAGACCCATATATATGCTGTCTACAAGAGACCCACTTCAGACCTAGGGACACATACAGACTGAAAGTGAGGGGATGGACAAAGATATTCCATGCAAATTGGAAATCAAAAGAAAGCTGGAGTAGCAATAATCATATCAGATAAAATAGAGTTTAAAATAAAGACTGTTACTAGATGTAAGGAGGGACACTACATAAAAATCAAAGGATCAATCCAAGAAGAAGATATAACAATTATAAATGTTTCTGCACCCAACATAGGAGCACCTCAATACATAAGGCAAATGCTAACAGCCATGAAAGGAGAAATCAACAGTAACACAATAATAGTAGGGGACTTTTAACACCCCACTTACACCAATGGACAGATCATTCTAACAGAAAATAAATAAGGAAACACAAGCTTTAAATGACACAATAGACCGGATAGATCTAATTGATATTTATAGAACATTCAACCCAAAAGTGGCAGAATACACTTTCTTTTCAAGTGCACATGGAACATTCTCCAGGATAGATCACATCTTAGGTCACAAATCAAGCCTTGGTAAATTTAAGAAAATTGAAATCATATCAAGCATCTTTTCTGACCACAACACTATGAGATTGGAAATCAATTACAGGAAAAAAACTGTAAAAAACACAAATACATGGAGGCTAAACAGTAAATAACCTACTAAATAACCAAGAGATCACTGAATAAATAAAAGAAGAAATAAAAAAATACATGAAACAAATGACAATGAAAACACGAATCAAAGCCTCTGGGACACAGCAAAAGCAGTTCTAACAGGAAAGTTTATAGCAATACAATCTCACCTCAAGAAACAAGAAAAATCTCAAATAAGAAATCTAACCCTACACTTAAAATGACTAGAGAAAGAAGAACAAAGAAAACCCAAAGTCAGTAGAAGAAAAGAAATCATAAAAATCAGAGCAGAAATAAATGAAATAGAAATGAAGAAAACAATAGCAAAGATCAATAAAACTAAAAGCTGGTTCTTTGAGAAGATAAACCAAATTGATAAACCCTTAGCCAGACTCATCAAGAAAAAAAGGGAGAGGACACAAATCAATAAAATTAGAAATGAAAAAGGAGGAATCGCAACTGACACTGCAGAAATGCAGAGGATTATAAAAGACTACAACAAACAACTATACGCCAATAAAATGGACAACCATGAAGAAATGGACAAATTCTTGGAAAGGTACAATTTTCTAAGACTGAACAAGGAAGAATTAGAACATATAAACCGACCTATCACAAGTAATGAAATTGAAACTGTAATTAAAAATCTTCCAACAAACAAAAGTCCAGGACCAGATGGCTTCACAGGAGAATTCTATCAAACATTTAGAGAAGACCTAACACCAGTCCTTCTCAAACTCTTCCAAAAAACTGCAGAGGGAGAAACACTCCCAAATTCATTCTACGAAGCCACCGTCACCCTGATATCAAAACCAGAAAAAGATATCACAAAAAAAGAAGATTATAGACCAATATCACTGATGAATATAGATGCAAAAATCCTCAACAAAATATTAGCAAACAGAATCCAACAGCACATTAAAAGGATCATACACCATGATCAAGTGGGATTTATCCTAGGGAGGCAAAGATTCTTCAATATGCACAAATCAATCAATGTGATACACCACATTAACAAACTAAGGAATAAAAACCATATGATCATCTCAATAGATGCAGAAAAAGCTTTTGACAGAATTCAACACCCATTTATGATAAAAACTCTCCAGAAAATGGGCATAGAGGGAACTTACCTCAACATAATAAAGGCCATATATGACACACCCACAGCAAGCATCATACTCAATGATGAAAAACTGAAAGCATTTCCACTAGATCAGGAACAAGACAAGGATGTCCACTCTCATCACTCTTATTCAACATAGTTTTGGAAGTCCTAGCCACAGCAATCAGAAGAAAAAGAAATAAAAGGAATACAAATTGGAAAAGAAGTAGTAAAACTGTCACTGTTTGCCGACAACATGATATTATACATAGAAAATCCTAAAGATGCCACCAGAACACTACTAGAGCTAATCAATGGATTTGGTAAGGTTGCAGGATACAAAATTAATGCACAGAAATCTCTGGCATTCCTATACACCAACAATGAAAAATCAGAAAGAGAAATTAAGGAAACACTCCCATTTACCATTGCAAGAAAAGGAATAAAATACCTAGGAATAAACTTGCCTAAGGAGGAGAAAGACTTGTACTCAGAAAACTATAAAATCCTGAAAGAAATCAAAGATGACATAAAGAGATGGAGAAATATACCATGTTCTTGGATTGGGAGAATCAACATTGTGAAAATGACTATACTACCCAAAGCAATCTACAGATTCAATGCAATCCCTATCAAACTACCAATGGCATTCTTCACAGAATTAGAACAAAAAATTTTACAATTCATGTGGAAACACAAAAGACCCTGAAGCCAAAGCAATCTGAGAAAGAAAGATGGAGTTGGAGGAATCAGGGTTCCCAACTTCAAACTATACCACAAAGCTACAGTAATCAAGACAAGTATGGTACTGGTACAAAAACAGAAATATAGATCAGTGGCACCTAATTTACAACAAAGTGGGCAAGAACATACAATGGAGAAAAGACAGCCTCTTCAACAAGTGGTGCTAGGAAAACTGGGCAGCTACATGTAAAAGAATGGAATTAGAACACTACCTAACACCATACACAAAAATAAACTCCAAATGGATTAAAGACTTAAATGTAAGACCAGACACTATAAATCTCTTAGAGGAAAACATAGGAAAAACGCTCTTTGGCATAAACCACAGCAAGATCTTTTTTGGCTCACCTCCTAGAGTAATGGAAATAAAAACAAAAATAAACAAATAGGACTTAATTAAACTTAAAAGCTTTTGCACAGCAAAGGAAACTATAAACAAGACAAAAAGACAATCCTCAGAATGGGAGAAAATATTTGCAAATGAAACAACAGACAAATAATTAATCTCCAAAATATACAAACAGCTCATGGAGCTCAATATCAAAAAAAAAAACAATCCAGTTAAAAAATGGGTGGAATACCTAAATAGACATTTCACCAAGGAAGACATAAATGGCCAAGGAGCAAATGAAAAGATGCTCAACATCACTAATTAGAGAAATGCAAATCAAAACTACAGTGAGGTATCACCTCACACTGGTCAGAATGGCATTATCAAAAAATCTAGAAACAATAAATGCTGGAAAGGGTGTGGTGAAAATGGAACCCTCCTGCACTGTTGGTGGGAATGTAAATTGATACAAACACTGGAAAACAGTATGGAGCTTCCTTAAAAAAACTAAAGATAGAACTACCATATGACCCAGCAATCCCACTACTGGGCATATACGCAGAGAAAACCATAATTCAAAAAGAGACATATACCACAATGTTCATTGCAGCACTATTTACAATAGCCAGGACATGGAAGCAACCTAAATGTCCATCAACAGATGAATGGATAAAGAAGATGTGGCACATATATACAGTAGAATATTACTCAGCCATAGAAAGAAACAAAATTGAGTTATTTGTAGTGAGGTGGTTGGACCTAGAGTCTGTCATACAGAGTGAAGTAAGTCAGAAAGAGAAAAACAAATACCATATGATAACACACATATATATATAGAATCTAAAAAAAAATGGTACTGTTGAACCTAGCTGCAGGGCAGGAATAAAGAGATAGACATAGAAAATAGACTTGAGGACATGGAGTGGGAGGGCAAAGCTGGGGCGAAGTGAGAGTAGCATTGACATATATACACTACCGAATGTAAAATAGTTGGCTGGTGGGAAGAAGCAGCATAGCACGGGGAGATTGGCTTGGTGCTTTGTGATGATCTAGAGGGGTGGGATAAGGAGGACGGGAGGGAGGCTTAAGAGGGAGGGGATATAGGGACATGTGTATGCATATGGCTGATTCGCTTTGTTGTGCAACAGAAGCTAACACAGTTTTGTGAAGCAATTATACTCCAATAAAGATCTATTAAAAAAAAAAAACAGAATCATGTGGTCCTGTGGACAAAGCCAAACTTATTCAAATAAATGCTTAAATCCTAATTATTCACTAACACTTCATAGATAATCCTCAAACCTACTCAGCTGTGGGTCCCTGAATTTCTAACTGGGTTGATCTTATTTATACTTTATGTCAAGCAATAATGTTAAGAAATTAAAAAATAAAAATGGATTATTTTCTCACCAATTCCCTAAAATATAAGCTTTTATTTTCAATTTTTCAGGTTTTTTCGGGGGGGGGGGAATTAAAAAAAGTATTTTCTGTTGAAGACTTAAGGGTTTTATACATTAGGAAAGAATAACTTAGAATTTGGAAATTGACTTTAGAACTTTAGAAATGTTTGTCAGTTTATATTTCCCCTGAAAATCCATTTGGTATTCAAGACATTCATTCATCAAAGATTTAGCGGTACTTCGTTATACAATGCCAAAAGTGCACATGTATGTTTGACATCTGATTTTGGTTTTTCCCCTTTCCTACTTTAAGTCCATTTGGTATTTGGTGACAAGTAGAAGACTGCAAACTCAGTCAAGAAAAAAGATATTTTTAAAATAGACAAGTTAATAACTGTTTCATATTTTTTCAAGGGGTTTTATAGAAACTGACTGGCCCATTGAACTAACTGTATTCTTTTCTTTAATGTGAACATCTTTGCAAATCCTTTAGTTTAATTTTGAAGAAGAGTATTTTGTTTGTTCTGTAGGACCTTGTGTCTAATGATGTAGCAGACATTAAGCTAATGTTACTGGAAGTTATTTGAGAGTATGGCCTGGGACTTTTTCATTGTACAAAGTATAAAATCTGATATTTTATATTTATACATGTAAATGCCTCACCACTTACTGAGTCACTCGTGAGAGAAATAGACTGCAGATTTAAGAGATCAAACCATAAGGGATCAGCAAAGCCATTCAAAGTTCCCCAATTAACAAATTTATGAATCGATCTTTTTTATAACTCAATTTAATTGCTTTTCCGTTTGTTATAAATTAAGAACTGAATTACACACACATACACACACATTGGCCTGGTGTACCATATTGAGAGATATGCATAAGTGATGGTTTTAAATTGACTAATCGTCTGTCCCGCCCTTACACGGATTGTACCCAGCCAGCCGTTGCTCAGTGACAGAAGCTGCTCTCCGTGGGATACAGCTTTGTATGTACACCTCTAGTCTAACAATTATAATGGTGCTTTTTATCATAATCACAAAGCATTTAATTACACAGAGCAATTTAGGAAACAGAGTCTAGGTCAAGACAGATCATATTCTAAGACAGATAACACTGATGTGGAAAACATACAGGGTAGGCAGACAACAAAATAATAAGCAATGAGTAATTACAAAGATAAAACTTAGCAGTGTCACTGTATTTTTGTTCAGGGTAAATGCATTTTAGACAACTCACCTTTGACTGCTAAATGCTTTAAAGGGTCATCAGATGCTATTATTTCCTCACTGAGCTTTCATTACTCCAGAAATCATACTTTCTGAGCACTTTATCACTGGATAAAGCAATAGGGGTGAGGTGAGGAATATAGTGAAAAATAAATAAGTTCCAAGAGTCATTTCTGTACAACATCATTTAAGCCAGGTGTTCTCACCTCACACAACATGTACACAGCTATTTACTAAAGACCTCCGTCCTTCATACAAGGGATGACTATAATTATCAAGCATTTTTTGCATTCCTTAAAACACTGATTAAAACCACAAGAATAAAAATATTTTGGAAAAGGGTAAATAGGACAAAGAAATATATATTCAAGGAAATAGTAATAACAGCAATAATGATACTAATAACAAACAGCTATTCCTATTAAATCTTCCTACAATGATGTCAGACTCCTAATACTCTTTAAAAACCTTTTGGCTCTTATCAATATATCTTTATTTCAAGAAGAGAAGGAAAATTTGGGCATTTTCAGGTATTTGTGTATTAAGATGATTGGTTAGCAAAAAGAGAGGAAATTAAGGAGAAATGCATTTTTTTTCTTGGAATCTTTTCTGGTATGGACTAATATATTTTAGTACCTACAACCTGCAATTTTGGAGTCAAACAAAATACATCAATATGTAAACTGGTAAATATTTTAAAGGCTATCACTCCCTGGTGGTAAAAACTTTAAATTCAGTTTTCTATGCTTGCTAACGAGGAAACAAAATAATTATAAGTGTAAAACAAAAAGTTTGCCCTGAAATAAGGATTATAATAGTTTTAAGTTGCTAAGTTCTGATCAAATCACACTCAATTCTGCTTTAATGGAACATAGGTGTTTCTAAAAATCTCCACACTGGGCTTCCCTGGTGGCGCGGTGGTTAAGAATCTGCCTGCCAATGCAGGGGACACGGGTCCAATCCCTGGTCCGGGAAAATCTCACACGCCCCGTGCGCCACAACTACCGAGCCTGCGCTCTAGAGCCCGTGAGCCACAACTGCTGAAGCCTGCACATCTAGAGCCCATGCTCCACAAGAGAAGCCACCGCAATGAGAAGCCCGCACACCACAACGAAGAGTAGACCCCGCTCTGGGCAACTAGAGAGAAAACCCGCGTGTAGCAATGAAGACCCAATGCAGCCAAAAATTAGTTAATTAATTTTTTAAAAATCTCCACACTATGCAAAAGAATGCACTTAAAACCATAGGGGCTGGGGCATGATACTCCAAAAATTTGTCAGCAGAACATTAAAAAAAAAAAAAAGTAAAAAACCTAATGAATATGGTAGCACAGTTTTACACTTGCTAAATGGATAAGAAATACTATAATAAATATGGCACTTTACTTTGAAAAGGACCTGAAGTTTGTTTGTGAAAGGGTCGCAGTTTGTGAGTCATTGTGAAGTGTGGAAGGAAGGTTTTCTGAGTCACCAGGAAGTGAAGCATCAGATATGGATGAGTGTGAACCACTAATTATCCTTGTAAGGTGTGAATGTGTGTACGTTTTGTACATTCCTAGGAGGCTTAGCTCAGCAGTGTACAGTTTCTTGTGTTTACCTTTTTTTATAGCAGATGAAATGGTGCATAAGCAAAATTTGTCTGATGTGAAACTTCTTTCTTAAAATATCAATTGCATTGGAACAAATCCACATTTTAAAAAAATAATCATTATAACAGAACTGACTGTACAGGGTTGGTTGAATTCAAATTTTTATTGGTATGTACCAGAACATAACAAGAAAACAATTTATCTGGGTCTCAATTGTCTGGTACAGCTGAGTCTCAAATAGCAATTAAATGAAAGTAAATGATCCTATGAAGTACACATGGAAACCACAGAATAGTGACAGTTGAAGGAATTGTTAGACCAGAGCACTGGTTCTCAAACTCTAACGTGATCAGAATCAACTGCAGTGTTTGCTAAAACTCAGATTTGCCCACTCCCAAAGTTTTTATTTCAGTATTTGCATTTCTAAATATTCCCAGGAGATGCTGATGCTGCTGGTCCCTGGGCCATGCTTTGGGAACCACTTGGCTGAACCATACTAACTACTGCTGAAAACAGTTGACAGTACTGTGTGTCAGTACTTACACAAATGAGAAAATCTGTTTTCGTCTTGGTTACCATTAAGAATGTGACTTGGGGCTTCCCTGGTGGTGCAGTGGTTGAGAGTCCGCCTGCCGATGCAGGGGACGCATGTTCGTGCCCCGGTCTGGGAAGATCCCACATACCGCGGAGCGGCTGGGCCCGTGAGCCATGGCCGCTGAGCCTGTGCGTCCGGAGCCTGTGCTCCGCAACAGGAGAGGCCTCAACAGTGAGAGGCCCGCGTACTGCAAAAAAAAAAAAAAAAAATGTGGCTTTCTCATCAAAAGGATCCCAATAACCTTTCTCTAACTTTCTTTTCTCCTCTGTTAGTGGAAAAAACAAACAACAAAAAGAATAAAGACAAATTTAATGTTTAGGTTCATGTGGTATGATGGGCATTTTGATTACCACCTACAAGTATTTGTCATTCTCCATTGTACAGAAACCATGCACATGTGGTGCAATTGGCCTCCTCCAAGGATGAGCCTTGATTAGAATAAATCATTTAGGTTAAACTCATTCCCCCTGGGCATCCATGATTGATTCACTCAGAGAAAAATTTAGAACTTCAACAGTTTGGGAAGCAATGTTTGCTTTTCTACAAACCTGAATTAAGAAACAGGTCACTCCAGAAGCTGCTGGCAGTCATTTTATAACCATAAGGCAAGACAGGCTGAGGGCAAAGCTGAAACTGCGGGAGGCCAGAGCCAAGAGAATTACTGAAAAATAGGGCTGGATTCTTCACTGAACAGAACATGAAGCTCAGACTACCACTAGGACTCTCAGTTATGAGAGTGAATTAACCACTTTTAATATTTAAGCCACTTTAAGTTAGGTTTCTTGTTACTTTAACCAAGAATAAAACAAACAGGGACTTCCCTGGTGGTCCAGGGGTTAAGACTTCGCGCTTCCACTGCCGGGGCTGGGGGCGCTCAGGTTCCATGCCTGGTCAGGGAACTAAGATCCTGCATATGGCATGGTGTGGCCAAAAAGTTAAAAATTTAAAAAAATAGAAGTAGCTGTGGGGGAAAAAAAAAGAATAAAACAAAGTCGAAAAAAACCCACAAGGTCTTCCCTGGTGGCGCAGTGGTTGAGAGTCTGCCTGCTGATGCAGGGGACATGGGTTCGTGCCCCGGTCCGGGACGATCCCACATGCCGTGGAGCAGCTGGGCCCGTAAGTCGTGGCCGCTGAGCCTACGCGTCCGGAGCCTGTGCTCCGCAACGGGAGAGGCCACAACAGTGAAAGGCCCGTGTACCGCAACAAAAAAAAAAAAAAAAAAAAACCCACAAAACTCCTACCTGAATAGATACAGACAAAGGCAAGAAAAGACCAGAGCTAATAGGTAAATCAAGCAGCAAGTATATGGGAAGGATGCAACGTCTCCATAAAAATCTATTGATAAACCTTCTACTTAAATCAAACTTTGGTTATTTATACATCCAAGGACCAAGATCTTATTAGTAAGGATTCCAGGGGGAAAAAATTTCAGTTCCAGCTAGTAGAGCCTGGAGAAATCCCCAGAAGGATCAAAGGAAACAAAGTGTCTAGAACAATTAAAGGTACCAGCTATTTCCATGGCCACCCTAGCTAAACTTAGGTGACCTATCCAGAAGATGAATGTAATCCCCATTCAGGAGTGCCGTTAGTCATTCTTTTTTTGGGGGGGTGGGGGTACGCGGGCCTCTAACTGTTGTGGCCTCTCCCGTTGCGGAGCACAGGCTCCGGACGCGCAGGCTCAGTGGCCATGGCTTACGGGCCCAGCCGCTCTGTGGCTTGTGGGATCCTCCCGGACCGGGGCACAAACCCGTTTCCCGTGAATCGGCAGGCGGACTCTCAACCACTACGCCACCAGCGAAGCCCACAGTTAGTCATTCTTAATAATTATTTTGGTCAACTTCACAAAGTCTCAAGTAAAAAGCATCTTTCTGACCTATTATCACATACAGATATCTGGACTGAGTAGACTCTACTGATTATTATAGAATTTTGGGCAAAAAGTGAGCAAACCCAGTTAGGCAGTCTTACTTCCACTCAACTTACAAAATTTCACCTTAACCAAATTTACTTCTGCCTAAATATGTTCAATTTTTACCAACAGAAAACAAACAAAAAACAGAGCCATGAAAAGTGAAAGATCCACAGAGTCAAGAAAAATAAATTTAATTTGCCAGTTTGCCTATCAGAAGAGAGATTCTTTCACTGTCATTTGGCCTAAGGGTAAATTAGGCCCACTAAACAAAATAGTAAACAGAAAGAGCTTTATTTTAGGAGTGAGATAATCCGTTGAAATCCCACCTCTGCCACTTAACTTTGGACAAGCTATTTAACGTTCTTGAGTACCAGATTTCTCATCTGTAAAATAGGGATAGTATGTAATTTATAGAGGAAGTTTTCTGGTGTGAAAATTAAATAAGACAGCATGTAGAAAGCACCTCACAGCGCCTGATGGATATTAGATGCCTAATATATGATGGTTTCCTATCTTTCCCTTACTCTAAATACCTCATTAGCCTCTTAAAACAAAATACAAAATAGCTATATTTCACCAGATTATTTAGGCTATTCATGGAGGCGGGCAATCTGAGTCCTGTTAACCATAGGTGCCTTGAGGGTATGGCTGTATTGGAGGGGTTATCATTTTGAGGGTCCTCTGAACAGTAAGGGGTATCTACTGGCAAAGGAAGCCATAATAATATCCAGGGCAACGTTCAGGTATATACAAGAAGGATAACAATTAGTTCCATAGAAACCAGATATACAAAGTATTTCCTATTAACAAAAAGGCAGAAATTCTTTATGTGCCACTTAACCAGCAGCTTTCACATTTGGCAGTGGGACATGAGACCTAAGGACTGAGTGTGTCCATGGAAAGTAAGTCATCAAACAATGAAGCTGCAGGAAAATCATGTGGCATTTTAGGACTCATTTATAAACACATTCTCCTGGAACACTTCTACAAAGCTGGTGAAATTGTGGTCCAATTTACTCCTGCTTGCCAAACAGTAACAATCTCAAACTGCTGAGTTTAAGAAGGAAAAAGATACCTTACCATGTATTAATGGATGAGTAGCTAGAGTTTTGTTTTGTTTTTTTCTGGTTGTTTTAACCTTATTTTGTCACCTGCAGTGTACTTTTTAAAAAGCCTTGTCTGAATGATAGGTTCAGCTAAGAAAATTGTAGAATATAGTCTGAAAAACAGAATACATAGTGTAATAGTTTTGTGATTTTGCTGCCTGCCACTGTCACCTCATTATTCAAATGGTGTACCTGGGTGTTATTCAGAATATGTAATGCTATAAGAAAATTTAATTTCATGGGATATTAATTCATAAAGCATTCAAAAATTTCTATCATATTTATGGTGAATTTGTAGGACTCTGCCTAAAAGAATATAGAGAGATTAAAGAAAATATTTGTCTGGTGTTTAGCATACAGAGATGATTTTTTTCAATGAACGTGGCTGGATTCCTCGTTGCACCATTACCAGCTAGATGACCTTGGACAGACAACCCAACAATTCCACACCATTAGGTACCAAAATTAGAGAGGGATCAGTAAGTACCACATAGATCGTTGTGAATAACAAATTAAATAATGAATATAAAGATATTTTCTAAATTGAAAAGTACTGAGGCAGTTTTGGAATATTTAATTGTTCTACGTTCAAGCAGCTCAGCTACTTACACCTGTGTTACCTTGAGAAGTTGTTTTGTCTAAGAGCCCAAGTTTTGCACCTATACATTGCAAAAAAGCAGTAATAACACCTATCTTCTTATCTGCAGAATTCAAATGAAATTATATTCTCCAAAAGAACATGGTCAACTGTAAGATATTATAAAATTTTAAGTGAATAGGTGTTCTTGTCCCAGGTAAACTAACATGAATTCTTAAAACAGAGACACTTCAGTTAAAAATATTAGATTGTAAACTCCATGAAGTTAGCAATTCTGTTTTGTTCCTTGATGTATCTTGAATTCCTAGAGCAATATCTGATACATAGCAGGTACTCAATAAATACTTGTTCAATAAATATTAACATACATATATAGAAAAATATATTGAAGTTTCTATGTTAAAAGTGACAGGTTGGAAAAAGGAGATGATTTGTGTGCTACTAAGAAATAAACTGACAATGAGAATGAAGAATTTTCCGGAGGGTAAGGAAATTATTTGAGAGAGGACTGTGTACTTTTATTCCATGATTTACATTGGGAAAGAATAGCCATATTACATTCTCCCGGGGGCCAAGCAATACATTGGTTTTCTTCCATATATATGAAAAAGAAAACAAATCAATGAAAATAAACTAGAAGCAAGCATTCAGCAATCCAGGCATCTTTTCAAGAAAAAAATGTGATGTACCTCCTCAAATTGACATCCATTTGTCCCTACATCCTATATCTCTATCTGCATGTACACCTAAAGCTGAATTAAATAATTATTGATCATAATAGTGACTCAGAATTCTCAAAGAAATGATGTCACATTCAGTGTTGTTCTTTCTAATTCAGAGAAGTAGGTAATATGTTTCATAAGTATATCCTACCAAAAAAAGAATTATTACTTTTTTAAGTTGTGGTATTTACTTCTTTCCTCCAAACATTTTAATTAAGCATCTGCTATGTGTCATGAAATGTAGATAATTCAAAGAAAGAATAAATATTACCCATATTGTAATGGAGATTATAACTCAAAGAAAGATAAAGAGAAATTTAACCTCTTCTTTATTTAAATTATTTTATTCAGTCAGTCTATTTTCCTAGACCACCAGTAAGTATATATCAGGTTTATTTTCTGTAAAATTTTAAAAACTAAGACATATTAATAAGCATCTGGGTTGATATGCATTTTCCTTTCTGGGTAGCTTTGAGTCTTACTATTAGTTTTTTGTTTGCTTTTGTGTATTTTTGTATGTGTAAGTGTATTAGTCAGGGCACAATAATGTTATCCTGTGTTATTGTCTAGCAGCTTCCAGTGTATATTTCTATCCAAGTATTCATCCACAGTGTATTATAATTATTAATTTACTTGCCTGTCTCCCCAACAACTATAGTCTGGGTTTATTAGGGTATGGATTATCATTTGACTTCGTTTCTCTAATATGTAGCTCAGTACCTGGGATATTATATACACTAAATAAATGTAGAAGGATGAAAGAAAGGAAGGGAAGGAGGAAGGAGATAAACATTAATGTAAATACATGTCACAGTTTATTCCAATGATCACATGATCTGAACCTGAAGAAGTTTTAATATAGAAGTGAATACATTGATGCCAAACTATGCTGGAGATCTAAGGGCATACAAAAGCAAAAGAAATAAGGCAATAAGTGATAAGCTTGGAATCAGGAATTAGATCATGTCTATCTACATGCCCTAGTTAACCTCATATATTCTTTTTTTTAATATCTTTATTGGAGTATAATTGCTTTACAATGTTGTGTTAGTTTCTGATGTACAACAAAGTGAATCAGCTATATATATATATATATATATATATATATGTCCCCATATCCTCTCCCTCTTGAGCCTCCCTCCCACTCTCCCTATCCCACCCCTCTAGGTCGTCACAAACCATTGAGCTGATCTCCCTGTGCTATGCGGCAGCTTCCCATGAGCCATCCATTTTACGTTTGGTAGTGTATATATATCAATGCTACTCTCTCACTTCGTCCCAGCTTGCCTTTCTCCCCCTGTATCCTCAAGTCCATTCTCTATGTCTGCATCTTTATTCCTGCCCTGCTACTAGGTTCATCAGTACCGTTTTTTTAGATTCCATATACATGTGTTAGCATCCGGTATTTGTTTTTCTCTTTCTGACTTACTTCACTCTGTATGACGGACTCTAGGTCCATCCACCTCATTACAAATAACTCAATTTCGTTCTTTTTTTATGGCTGAGTAATATTCCATTCATTCATCTGTCGATGGACATTTAGGTTGCTTCCAGGTCCTGGCTATTGTAAATAGTGCTTCAATGAACATTCTGGTACATGTATCTTTTAGAATTATGGTTTTCTCAGGGTATATGCCCCAGTAACCTCATACATTCTTTACACCACACAAAGAGAAGTCACAGCCTACTGAGCTGGATGGAGTCTACTTTCACAATACAAGTCACCTTGAGCCACGAGAGGTTCAGGTTTCCATAGCCAGACGAAAGCAGAACATTGTGGTTGTTGCCTCAGTGACACAAGCAGGAGGTAGAGGAAGCCTTAATCATCCTCTCTTTATTTTTACCTTTGGGCCTAAACTACCTAGATAATTGGCTTACCTCTCCATTCTGCCTAGAATGTGGAATGCTGGCAGAGCTGCAAGAGGAAACTTGCCCAGACTTAACCCATGGTACCAGTTTCTTCATTATTATTCACCCCACACTCTAAATAAACAATAAAACAACTAGAAAGTCGCTGAGAAAGGTTCTGGCAGAATGACATGCCTGCTGCTTCCAGACTTGAGAAACAAACTCAAAAGTGATTTGCAGGAAAACGAAAGCACAAATAAAAATCTAGTCTGTTTCAGTCCTACAGAGCAGGTTTTACTGGTAGATCGGCAATCTCACTACTACACTGTGTGAATGCTCTGTGCTTCAGCCCTAAGGGCATGCCCCCAGGGTTCTGGGATGGCTTCCCACCACCATTCTGTCCACAGAGGGCATTTCTCACTGGTATCTGTTAGGACAGCTGGAAAGATATTATTTTACCAAAATAAACTTTTTTTATTAAAAGTTATGATTGCACCTGCAATACAGCCCAGCATGTGGCATGTCAGCTTTGTTGTACCTTATTTTCCTTACTATTCCAGGAAAGATCTCTATCAGTGACTGCCTGCAGAGTAGGGAAGAAACCCAAAATGGAGCATTATAACTTATAGCCTAGAGGATACCAAAAAGAAAAGAAAAAACAGAAACAACAACCTGGGATTCCATATCCTCCTTTCCCTTAGGAAAGAGAAAGATTTACCCGATTTTGAGTAGCTTAGTTCACATATGCAAGACTATTTTTTATAAGCCTATGAGAAAAGAAAGTGCTGCATCCAAGCAGTTTTAAACAGATTTAAAATGTGGATGGATATTGCCAAATTACATGCCCAAAAAATGCCTTACGTATATGACCTCTCAAGTCTTACGCAAATCACATGCAATTCATCCTCCATACTGGCTTGTGTGCAGGCTTGGGAGGCTGTGTTTTTCCCTATCTTTCTCCCTGTCCAATCCTTTGTCTTTCTAAATATTTAGCTTAGGGACTTCCCTGGTGGTGCAGTGGTTAAGAATCCACCTGCCAATGCAGGGGACACGGGTTCCAGCCCTGGTCCGGAAATATCCCACATGCTGTGGAGCAACAAAGCCCATGTGCCACAACTACTGAGCCTGCACTGTAGAGCCTCTGTGCCACAACTACTGAAGCCCCCGTGCCTAGAGCCCATGCTCCTCAACAAGAGAAGCCACGGCAATGAGAAGCCCGCGCACCGCAACGAAGAGTAGCCCCTGCTCGCCACAACTGGAGAAAGCCCGTGCACAACAACGAAGACCCAATGCAGCTAAAAATAAAAAAAATAAAAAAAAAAAAGGTCTGGGAGTCAGAGAAGTATTAAAAAAATAAAATAAAATAAAGGTTTAGGTTAACCAGTCCCTACTCAGAGACACCTTTCTTCCCTACTGGGTTCCTTATGTGTTTTCTTCATCAAAATGTTTACAAATTATTACTGCTTAATCTATTTCCTTTCTTGTATCTATTTCCTTCAGTAGAATTTACATTCCCAAAGGGCAGGTACCTTCTTTGTCTTTTTGATCATTGCATTCTCAACACCTAGCTCTCTGCTTGACATATATTAAATACTCAGATATTTTGTTAAATGGATGAATGAATTGTGTAACCTGGTGTTAAATAACCATATTTAATTTATTGGCCTTGCTATTTATTTACTGCATAATCTTGAGTTAATTACCTCCCTAAATATCTTTTCATTTCCTTCCTTTTAAAAAATAATAGTAATTCTAACCACATAGAGATGTTGTGAGCATTAAGTGAAATTATGAGTAAAGAGCACCATGTGTAACAAAATAGAATTCAAAACAGTTATCTGTTATTGCCTAAACTAGAAAGAGGGGCAGGGAGATAGGTGAATGAGTGAACCCAACCAGGAACTCAGTGGGAATTGTATATTCACTCATGGCAAGTGGAGGCAATTTGAGTTGTTGATTGGCAGTTTCCTGGAGGCAGAAGACCAATATGTGGTCAACCACAATTTGATTAGAAGGTGCACATATGCCTCTAGAAGGAGGAAATCGTTAAGGATACTTCTCCCATAAGACATTCAAGGGATAGGATTTCCACGAATTATTTTTTTCAACTCCTTCTGGATGCTGTGGTGTCTTTCTATAGGTCATCCCTGGAAGGAACCAACTGTGAAACAGTTGTGAGAGAGATAGGATTTTCAGAACTTTATGTTCAATGCCATCCTACCATCACTGCCCATCACTTCATAGCTAGAGACAAAAAAAGGTTGGGAGAAAAAATCTGAAACAGAATATTGAATCACTCTATTGCCTTTATTAAGGAAGCCAGAGAAATCTGTTGGAGGTTCGTGTTTGACTTGTAACATCAGAGATGAGATTTACTCAATTGGAAAATGTGGAGAATTTTTTTTAAAAAACCTAAAACATTCTACTTTGATACCTATTTGTATGTAAACTATCCCCATAAAAGTAAGGAATCTTTTGGTAATGAATTACATTATAAATCATATAAGTGAATTAAAAGTGTCACAAGAACAATACAATATTTATTTTAACTTTGAAAATGTGTGCAGATTATCATTTGGTAGCCAACATAAAATTAAGACACATTTTAATTTTTACCTAAAAATTTTTTTAAAACTAGCCCATTGTTGATTTGAATTGTTTAGTTAATTTGCTTAATCTTCTCCTATTGCTTTGTGAAGCCTTTAACAAAGTATATTAAACAAGCTCTATTTCATATACTAGTCACAGGTTTACCAGAAGTTCTTTTTCTTTTTAATTAAAAAAAAATTTTATTTATTTATTTATTTTTGGCTGTGTTGGGTCTTCGTTGCTTTGTGCAAGCTTTCTCTAGTTGTAGTGAGCGGGGGCTACTCTTCGTTGCGGTGCACGGGCTTCTCATTGCGGTGGCTTCTCTTGTGGAGCACGGGTTCTAGGCGCATGGGCTTCAGTAGTTGTGGCTCACGGGCTCTAGAGCAAAGGCTCAGTAGTTGTGGTGCACGTGCTTGGTTGCTCCGCAGCATGTGGGATCTTCCTGGACCAGGGCTCGAACCCATGTCCCCTGCATTGGCAGGCAGATTCTTAACCACTGCGCCACCAGGGAAGTCCTCATTGATTGATTTTGATTGGCTGATTTTTCCCCTTAATGTGGGTTGTATTTTTCCCATTCTTTTTATGTCTAGAAAAATGTTATTAAACATCAGGCAATATAGATTTTACCTTATTAGGTGCTGGATATTTTGTATTCTAAAAATATCTTGAGCTTTTTCTGAGATAAAATAGTTTGATCCTTTGGAGTCCTGCTTTTAAGATTTTTTAATGCAAACTAGAGTTTTTTTTTTATGCAAACTAGTTAAATATTCCCAGTACCAAGACTAGACCCTACTACCCAGGGCCCTGTGAATTGTATAGTTTTCCAATGTGGCTGATAGGTGCAATGACTATTCTCCATCCTACTTGATAGATGGGTCCTGTTCCCTTTAATCATTTTGGGTGTTCTTTTCCCCTCAGTTACTATGGAGGTAGTTTACTCAAATGCATGCACTGATCACTACTTTGCCGACTATACGAGGGTGATTCTCAGTAGTTGTCCAGAATTTTATTTTCATGTAGCTATTTCCTTTCTGGTACTCTAGCTGCCACGTGAACTTTAACTACATTCTCCTTGGATTCTTAGCTCAGCCTCCTCAAATCAGGAAGTCCACTGATCTCCACCTGAGTTTACCCTCCGTATAATCTGGACATTCTCTCAAGGTTGGTGCAATCAGAAGGTTCGCCTCATTTGTTTCCTATCTGTGAGAGATCACTGTCCTTTGTTATTTGAGGCCAATGTCTTGAAAACTGTTCTTTCCTATATGTGTCCAGATTTTAAGTTCTTTCAGATTGAAGAGCAAATCTTATTTTTCGTGTTCTATCTTGGCCACAAGTAAGGTCAATGTGTCTTTTAAACTCCATCTATGTCTATATCTATCTATCTATATGGATTTTTTATATATTCAGTTTTTAAGTTGGAGTTTAAATTCATGAGTCTAACCTATTTACATTCATCATTATTATTCATATACTTGAATGCTTCACCAACCTTAACTTATTTTTGTTTACTGTTTCTTTTTAACACTTTATCTCTTAAAAAAAAACAAATCTAGTCTTCCCTATTAAGACAAGAAATTAGCAAGTTCTTAAATTCCTTAATTCTCCTCCACAACAATTCACATCATGTAATTTTTTTCAAGACTTTTAATTCTGGATTATTGTGGACGTATTTCCTCTTTTTATTTAGTCTTAAATAAATGGCTACAATAAGAACAAACTTTGCCAAGCCTGTCAGTCACCTTTAATTCATATATCTTTTGCAGCATCTCTTGGATTTTTCTTTCATCCTCCTTTACTTAAAACTGTTGTCTCTGTGCATTATCTCATGGCAATTCTCTTGAAACTTTCCATGCCTGAGAATTTTTTTTTTTATTATGCTGGCATATTTGAAAATTCTATATTTTAAACTATTTTCCTTTAGTACTTATAAAATACCTCTTCATTATCTTCTTATGTATGTTTGTTGAAAAATCTGATATCAATCTGATTTTAGAGTCTGTTAGTCTTTTATATATGTATATGGTGTGAATTTGGCTACCCACACTCTTATTTATGTATTTTGTTTTTTATTTTTCTAATATCTTCCATAATTTTAAATTCATAATCTGCTTCTGTGGAGATCTGTAATCCAGAAATTCGTTTTGAAATGGCTGTGCTCCTCACGTGTCCTGTTATATTATTCTGAGTGCTTTTTCTTTAGGGGTAGCTTCCAAGCTTTGCCGCCCATTAGAATCACCTGTGGAACTTTCAAAATCCCCAAAGTCAGGTCCCACTCCATAGCAATTAGATCAACATGTCTAGGAGTGGGAGCTAGGTGTTAGTATTTTTTAACATCTCCATGAGATTTCAACAAAATTTGGGAACCACTGTTCTAGAAGTATCAGCTTTGCTGTCAAGCAGTGTGTATTTCCCAATGTGTCAGCTCATTGAGTCAGGGAGTACCTGTGAGGGGGTTTGATAACTCCTAAGATGAAGAGTTCCAAATTCCAGAACAATCACACCTTACTCCAAAAATCTCTCAGGTCAATGCTTCACCTTTCACCACCCTTGGTAGAATCAGTATTAGAGGGAGATACTCCTTAGATTATAATTCTTTAGTACTAAACTGTATGGAGAACCACTTAATCACCAGGCCACACCCTACACCAACAAAATCCAAAGCTGTTAAGGGTGGGACCCAGGCATTCATTAGTATTTCTTAAAGTTCCATAGATAATTCCATTGTGCAGCTAAAATTGAGTACCACTCTTCCAAGAATTTGGAGAATGAGGGTGGAGACACAATTGCCTGAAGTTGGATTGTCTTCACCTATTTTTCTTTTTTTCTTCACCTGTTTTTCAGGTATATAATAGTTCCTTAGAAGGAAAGAACTGTTTCTACTGACCAAAATTTACTCTTGAGGATATTGGGACAAGAGTTCTGAGCAGGGATTTGGAGCAGATGTTAACTGTACCAAGATAAAAGGGGACAGGGGAGCAAAAACAGAACTGCATCTTATCCCAGGCTAAAACCATCTGAGGACACACACACACACACACACACACACACACACACACACACCAGTTGCTGAGAGAGCAACAAAGAGGTGATAACCCAGTGTTGTTCATGTTCCTGTTCTGGTTGCTGAAGGTTGAAAATAAAAGAGGAATCTAGCAGTCGGACTAGTTTAGTATCTTGGTTGAAATCAGCATCAAAATCAGTGCATATGAAAACCATTTCAAAAAATTAAATAAAATAAAAGCTTTGTACATAATGAAAAACAGAGTTAGGCTCTGGGTTCAGATGAAGTTTTGAACACCTTGTGAGCATGTGAATGTCATGCAAGATTTCTTGTTATGTAATTCCCTGTTATATAGAACTGCCCTGCACATTGCAGGACATCAATCATCCCTGGCTCCTGCCTTTCCCTCCAAATAATAATATATTGTGCCAAAATGTGAAGGGTCTTGCAAGCCCTGACAAATTTGAACCTTATCCTAAAAGTCACTGGCATATGTTAAAGGTTTTTTTTTTTTAAGAAAGGAAAATACAAGGTTTAACTGAGCAGTAGTGAAGTAGACCAGGCTGTTAGTTCCTTAAGGGAGGCACCACCTTGGTGCCTTGACTAAACCGGGGCTTAGTCAAGAGCATGGCAAACGATAGACAGTAAATAGATAGGTAGACAGATGGGTGGAAACAAAGAGAAAGAAAGAGACAGGGACAGAGACAGAACAGAGGCAGGAAGACCAGTTAGGGAGTTAATATAATTATTTAGTTAATTATTAAAGAAGTACCAAATTAAAGTAATAATAGTGGAATAACGAGAACTGAATAGATGAGAAATACTTAGATGAAATAATCAATAGGTCCTGTGAAATAGTACAACGTAGTAGCCAGAACAAGAATTCTGTAGCCCAGATAATCCCTGATTTAGGTAATAATTTCTTTTTTTTTTAATTATTTTTTCTCTATGTAGTTCATTTTTGTTTTGTTTTGTTTTGTTTTGTTTTGTTTTGTTTTTTGCGGTACGCGGGCCTCTCACTGTTGCGGACTCTCCGTTGCGGAGCACAGGCTCCGGACGCGCAGGCTCAGCAGGCATGGCTCACGGGCCCAGCCGCTCCGCGGCGGCATGTGGGATCTTCCCGGACCGGGGCACGAACCCGTGTCCCCTGCATCGGCAGGCGGACTCTCAACCACTGCGCCACCACGGAAGCCCTTTTGTTTTGTTTTGTTTTGGCCGTGCCACACGGCTTGCGGGATCTCAGTTCCCCGACCAGGGATTGAACCCAGGCCAGGGCAGTGAAAGCCTGGAATCCTAACCATTAGGCCACCAGGGAACTCCCAGTAATTCCTTTTAAGCACAGAGAAAGGACAATCATATGAGAAGTCCAAAGATAAAGCTACTAAATTGTTCATTTCTGTATGATATGCAGTTTCTCAAACTCATCTATATTTTTCATATAATGTAGCAGCATACTCAGGTATATAATAAACTTCAATAAATACCTGTTGATTTCGTATAAATAAGCAAGGCTGTATTTTATTCACATAATCAAGCTGCTCAAATTTCCATCACTGTTGCAGCTTCAACAGTGGGTCTTTCTGATATTAGCTGTGGTTGAATGAGCAGGGTTTGGTGCACATGTACAACCATTTTTTAACTGTTGTTCTAATTTTACACTTTATCATTGTGGATTTTTGCCAGTTCTTTTTGGACTGATCATATTTTAAAAACACCTACTCATGCACATCATTAATTATCAAAACCAGTAACATGTATATTTAAAAGAAAGCTTAGGATGTGGCAAAGGAGTTTGAAGGGTGTTAGGTATAAAGGATATACATTGCTAATGTAGAAGTGAATTGAACAAACGCAGCAGTTTATGAGAGAATAAAATCATTTGGAATGTAGGAGATTAAATAGATTAGAAAAAAAAAAAGCAAAAGGGCAAGAAAAATTAAAGAGAAGTAGGTCATAGATATCAGTGCAAAGAAGAGGAAGTCCCTGACAACCAGAGTGCCAAGGGCTAAGATTAAACGGAGCAGATTACAGAGAGCTTGAAAAAGAGAGAGAAACAAGAATGAGCAAAGGCTTGGTCATTGATTGATTGGGGTGACTTTGAACATCTTACAGAAGGATATAAAGAAGATGGGTTTAGTGAGGAGAAGAAAAAAATTAAACACCAAAAATATTTATTGCAGCATTATTCATAAGATATTCACAAAATTTGGAAACAACCTAAGTGTCAGTCAATAGGTGAATGGATAAAGAAGTGGCATATATATACAAAGGAATATTATTCAGCCATGAGAAAGAAGGAATGCTACCATTTGCAACAATGTGGCCGGATCTTGAGGGCATTATGCCAAATAAGTCAGAAAAAAATACTGTATGATACCACTTACATGTGATGTGGAATCTAAAAAAGCTGAACTCAACAGAAACAGAGAATAGAATAGTGGTTACCAGGGGCTGGGGGTGGATGGGGGTGGCAGGGGGGAGATATTGGTGAAAGAGAAAAAAAAAATAGCCACAAAATACAGAGAAGAAAACAACAAAAGACATGTTAGTAAAATTAAAGTCACCGTATGAAAGTTATTAAGTGAAGCAACAGAATTGAGGGTGTTGCTACGGAGATGATAACTGAACTCAGAAAGAGAAAAAATCTTTTAGAGAAGTCAAACTATAATAAAACCCAAAGGAAGACACAAGTATTTATGATGTTTTTCATATCATAGTTCCAAGTAGCAAATTGTTTAATACATCTGAGCACAGAACAAACAAAAAGCTTTCAATGGTGTCAGAGAAAAAGTATACCTGGGAGGATATTGAAGAGGGCAACCTACCTGTGCTCTAAAATCTAATGCACAGAAACTAAATTATAGCAAGAGATGAGAATTAACTATTGAATAGTCAAGTAATTATGGCAAAGTTTTGGACATTGGGACAGTTGGAGCACTTGTGGTTGGCAAGACCATCAAAATGATGAGGCAGTTTGTCCTCAGTTCCTCCCATGTGTTAATCTTCCTTCCTTTTGAGTCCATCTAACCTCCCAGGTTCTTTGTCTTCTCAGGGCCCTATCTCTTTTCCCCAGGGCCTGCCATTGGATAAGCATGGATAATCGCCATTAAAATGTTGGTTGATAATAGATTAATGTGTTTTGCATTTAAACAGGAAACACTTGTACAAATCCTTTTAGGCAAGTGGACAACGGCATGTATCACTGGGTGTTAAGAATATGACTGAGAGGAGGCAGAGATGTCAAGACTGCTGGTCTCCCCTAGGCCCTTAGATGCACATCTTTTTTTTTTTTTTTTTTTTTGCATGTACAGTATTCTATAAAGAAATATACTATATGTATGCCATGCCCTCCCAAAGGAAGATTTTATATCCCCATAGTCTAGAAGAAATTAAGGAAATTTGAATTAAACCTAATATTCATCTTCCTTCATCCCCACCCTTACCTTTATGGAATTATAAGCAGTGGGGAGAATTTTAAGGTGGACAGCATTCTAGGTGATAGAAAGGAGAAAAAAAATGACTAAAAAAGAAATGTGGTAGTATAGATTAATGTGAGTGGTGAAAATGTACATTTTCCAAGCTAACAGTTCTTTGGAAACTTAATGATTTTGAAGGCTAAGGTAACAAAGTGTAGAAAATGGAAAGTAATTGGAAGAAAGGGAAAAAATAGCAGAGAGTAGGAAAGCAAACAGGATAGAATAACCTTATAATAATAATGTTTATTTTTTAATAACTTACTAACAGCAGATCTTGATCAATTATAAAATGTTTCTTCCACTCTATTCTCTTCTTACATACTTTGTGCCTCTTATCTATTCACAGCAGCAGATGAGCTTGTTCTCATCATAAGAGTAATTGAGTGTGAACATTATTTGAGCAGAGAAGGCTTTCTGAAGAAATGTGTTGTATTGTTTATTGGTGGATACTGTCTCACACATACACAGTGCATACACAGATCTCTGATAATATTTTATATCACATTTTGTGAAAATAAAGTATTTTATAAACACTAACTAAATATCATAGAAGCTCCTATTAACAACATCTAAAGGGAAAGAGCACAGTGAACCTACCAGTCCTGAGATTATTGGACAAGTATGAAGAACACAAATTCAAGAAGACTGTTGTGACCTCCAGATATCTATTCTCTTCATGGTTCTGACAAATCTATTATAAACCTCTCCAATCACATATTTGATCAAAAATAAACTGCATTTACATAATTATTTAGTAGTTGTTTTGAATCAAATTATCATTTTATAAAGATATTTGTGAAGTTATAATCCTATATATTATTCTAAAATGTTGCCCTAAAATGAAATTTAGGTTATTTTTTTTTCTATCTCTAATATTGTTTCAAGCTTTCTTGTTTTTCCAGGCACTGTCTGTTTCTGATTCTTCCTTTCTCCTGTTTCCTTTTCAATGTTTATTTCCTCTCCTTGATGTAATGTACCATCTTTTAATTATTTTGTGTGCAGTCCATCTGTTAAAGTTCTGTTTCTATGTTTTTCTTCTATTCTCTCAATCTAATACATTATCCTCTCTGAATCATCTGTGTTTTGTTCTCTCAGTATTAGGGGATTCCTAGTTATTTGCAAATAATATCGCAAGCTGATGCTAGATTGTAATAAGCCAGGGCCAAAATACAGAAAGGCAAGGGCCAGGGAAGGAGGTCAACAGAATAATAATTTGACAGGATCAGTGCTAAGACTACCAGTCCTAAAATTATTTGAAATTTTCATTCATTGGTTTGCTTTATATTGATAATTTTCCACTTTGATAATTGCTCAAAAAATGTTTTTAAAAGAGAACATCAGGGACTTCCCTTGTGACGCAGTGTGTAAGAATCCGCCTGCCAGTGCAGGGGACACGGGTTCGAGCCCTGGTCCGGGAATATCCCACATGCTGCGGAGCACCTAAGCCCGTGCACCACAACTACTGAGCCTGCACTCTAGAGCCCGCGAGCCATGAGAGAAACCACCGCAATGAGAAGCCCGAGCACCACAACAGAGAATAGCCCCTGCTCACCACAACTAGAGAAAGCCTGAAAAAAAAAAAAAAGAGAGAGAGAGAGAACATCAGCTGTGTTAAGTAGCTGATAAAGTGATGGTATACATATTGTGTTTTTCTTTGCAGAATTTCAGTATCTGAAGAACATCAAAATGTGTCCTCTTTTTGTAGTATAGCTTATTGACTTCATCAGTTAGATGTAGGTAATTTTCCTCTTGTAATTGTGCACAAAAGCAGTTTATGATTTGTCATCTTTCCGACAAACTGTTCTCTCAGCATTGTCTGCATTCCCAGCCAAGTCATGTGGTATGTAGGGCTTGAAGGGCCCTAATAAATAAAGAATCTCCTTGATTAGGAGTTATCTCACTTGGCTGGAGGATATTGTGTTAGTTTCCCAGGGCTACTGTAAGGAAGTGCCACAAACTCAGTGGCTTAAGACAGTAGAAATGTGTTGTCTCAAAGTTCAGAAGACTAAAAGTCTGAAATCAAGATGTCAGCAAGGCCATACTCTCTCTGAAAGTTTAGCAGAGGATTCTTCCTTGCCTCTTTCTAGATTCTGGTGGTAGCTGGCAATCCTTGGTGTTCCTTGGTTTGTGGCAGAATACCTCCAATCTCTGCCTGTCTTCACATGGCCTTCTTCCTGTGTGTGTCTCTGTTTTCTCTTCTTATAAGGACCCCAGGCATTGGATTAGGGTCCACTTTAATCCACTATGGCCTCATCTTAACTTGATTACATATGCAAAAATTCTGTTTCCAAGTAAGGTCACATTGATAGATCCCAGGGTTAGGACTTCCACATATGTTCTTTGTTGACACAGTTCAATCCATAACAGATACCTTTCCTTTTGTTTCTCCCATTTGAAATCACAGTGATGAATTATCTAATATGATGTCATATATACTAGAGATGTTTAATTCACATTATTTGATTTTGATTTCTACACATATGCTTTTTACTATTAGTTATACTGGTGGTAATGGTCATAAGAAGAAAACTGCCGATGAGAAAGGATTTTCTGCTCTCATCTGTGAAAAACAGGTTGAAATACAAGTTTTAGTAATGTATGTCACTCGATATTTTATATGTTGCTCAAATAATATTTTTGCTTTTATTTTTAGTACATTTTTAGAAACACAAAATCCTTATAAAAATAAATTGAACTATGCTAAAATATCCAGGAGTAAATTGAGAAACTATCTTCATATGAAATAAAACTAGGCCTACTTTAAAGCAAAGTAATGCAACTCAGGCTTTGCTTGAATGAAGAGCAGATGTAAGATCTGAATATTCAATAACTACTGAGCAGAAAGAGTAAATCTCTATTTTTTGTTTGCTTCAGTTAATTATACTAATTAAAATTAGAACTTCCACCATTAAAATTACCTGCAGCTGTATGGTTCTTGATGCTATTGTTGGTGTACACTGAAAATACTCCAACAGAGGGCACCAAGAATTGCTTGTGATTAACATACCCACACATTCTTGTCACTTTGGAAAGATTGCAGACAGCATAACAAAGTTATTGTGCTCTTGTGAAAGAATAATAGCATGTTTGAAGAGAGTGTATTAACCCTGTTGTAAAGTATTGATTACACTCTGTATTAAAGGAAATGAAAGAACAAAGATAAAGTGTTTTTAATTCTTACCCTGTTTGCTCTTGCTTGTTTTATTCCATTTCAGTTTACACCTATATTCAAGAACACTAAAAATATATCACCCAGCCTCAAAGGCAGTTTTATTTTTCCTACACACTTTTGTAACAATTTGATGCTTTAAAGAACAGATGTATAATTTAACTTAGGAAGTGATGAATAAGAAATAGTGTCCAATCTCAAATAACTGTGAACTCAATTTGCTATGTTCACTAGTATAAAAAAGGAAAAAGAGGAAGAAGGAGGATAAGAGGGAGGGAAAGGAAAGACAGAGAGACAGAGACAGAGAAACAAGTTTTGTTATTTTTACTCTTTTGTCGACCTTCTGAAATTTCTATTTACTGGATAATCCTGGTTGTAAACTCCCAGAGAATACAATAATAAGCGAACAATCAATATTTCTGAAATCCCAAGTTTGAAATTAGAAATGTTTAATATTGTGCTGATCCTCATTAAAGACTATTAATGCCAATAATATGTTCACAAATATGAATATTCATCCAAACCAGCAACCCCTGTATATAAAGAACAAGCTCTTTGAAGATACAGAAATAATGGAAATTATTTGAATGTTGGACTATTTTGTCATTGTTGAAAACAGGAAAGGGAATTACTGAAATTTTTGACTACAGAATTTATATTTACAACATTGTTGCTACTCCTTTGTTATACTACATAAAAAAAAGCTATCCTGAAAATAAGTAATATTTACATATTGATTGCTTCTCTATTCATTGTGGTGTAACAAGTCTTCAGAGTATAGCTCATGAGTATTGATGTATAAAAATAAATTGGATTCCAAATAAATTTTTTTTAATGTTCAAAGTTTAAAATTTGAAATATTTTTTTAAATGAAAAAAATCACAAGATGAAGCTCCACAGTTTTGAATGGCAGTTGATGGCCATTTCATGCATTTTATTAGATATAATCCAATATTTAAAAATCAGATCAAATTCTCTTTTATTGTTAATGAACATGATTTAAAATTATCCTTGTGTGGTGATCTAGTAAGTATAAAAATCAGTCACCTTTTTTGAACTACTTTTAAGAGTAGAGTTCCTGTAATTGCATTCTCATCTTTCTTTCTCTCTTTCCTTTTGAGATGTATCTGTAAAGACATTTGGCATCTCATCAGCAAAAACAGCGGCGGGAGAAAGGCCTTCCTATATGCTCTTTCAAGAGAATTGCAAGTTTACGTGGGGTTTTAATAGACCTCAAGGATTTACTGACATAACATAGATTGCATGCTTTCATTCTATCTATTATTTGTGCCTTTCTCTTTTAATGGAAATGAAAACAATTATAGAGCAGAAAAGATAAAACTCTCCTTTGAGAGTACTGTGTTATAGCCCATGAAGAGGTATAAACTGACAAATACACACATAAGGTAGGTATTTACACATCAGATGACACTAGTTAAAATTAATTTCTATTTTCAAATTTTGTAGGGAACATCTGTGAAAACCAACCTAAGGAAACAAATCAATAATATTCCGTGTAAGTCAAGGAAGGTTTTATTATTATTTTTATTCCGATTCACATGTTTTCTGGAACTGCTAGTGATTATCTGACATTTTTATACTTCTAATGTTGTTAATAAATTTTTTAAAGTTTGAACTTAAAAAAACTACAAATTAGACAAAATTCCCTGAATCTAGCCCTGAAGATTTCCTTCATAGTGTGCTGATAGTTCTTCAATGTGCAAACCCCATCTTACATGCTGTGGTCCTACATCAGTCAGGATCAAAATAAATTTGTTGATTTATTGCTGTTCAGATGGCTAATTTTTTGGTATTCAAATCTGCCCATCCTCTTTTAATGGCTATTTTAAAAAATGAAAAATTTTCCACATCAAGACTGTATCAAATATAACAATAGTTCATTTCTTTTTATTGCTGAGTAGTTTTCATGGAATGGATGTACATTTTTTTTTTTTTTTGATGTTGGGGGTAGGATTTTATTAATTAATTTATTTATTTTTGCTGTGTTGGGTCTTAGTTTCTGTGCGAGGGCTTTCTCTAGTTGTGGCAAGCGGGGGCCACTCTTCACGGTGCGCGGGCCTCTCACTATCGTGGCCTCCCTTGTTGCGGAGCACAGGCTCCAGACGCGCAGGCTCAGTAGTTGTGGCTCACAGGCCTAGTTGCTCCACGGCATGTGGGATCCTCCCAGACCAGGGCTCGAACCCGTGTCCCCTGCATTAGCAGGCAGATTCTCAACCACTGTGCCACCAGGGAAGCCCTGGATGTACTTTTGAGAGACATTCAACTATTTAGAGACATTTTAGCTTTTTCCAGCTTGAGGCTGTGGCAAATAAAACTGCTAAACAATCATGTACAAGTTTTATGTGCACATTAATTTTCATTTCTCTAGGATAGATGTTCAAGAGTACAATTGCTGGAATGTATGGTAAATATATATAGTTTTTAAAGAAGCTGTCAAACTATTTTCCACAGGGGCTGTAATTTATATTCCCAACAGCAAGTATGAGAGATTGAGTTTCTCCACAACCTCGCTAGCATTTTGTATTGTGACCATTCTTTTATTTTAGCTATTTTAGTATATGTGAAGTGATATCTCATCATGGTCTTAATTTGTATTTCTCTAATGGCTGATGATGCACAACATCTTTTCGTGTGCTTATTTGCCATCTGTATAACCTCTCCATTTGTTTTGAAATGTCTCTTCATTAGTTTTGTATGAGTTTTTTTTTTGTCTTTTACTGTTGAGTTATGAGAATTCTTAAATATTCAAAATAGGAGTCCTTTGTCTGATGAGGTATACAGACAGTTTCTCTCAGTCTGTAGCTTGTCTTTTTATCATCTTAACAGGCTCTTTTGAAGAGCAAAATTTCTTAATATTGATGAAGGCAAGTTTATTGGATTTCTTTTCATCTAGAGATCATGGGGTATTTTTTGTTTTTTGGCGGGGTGTCACATCTAAGGCTCTTCACTAAGCCCTAAATTCTAAAGATTTTATCCTATATAATCTTTGAAACATTTTACAGTTTTTGTTTTACACTTAAATCTATGATCCATTTTGAGTTAATATTTGTATAAGGTGCAACGTTTTGGTGAAGGAATTTTTGCCTGTGGTTATCCCATTGCTCTAGCACTATTTGTTAAAAAAGACTCTCCTTCCTCCATTGAATTGCTTTTATCATCTCTGTAAAAATTCAGTTAGCCATAGTTGTTTAGAGCTATATATGAGTCTTTTATTCTGTTCTATTGATGTATGTGTCTCTCCCTGAACCAACACCACAACAGTTTTTATTACTGTAGTTATGTATGTATTGAAATCAAGTAAAATAATATTTCCTACTTTATTCTTCTTTCTCAAAATCCTTTCCTGTTTTACTTCCTTTGCCTTTCCATATAAATTTAGAAAAAAATCTTTTTTATTTCTAAAAGCAAATATCTGTGGAATTTTGACAAGAATTACATTATACTTATATATCAATTTGGGAAAAATTGACATCTATACTATTTTGAAACTTCCAATCCGAGAACATATTACATCTATCCATTAATTTCGAAATTTAATCATGTCTTCCCTCATCATTTTATAATTTTCAGCATACAAGTCCTGGACATGTTTTGTTATGGTTACACCTAAATTTTTTGAGTGATTGTAAATGGTATTGCATTTTTAATTTTAGTGATCATGTATTCATTGTTAGAATATAAAAATGCAATTGATTTTTGTGTCTTGATCTTGTATCTTGTGACTTCACTGAACTCAATTATTAGTTCTAGGAGTTTCTTTGTAAACTCCTTAGGATATTTTATGTAGAATATGGTATCTGCAATTAGAGACAATTTTGTTCCTGTTTCATCTGTATGCCTTTTATTTCTTTTTCTTAATTTATTGTGCCAGCTACAACTTCCAGTACCATGTTGAATAGCCATGGTGAGAGTAGACATACTTGCCTTGTTCTTGATGTTAGGAGAAACACAATAAATCTTTAACCATTAAGTATATCGGTTAGAGGTTTTCTGTAGATGTTCTTTATCAATCTGAGAAGTTCCCCCTCTATTCCAAGTTTTCTGAGAGTTTTTATCATAGGTAGATTTTGAATTTTGTAAAATGTTTTTCTATAATATGATCATGTGATATTTCTTCTTTATCTTATTAATATGATGAATTATATTGATTGCATTTCAAATATTGATGTATCCTTATATCTTTGGACTAAATCCCACTAGCTCATAGTGTATAATTCTCTTTACATTGCTGAATTCAATTTGTTAATATTTTCTTAAGAATTTTGGCATCTCTATTTGGAGGAGATATTGATTTATATTTTCTTCTTTTGTACCATCTTGTTTTGGTTTTAGTATCAGGGAAATACTAGCTTTATAAGATGGTTTAGGAAGTACTCCTGTTTTATGGAAGTGATTATATAGAATTAGCATTGACTCTTCTTTAAATGTTTGGTAGGATTCTGCAATGAAACCATTTGGGAAGAGAGTTTTTAATTATAAATTCAATTTTCTTAATATTTGTAAGGCTATTCAAATTACCTATTTCATATTGAGTTGTTAATTTGTGCTTTTTTGAGAAAATATTTCACCTCAGATAAGTAGTCAAATTTATGAGTTTAATGTTGTTTGTAGTACAGTATTCCTTTACTATCATTGTAATGGCTGCAGGATAACATAGTGATATCCCCTGTTTCATTACTGGTGTTCGTAATTTATGCCTTTTTGTTGTTGTTAGTTTTGCTAGAGATTGTTAAATGTATTGATCTTTTCAAAGAACTGTTTTTTTCTTTATGTTTTCCATAGTTTTTGTTTTCAATTTCATGTATTTCTGTTCTTTACTTTATTATTGTTTTTTAAATTATTTCCTTCCTTTTGGTTGCTTTGGTTTTTTCTTATTTTTCTAGGTCCTTAAGGACCTAGAAAATAAGTTTAGATTATTGATTTGAGACTTTCCCTTTTCTAATGTAAGCATTTAGTGCTATAAATTTCCCTCTCAGCATAGCCTTACCTATGTCCCATAAATTTTGATTTTTTTTTTTCATTTTCATTTAGTTCAATGTATTTCTTTTCCTTGAGGCTTCTTTTTTGACCCATGAATTATTTAGAAGTGTGTTGTTTAGCTTCCTAATGTTTGGAGATTTTCCTGTTACCATTTTTGTTATTGATTTCTAGTTTGATTCTGTTGCCATCAGAGAACATGCTCTTTATAATTTCAATTCCTTTTAATTTGTTGAGGTTTGTTTTATGGCCTACAATATGATCTATCTTGGTATATGTTCTGTAGCCCTTGTAACTATTCTGCTGTTTTGTGGTAGAATTTTCAATCTCAATTAGATCTCACTGCCTGATGGTGTTGTTGAGCTCTTCTAAATCCTGTCTTGTTTTTCTATCGATTTTTGACAGAGGATGGTTGGAGTCTTCAAGTATAATTATGGTTATACCTATTTCTCCTTTCAGTTCTATCAGTTTTTACTTCACACATTTTACAACTCATTGTTCAGTGAGTACACATTTAGGATTTCTGTGTCTTCTTGGTGGTTTGACCCTTTTGTCATTGTATAATGGCCTTTTCTGTGTCTAGTAATTTTCTTTGCTCTTAAGTCTACTTTATCTGATATTAATACTGCCACTCCTGCTTTATTTTTATTATTATTATTATTATTTTGCGGTACGTGGGCCTCTCACTGCTGTGGCCTCTCCCGCTGTGGAGCCATGGCTCACGGGCCCAGCAGCTCCACGGCATGCGGGATCCTCCCGGACCAGGGCATGAACCCGTGTCCCCTGCATCAGCAGGCGGACTCCCAACCACTGCGCCACCAGGGAAGCCCACTCCTGCTTTATTTTGATTAAGGTTTGCATAGTATACCTTTTTCTACCCTTTTCGTTTCAATCTACCTATGTCATTACACTTGAAGTGACTTTCTTGTAGACAGTATATGTTTAGGCCATGTATTTTTATCCACTTTGCCAATATCTGTCTTTTCCTTGGGTTTGTATAATTTACATCTAGTGCAATTATCAATATGTTAGGGTTCAAGTGTGCCATTTTATTTTTTGTTTTCTGTTTGTTCTCTTTCTTTTGCATTTATGTGTTTTTTTCTTGCTGTCTTGCAGGTTACTTGAACATGTTTTAGAATTCCATTTTGATTTATCTACAGACAGTCCCTGACTTTGATGTTTCAACTTATGGTTTTTTGGCTTACTATGGTATGAAAGCTATATGCATTCAGTAGAAAATGTACTTCAAATTTTGAATTTTGATCTTTTCCTGGGCTAGTGATACAAGTGTGATACTCTTTCATGATGCTGGGCAGTGGTAGCAAGCTGCAGCTCCCGGCCAAACACATGATCCCGAGGGTAAACAGCCAGTATACTTATAACCATTTTGTACCCACACAGCCATTCTGTTTTTCACTTTCAGTACAGTATGCAATAAATTACATAAGATATTCAACACCTTATTATAAAGTGGGCTTTGTGTTAGAAGATTTTGCCTGACTGTAGGCTAACGTAAGCATTCTGAGCACATTTAAGGTAGGCTAGGCTAAGCTATTCTATTCAGTAGATTTGGTGTATTAAATGCATTTTCAACTTATAATGAGTTTATGGAGACATAACCCCATCATAAGTTGAGGGGGTTGTGTATAGTGTTTTTAAGTGTATCTCTTTGTATTTTTTAGTGGCCATGCTGTTTATCACATTATATGTACCTAACATACCACAGTCTATTGCTGTTGATAATTTACTAGGTCAAGTGACATATAGAAACCTTAGCTCCCTTACAATCCTTTACCCATTTATAATAAATCTTAAATATTTCCTCTACATACCCTTAGAACCACATCACACAGTGTTATAATTATTGCTTCAACTGTCAAACACAATTTGAAAACTCAGAAAGAGAAGAAAAAAATTATTGTAAGTAAACACGTATTTACCTTTCCATTTTTTTCAAGATTTATTCTTTTATTATTTCCTTCCTGTTAGGGAACTTCCTTTAGCCATTATTTGAGGATTGGTCTACTGGAAACAAATTCTCTAAGTTTTTCTTCATCTGAACATTTCTTGATCTCCACTTTATTCTTAAAGAATATATTTGCTAGATATAGACCTCTGGGTTGACAGACCTTTTCTTTAACCACTTGAAAAATATTGTGCTGCATTTTAGTGGTCTTCATGGTTTCTGATGAGAAATCTATTGTCATTTGAATTGTTTTCTCCCTTTGGGTAATGTGTCATCTCTCTCTCTCTCTCTGCTTTAAATAGTTTTTCTTTGTCTTTAGTTTTCAAAAGTTTGATACTCATGTAGCTTAGTGTGAATTTCTTTGTGTTTGTCCTATTCAGGTTTATTCACCTCCTTGAATCACTCTATATTTACCTGAAAAAATTAAATTTGTAGTTAAAAACTTTCCCACAAAGAAAATTCTAGTCCTAGATGACTTTACTGGTGAATTCTGCCGAACATTCATTAAAGACATAATACCAAGTATTTGCAAAATGTCACAGACAATTAAAGAGGAAGGAATACTTCCCATGTCACTCTATGATGCTAGCACTAGTATGCTAATACCAAAATCAGACAAATATTTATGATGGACGTAGATGAAACAGTTCTTAAAATTTTAGCAAAACTGAAATCAATAATATATAAGTTAACCTAAGTAATTCACCATATTAACAGACTAAAAAGGAAAAACTCTTTGCAGAAAAAAATGCAGAAAAAACATTTGACAAATTCAATATTCACTCCTGATAAGAACTCTCAACTGACTAGGAATAGAATGAAAGATGTTCAACCTGATAAGGGCCACAATCTGCAATTAACCTACATGTACTTAGAGTAACAGCATGGATGGGTTTCAAAACAGACTGAGCGAAATAACTCAGTCAGAAAAGAAATACACATTGTATGATTCCATTTATATAAAATCATAGTAAATACATACTAATCTATAGTGACAGAAAACAAATTAGTGGTTGTCTGAGGACAAGATGGAAGAGAAGGCCCAGAGGAGTGGAAGGAAAGGGTGACAGAAAAGCTTGAAGAAACTTTTGGGGGTGCTGAATAAGTTCATTATCTTGAGTGTGTTGATGTTTTCACAGATGTATACATATGTCAAAATTTATCAAATTGTGTACTTAAATATGTGCAGTTTATAGTGGGATAATTTTACCATTCTGAGTTGATAGAAATTTTACCAAGTTAAAGAAGTTTACTCTCAAATTCGTATTTTTCTATCCAGACCAAATGTCATTAACATATGAGCTATGTTTGCTTAATTTATATGATCATATTATCATTTGATCAAGTGCTATCTAATAGCATTTTCATAATAAAGACAGAGTTAATTACAATTGTTTTAAATAGGGCAATATTCATGTATTTAACTTTCATATGAGAAAAAAAAGCATTGTATTTCAAGGGAAGGGCTCCACATTGCATCAGATTTCTTAAAGATAATATTCATTTGAAGGAAGAAAGGACAAATGAGCAGGAAGCAGGGAAGAAAAGGTGGAAGGAATAAGGGAGGGAGAGAAGAAAAGGAAGAAAGGAAGGGAAAGACCTAACATGGGCAAAAATTTATATATTTTTGTATTAATAACGACTTCTGAATTCCTTTATATAAAAATCATAAAATTTTTTTATCATCAAAGAAAGGAGATATAAATATTCTGGGTTTATATATGAGATATAGTACTAAATGGGAAAGAAATGGACCGGTACAGTAAACAATTACATGATTCACAGAGCAGGATGGCAGAGCACCAAGGGCCATCTATCAAAAACTTTGAAAACAGCTGGATTATAGGAGATAATCATGGGACTCTTAGCAGTTAGGATACAGTGCCAGGCATCACTTTTTGAGATGTGTTGCTAAAATGAAACTTCTACATTTAAACAAGATTACCTAGAATTTAGCATTCTATTTCCCACCATGATAAGGAATCATATCTTTTTGTTTGTTGGTTTTCAAATGGATACCCTTGTATAACATCTAGTGTTCTCCCCTGTTCTGTAATAGAAATAATTTCAATTCCACTTTTAATAGATCACAAAAGAGGCTCTGAATTATTAACCCCTGATCAATTTCTAAACAAAGCTGACCTTTAATGTAGTCCAAGTTTACTGAAATTTTACAAAATAGAAATAAAAAAGAAAAGTTGAGAGTCAATACAACAAGAGTGATCCTAAAGGAAATCCACGTCTACTACCTCTTTCCTGAAATTCATGGGGCAAGATGTATAGCAAAGTTAAGAACTTTTAGAATTTTAGAGCAGTGATATGGTACATATACCATATATCACATACATCTACAGTGGGGTCTGTGGAAGCACTGTAATCAAAGGCTCAGCTATTTTTGCAGGGAAATGTGTTAACATCCATAAGTGTGTAAAATCGAGATCATAAATAATCTCATGTTCTGCTAGGTTTTGCCATCATATGAGTTTCAAAACATCTTCTGGTATTCAGACTATTTTGGATTTCAGATTTGCAGATAAGGCATTATGGACCTGCAATTTCAATATGTTGAGAAGAAGAGAAGAAAACTGTGGCATAAAACTGGAGGAGATAGCCTTAAATATGAAAAATAAAGTATATGCACACATTTAAACAGATTTCCATTAACTTTCAAAGAGCTGGTAATATAGATATAGGTCTGGTAGTTTTCAACTATTCTATTTCAATTTCATTTTTCCAGAATTTTTACAGAATGGCCATGTATTTTCTGAAAAGTGTGGCTATGGATCACGAAACCAATGTTTTTTTAGAGAAAACTTCAAGAATTATGAATGGTGGTGTGGTAGGCAGAACCGTAAAAATTATATCATATTTAAGGTAGCATACTTAAGATATACTTTTATATATACTTATATTAAATTTAAGTTAGTAAATTATGTTCCTATTACAGTGGAACCTCATTATGATACTATCATCAGGGTCTGTGTAGAACAAACTTATAGATAAGACTATCACAGTGAAATCTTTCAGGTCTAAAATGTAGTACATTGAGACTGAGGGCCAACTGACTTCTGTTTCCTTTTTAATGAAAGAAAACAAGATAGCAGGAAAGGAAGAAGAGAAGGTAGGAAGGAAAGAAGGAAGGGGGGAAGGGAGGGAGAAATCAAAGTGTATTTCATTCTGGTGATTAATGTATTAGACATTTCATATTGGATGGTAGAAACTGTTAGCTCAGGCTTCCTGCTTAAATTAAAATATGCACTTAATTTCAGCATGGTTTTCATACGTAGTATTGTTTTTTAGAAACTTGATTTTTATTCAGATTAGGTTGGACTTTGTTAAATTGAAAAGAAATTCTGAGTGCACAAAGTAGCCTGAGTATTTATAATGTTAGTACTATTAAAATGCCATGTGCCCATTCCCACTCCTAAGCAATTATAAACTCTAATGTTATTCTCTGAATCATCTAATGAGTCAGTCTTTCTCTTCATTTCGTTGACATCTTCTCCCTTAAATTTCAAAATGTTTACCCATATAAAGAAACAAAATTATTGTAATTAATTTCAAAATATAGTAGACAAACAGCGTTCTCTTAAACATGATTATTTTTAAGCGTAGCTGAGGTCAGATGAGGGAAGAACAGAATAACTATTAAAACAACAATAAGAAAACCATTCTGTTCCCACCACCATGTGAAGTCATTTCACATATGTTACTATTATTTAACCTTCATCACAACACCCTCATATGTATACTATTGTATATTTTACAGGTAAATTAATGAGATTTACCGAAGTCACAGTTATGAACGGTTTCTCTGTCTCTGGATTGGTAGCCTTTTCTTAATATCAGACTACTTCCTTTTTTCCTCATTCTGCAAACGATTGAATCTATAGACCCATGTAAATATTTTCCTGATGCTAAGAGCTTAGTGGAATTCTCAACTAAATTCTCCCACTAAAACATCCAAGCATACAGATTCTCCCCCAAAGTTTCTGGCAACAGGCTTACCTGATACTTTGGAGCTACACAAAGTAGAGTATAACAAATTGAATCAGGATCTCAGATGCTTAATTTGTTCTATTATCCCCACACATACAGCCTACTAGTTGTTTTTGCTTCATCTATTCCCTAATCTGCAATCTGGGGCTTTCAATGCCCATCATTCTTGTGTCTCTCTATTAGAATGGGACATTTTAAGATTGAATGAAATTAGATATGCTTCAAGAGCAGCATCTCTGAAATATTATTATGCCCTATTGCAACCCACATTTCTCTCTCTTTGTCCAGAATGTTCAAGTATGAACATTCTGAATGTTCAACTACTTCAAGTAGTGCCCAGATGTTTTGAGACATTTGATTAGCAGGAGTTATTCCTCTGAAAGTGTGAGGGATTTATTTTGAGATGTGTGCTGTTACTCTGACTGCTGCTATAAAGCAGTGGGTTGTTCTTTCCTTTTTGCCATAGGAGTACTTTATAATTTCAGTAAGATTCTCTCTGCATGAAATAATGTACTTTAATGTAGATTTCCTGCAGCAATCCACAAATACTTCTCTGTGGGATTTTACATTTCAACCAATTCAATGTACTCATATCACTTTTAAATTCATTTTTACTTACATTTTTATAATGTTCACCCTGACTAGTAATTTTTAGCCTTACCATAGACATTTTTTGTCATGTTCTCTCTAAATCTTAAAGCCCTAGAACTCTGAACCACAAGGCAAAAGTTTTTTTTTCTTGGACCTCCTTTCTAATATGGAATGACAAGTCTTAGGTCATAAAATATTAAATAAAAATGAAAAATTTCCTCAATGTTAACATGATTAGCTTGGATTAAAAAATAAAAGAGTCTGGCTTTTGCTAACTTGCATTACAGTCTGACCAAGGTAGAGCAACATTCTTATTTGGGTACAGCCTACATACATATTTTTTTCCAATCCCAGACTGGTTCTTTTGGTTTAAGCTTTTTAATTCCAGTTCCAATTTCAATAAACTTTATTGGCATGGCAAGGAATGCAAGCATGGCTAGAATCCATAAATTATGTTTGTGACTTTAGGGCAGAAGGTTTCACAGAGGAAATGGGATTTTTCTCCTTGCATCTTCATTTTCCATTAAGTAAGGGAAATGGAAGAGAATATTTCAGTCCTAGTAAGAGAGCAGAAGAAGGAAAGAAATGGACTTCTCAGTGGGGCTGCTTTTTGCAATGAGCCATGAGCTAGAAGCAAACGTTGTCTTTAAAGAAACAAAAGAAATACCAATTCAGTATTTTATATCAAAATAAAATGTATATATGAGAGAATATGTAGGTTCTGTGAGGCCTGACGTCTAATACAACTATGTGGACCCTTTTTAAGAAAAGAAATTACAATTAAAATTTAATTAGATTCAAAAGTGAATATTTAAGATGATAAAAAAGCACAATAAATTGTGTATTTTTAAAAGCTGACAAATAAACATCACAAAATTCAAGAAAAGCCTAACATTATTGTCATTAATTAATTATAATTAATTAACTGCCCATCATACCTGTATAATACTTTTTTATGTGACGATTCCTATGTTTTCTCTAAATGGAATGAAAAGATAATCCAGCCTGTCTTCTAGTCTTGTAGAACAAATGAGTTTTAATTAATGCTGGCTTAGAAACCTTTATTTCAGCCTCACAACTGGTAGTTGGTATTGTCATGCCAAGATGCCCCTATATTGGAATGCCCAAAATAGGTGACTTTAAAAAACAGACATACACAATGTTTGTAGTACTGCTTTAGCTGTGTGCCCTACAATCAATCTGAAGAGTTCTATAAATTCCATTTTGCATAATTCTCATCAAAAAGAGAAAAATGTATGGTGCATTTACAGTTGTATATGCTGTGTTATTTAGCATGTTTCCAACAGAAGAGGACTTCTGTTTTGAGTAGTCAGCCTCCCCTTGCTTTCGCTATTCAATGTTTGGAAAAGTTATCTCAGGCTAGCTTCTGGCTCCACAAATTTCAAAACCCTTTTCTCCTCCGCAACCTGCTTATATACTCTACTGTCAATTACTGTAGAGCCAGTTCACATACAATTTCTGCTCTTCCATCTTCATATCATGACCCTGGGAGTGTCAGCACAGAATATCCATGGAAGTCATTTCTACACCAGGACAACCAGAAATAACTTAACTCTACATGAAAGTGATTGCAAACCACAAAAATGTGTTCCACTAAATCAGGATTACTCAGCCTGGCAATATTGACATTTTGGGCCCAATAAATCTTTGTTGGTGGGAGGGAGGGACATTCTTTGAATTCCAGGTGTTTGGCAGCCTCCCTCTCCTCTATATGCCAGTAACATTCCCACCTCCCACCCAAGTTGTGAAACCCAAAAACGTCTCTAGACATTGCTGAATAGCTCTTGATGGGCAAAATTGTCCCCAGCTGATAATCAATGCATTAGACAATCAGTTGCGTTCCCAGCTCATCTAATTAACTGAATACCAAAAATATTCACCACTACTCCAATATCTCTCAGTAGGGCAAAACATGGCACAGGGAAAGATGAAGAGGAAAGAGACAAAATCTTAACCAATTGCACATATAATAACTTTTATCTTCCACAAATTTTACGAAAAGCTTATGGTGATATGTGTACCTTGTTAGGGACTTCCCATGGTTTTGGAAGGGGGTCAATGTAAGAGGCTTTATAGATTAAGGTTCATTAACTTTAATAAATCCATTTCTGTTTGTAGTTGAGACTAGAAAGAAAATAATAACCCTTGATATTTTTATACTCTATTATTCAAGGGTTCCCTAAACTTGGATAAAATGTTGCTGGTAGGCAGTGGTTGTTTAAATTGTACTGAATAGGGAAAAGCCTGGGTTTCCTCATTCATTATTACTCTCCTTGGTCTCTAGGGTGATGTGGCTGAAAGTCTGTTAGTGAAAAACATATGTGTAGTGTTCAAATAATAAGGAACTGAGCATTAAATTAAGTTAAATATGTTTCTTGCCCGCAGTGTGATGTTTTTCAAGCACAGTTGGTGATAAAGCCCTTTTTCAGGGAATAGTCTTATTTTCTCACCAGACACTAGTATCATTTGGAAAAGAGTTTGATGAATGCTGGTGTTATGGTAAGAAGATGGCATTTGGCACGAGGCAGTTTGGGGTCCAAATCTTGGCTCAGCTCTTTACTGCAATATGTCTGTTATAAAGTCAATTAACCTCTCCAAGTCTCTGAAATCTTATCTACAAAACTGGGATCAAAATACCTGCCCTATTGTATTATTGTGAGGTTTAAACACAACCCATAGAAAGTACCTTGTGCTTTCTATGGTACATGGTACATGTACCCATAAATCACACCTCCTGTTAATGTTTTAGTGTGTTCCTTGAAACACTTTAAGGAAGCATTAATCTGAAATCATAGGGAAGACATTTGTATGGAGTTGTAATTCTATTAGTTTTTACTTAATGTAGATTGATTGAGTTTCTAGGGAGAATGAAATCTGCCTGGATTTGTTGAACCCCATGAAATGCTCAATAGTAATTTGTGTAAAAATCTCTCAGCTCTAGAAGAAGCAAACAGCTTTTTCTAGTAGAGACTGATTCACCATTAATTTAATATAGTCTTACATGAAATAGTAGTATTCTTAGTAAGGTTATACATCAAGTAGCAACCATGGTTGTGTCTAAGTGGGTAGGAGTTGTGACATTTTACAGGTTTTCTTCTTTCTAATTTTTCTGTCATGGGTGTATATTATTTTTTATAATGAGGAAATAAGTTATTTAAAAAAATTAAAATAGTAAACTCCTGAGTTCTTTGGTGTCAATGTTCTGGTAATGCTTATGTTCCTAGTAGGAAGGTAGTGCTATAAAAAACACAATTCTTCTGAGACCTAAAAATAATCATAGACTTTAAAACTAAAATCGATCTTAAGGATTATCTTTTCCTGTGATTTCCTATGAAATATGAAGAAATGGATTCCTGGAAGTTTAGAGTACTTGCAAGCAGTTAGTTAATGATACAACCAGGACTCCTGTGCTTTTCAACATGTTTCTGTGTAACAAACAATGAAGATCCTAGGTGACTGGGAGAAGGGTTGATTAAAAGGAATGTTCATGATTCATGTACTGTCAGTTCCATTATTCATATTTTAATTCCTTCCAAATTATCCTACTAGTGGACTCCCAACTGCCTTGTTGCTTTACCTCTTAAAACAAACTCTCAATGGCAAAAGTCTAAAATAGTCACAGACTGTCTTATGATCTTCCCCTGTCCCCATCTCCCTTTTGACATTTTCTCCCAAATTCTGAATCTATGTCTCCTCCACTACCCACTGTCTTTCGCTATTCCTGGCTGCTTAAAGTCTCTATCCTGGCCTTCACGCCAAACCTCCCTATTTTAAAATGTTTAGGATTCCAAATTCTTCCCTCCTTCCCTAGCTCTGGTTAACTCCAACCTAAACTTCAAGATTTTCCTCAAATCTGTGACCCTCTCTCTGAAGCCTATACCCAGTTCCCAAGGCAGCACTGGTGGTTGTTCCTTACAGTTGTCATTTATTAATGTTGTGGTGTGTTTCTTTTCCCAACTGGCATACGAGTCAGACAAGTCTTCTCCATTTTTGTAACAAGTTAGCCTGAAATAGGATGCTAAATAAATAGAGCCTGAATGAGTGAATTAGCCTCCTGAAGGTAGCTCATGACCACTAGATGTTTAGGGGAAAAGGATATGATAAAATAATTCAAACTGTGGTATAAATGACTGATAGAACTTCTACTCTACCCTCACAGGAACATTTGAATTCTTGATAAGACAAGTAAAATGATGGCATTTTAGACAAAGTGACTCTGGAGAGTGTCTATAATTCATAACACATAGGCAACCAGGCTGTCCTGTTACATAGTCTGATCTGTACTTGAAGTACGCAGCAACTAGAATAGTCTGGTACGAGGAAGTAGTGAGGCAAAACACTGGGAAATCCTAGGAAGGCATTGGGAAGTTGGAGGGAGAGGAAGAAATGAGAAAATATGCCTCAAACAACTAGTATTGCAGGTCCTAAAGCAGAAACTGGCAACGGAAACCTAGGATCACTGTTCCTCATAGAGATTTGGTCACCAAACTGCTCTTTCACGATATTAAATTAAATACAGCCTCTTCTATGGTTGACATCAGAATAAATTTCATCCTCCAGTTTCACATTTCAGTAGCGGAAACAGACAACCCAGATCCCAAATTGTCCCCATAAAAAGTGAGAGAAACAGATGGGAGGGGAATAAGCAGAGTGAAGATATTTTGTCACCCATCCTTGCTTAGAAAATGACAGAAATTAATTGCTTCTCTATCTGTGTTTTCACAGCCGATTGTTTGTACCTCAGTTGTGCCTATCATTTTTGCCTTTACTCCTAATTCTTTTCCACATGTCACCCTCCAAGTCCCCACACTCACCATTAGATGGTAGCTCAAGCTCTTGGAGTTATGGGACACTGTGCGCTACCTTCTTACCCTTCAATGCCCGGTAGAGAGCACTAAATATATCAGTAGAAAGAAAGGGAGGGGAAGGAGGGAGGGAAAGATGCAGAGAGAAATTGCCCTATTAGGAAGGTATTGATTAGCATGAAGTGGGCGTATGGGGTGGCTGGCGGGCAGGGGGTGGTGGCTGCGGGGGAGTGGAGGTAATTGGATGAGCTGGAGTTGGAAAAACGGAGGTAGAAGGTTAAGAGGAAGAAAAGGGAGATGGAGATGATAGACCAATTGCAAAACCTAGTTTCAAATTCACTTGCATTTTCTCTGATTACTGCTGAGAGTTTTGCAGTCTGGTGTTTCAATTTGTATTGAACTAGTTAGGGCCAACTTTTCAAATTATTTCACTGCTAGATAATTAATCTACCCCGGGCTCCTTAGTAAACTGATCAGCAGCTGTATTACTACCGGACAAAATAGTTCTGTTATGTGTCTTGTCACTTGCCAACTCAGGTGTAATTTTTCTTCATTGAGAAATCATACCGTTGGATCTGAATCACATACTTTCTTTTTAATGCAGGAGTAGGTTGCAATAATGTAAAGGCATTTCTAGTGTCTTACCTAGGGCCCTCAAACATGTCTATTTGCTAAGATTTATAGATTCTGTACCAAGATTTATTTTTCTTAAGAATTTGGAAGACCTGGTAGGTCATCCTAATCCCTTTCTCTCACCAAAATCCAAGGATAACTGGCAGAATGTCACATAGAGGAGATAGAAACTTAAAAGCTACTAGAATTCTGTGATTTAGAGATGAATAAACTTAGATTACATTTTAACCAGTAGCCTTTCCTTATGTAGATACCATTCCTGGCACCATTCACCCTGACAAGGGGTTAATTAGCATATGCTTGAGGATGCACTATTAAATCTTAGGGCACTTCGACTTCCTGTGACTTGGCAATTTTTATCTAAAAAGGCTTACGAAGCAGGAAGGTAGAACCTCTTGAGTTATGCTATAGATCTACAAAACTTAAGTACCCATTCTCCTGGGGTAGTTTTGCTTATTTATTGGGAGACTTAGCTTTTGGTTTACAAAAATAAAACGAATACACTAAAATAGAAATAAGTAAATGTATCAAGGTAAAAGGAAAACCAGGGTAGAAGAGTAAAATGAGACCACTGGGAATTGAGTATATAAAAATAGAGACCAATAAGTTGTACATAATTGCTAAATAATGACCACAGATTTAGCTCTGAGTTTCCCAGCAGCCCAAGTAAAAAAGGAAACCCAGATAGTTACACAATTATTCATAAAATATAAAAAGAAATGGTTTCAAAGGAAAAAAATGTTATCTCTTAATCATACAATCTTTTCTTATACTGAGTAAAAATTTTACTTTTGCTAACATTATTACCAAAGTGACTTGAACCCAGGCTTGGTTTCAAATGCAAAATACAATAAAATTATCTATGTTTGTGACATTTTTGAGATATCACAGTATCAGTTGTAATGATGGAAGTTATTTCTTGGCCATCTATATATTTTACTTGTTTATCATCCATCTCCCTCTGTTAGAATATAAATACAGTGCAGGGATTTTTGCCTACTTTGCACCCTGTTGTTCAAGCGGAATAGTACCCAGCACTGTGAGGCACACAGTGAATATTTATTAAATAAATGAAGAAAAAATCAGGTTGTGTAGGACAGGCTGACAGGAGAGATGTCTGAGTCATACCACCCTAATTAAGGGTGTATAACCAGTAACTGGATCCTACGCTATCAACCTGATTACGATTTGTTTACTGAGATATTTTACAATGGAAAGACAACATTCTGAATATGAGGTATGAACTTACCTTTCCTTTCTTGAAGCTATCTAGAAAGGGACAAAATCCTCAAACACTCAGATCTAAGATGAATTAAACAGCCCTAAACTGTTTTAGGGTGCAATCTCACTTTACCCAGGATGCCTTGGATTTAGAATCACAGCTCTCATTGCTGCAGCAGGAGCTGAGTCCTGAGTATCATACGATGAGTTGTAAACCTAAACCTTCATTATCTCTGGGTGCAGATAAGTGATGTTGACAGCTGTTTGTTATGCACAAAAGAAAATATTTCATTAGCAGGAAGAACACAAAAAGAAATAAACGAATATGTCTGTATTCTTTTTTTTTTGTCTGTATTCTTGATCAATATTGTAGCTATAAACAAAAATGTATTAGAAATGAAATAAAGGAAAAAATGAGCTTCAATATCTTGCATCAGAATAATAGTTTTAAACTCCAATGGCCATAGGAGTTAAGATTTTCTTACCCTGTTCTTTTGTTCTTAAACCTTCTCTTCAGGGGTTTGTTCTTTCATTATCTCAGAATTCTACATCTTTTCCTGCCAGACTATAAAGCCATTTGACCTTGAAAAGTCTTTTCATTCATCCATCCATCCTTTCATTCATTCCTCAACACCATGCATCCATTCATTCATTCCTCAACTATCATTAATTGAACAACTATGTGACAGTAATTATTTTATGTGTGGAGATACAATGATAAACAATACACAATCCTTGAATTCCACCAAATTAGAGTGACAGCGTATGCACCAATGAAACAAAAATTTGATTTCTGAGGAGGCAATGATCGCTAGAATTAATGACCAACTGATTCAGGTAAAAAAGATTCAAGCAAGTGGTTATGATGACATGGGCTATGGGCCTTGTAGAAAATAGAGGAAATATAGTCTCAGCCCTTTCAATAGGTTATAATCTATAGAAGACAATACAGTGAAAGTTACCACAGGAAATAAACCAAATGTAAATGATGGTTAATCTTCAAGATAACTATTATAAAGGCAATTTCCTAGTTTATGTGTTCCTCTGACTAAAGAATATAGTTATACCAAACCAAAATGTTATTGCTAGCATTTATAGTAAAGGATTTGTAACAGAAGGTTAAGAAATGTATTCATTGCAAATACAGAAACTTACAAATACACTTCTAAAATTTTATAAATTTTCTATCACAAATGAACCTTTGTATGGTATTTCAATATATTTTTACCATTCAAAATTAGCGGGAGTTTTTAATTTGGAGGAAAGTTTATTTTATTTTTTTTTCCAGTTTTATTGAATATGTTGACATACAGACTGTATAAATTTAAGGTGTACAGTATAATGATTTGAGTTACATACATCATATGATGACCACAATAAGTTTATTGAACATCCATCATCTCATATAGATACAAATAAAAGAAAAAGAAAAAATATTTTTTCCTTGTGATGAGAACTCAGGATTTACTCTCTTAATAACTTTCATATATAACATACAGCAGTGTTAATTATATTAATAACATTGTACATTACATCCCTAGTACTTATTTATCTTATATTTGGATGTTTGTACCTTTTGACCACCTTTATCCAATGCCCTGTGCCCCTCCTCTGGCAATCACAAATCTGATCTTTTTTTTTTTTTTTTTTTTACGCGGGCCTCTCACTGTTGTGGCCTCTCCCGTTGCGGAGCACAGACTGCGGACGCGCAGGCTTAGCGGCCATGGCTCACGGGCCCAGCCGCTCCGCGGCATGTGGGATCTTCCCGGACCGGGGCACGAACCCGTGTCTCCTGCATCAGACTCTCAACCACTGCGCCACCAGGGAAGCCCAAATCTGATCTTTTTTTTCTGTGTTTGTTTGTTTTGAAGTATAACTAACACTATGTTAGTTCCTTTTGCACAATGTAGTGTGATTTGATATTTCTATAACATTTCAAAATGATCACCACAATAATTCTAGTTACCATCTGTCACCATACAAAGATATTACATTATTATTGACTATATTTCCCACACTGTACATTTCACCCCATGACTCATTTTGAAGTTTGTACTTCTTAATTTCCCTCACCTATTTCACTCATCCTACACTCCCATCCCCTCTGGCAACCACCTGTCTGTTCACTATAGCTATGAGTCTGTTTCTGTTTTGTTGTTTGTTCATTAGTTTTGTTTTTTAGATTTCATTGTACATATAAATGAAATCATATAGTATTTGTCTTTGTCTGACTTATTTCATTTAGCATAATGTCCTCTGGGTCTATCTAGGTCTAATCCATTTGTTGTCACAAATGACAAGGTTTCATTCTTTTTATGGCTGAGTAATATTCCATTTGTATATATATATATATATATATACCACATCTTCTTTATTCAGTTCAACTATTGATGTCCACTTACGTGCTTCCATATCTTGGTTATTGTAAATAATGCTACAATGAGCATAAGGGTGCATATATCTTTTCTAATTAGAGTTTTTGTTTTCCTTGGGAAAATACCCTGGAGTGGAATTGCTGGATATATGGTAGTTCTATTTTTAATTTTTTGGAGGAAACTCCATACTATTTTCTATAGTGGCTGCACCAATTTATGTCCCCACTAACATTATACAAGGGTTCTCATTTCTTCACATCCTCATTGACATTTATTATTTCTTGTCTTTTTGATAATAGCCATTCTGACAGGTGTGAGGAGATAACTCATTGTGATCAAAGTGAGTGTTTTTTTTGTTTTTTTTGTTTTTTTGCGGTACACGAGCCTCTGGCTGTTGTGGCCTCTCCCGCTGCGGAGCACAGGCTCCGGATGCGCAGGCTCAGCGGCCATGGCTCACGGGCCCAGCCACTCCGCGGCACATGGGATCCTCCCGGACCGGGGCACGAACCCGTGTCCCCTGCATCAGCAGGCGGACCCCCAACCACTGCGCCACCAGGGAAGCCCAAAGTGAGTGTTTTGAAATGGTATATTTCTTAACACTGCAGACTGTAGAGTCAGAGTGCCTGGATTTGTGCTTTAGCTCACCACTTAAGCAAATTGCTTAATCTACTTGAGCACCAGTTTTCTTATTTTTCATTTGAGCTTGTAAAGTGGGTATAATAACTTTAAGGATCAAATGAGATAACCCATGTGTATTAAACTTCCTATTGATGCTGTAACAAATTATTACAAACTTAGTAGCTAAAAATTGTACAAATTTATTATCTTAGAGTTCTGGAAGTCGGAGAAGTGGATTTCAGTGACTAAAATGAAGGTGTTAGTAGAGCTGCATTCCACATGGAGGCTCTAGAGGAGAATCTATTCACTTGACTTTCCCAGCTTCTAAAAGCCACCTGCATTCCTTGGCTCCTGGCCCCCTTCTCAGTCTTGAAAGCTAGCAGTGTAGCATTATCTCTCTCGTCTCTTATCTCTGCTTCCATCCTTCCATTTTTTTTCTCTCTTATTCTATTGCTTCTCTCTTATAAGGACCCTGTGGATTACATTGGGCCCATCCAGATATTCCAAGATAATATTGCCATCTCAAGATCCTTAACTTAATCACATCTGTAAAGTCTCATTTGCCATGTAAAGGAGTATATTCACATATTCACAGCTTCCAGGTATTTTGGGGGGAGGGTGGGAGCTTGTCATTATTCTGCCTACCACCCACATAAAGTGTTTGTTTTTAATTAGCTAATATTATTATTTCCATGTACATTCCCATTGACCACCAAGCTTCTCTAAAGTTTATAAAAATTAGTTAACTGACCATTTTACATTATGCAGAAACTGAAACAAAACTAGGTTTTAATCAACTCAGCCTCTGATTCTTTTCCCAGACTATTGTAGTCTGTCATCCTTTGACTTTCTGCTGAGATCAGTGGACCATTAGCTTATATCAGCTGTAGTTGTCAACAAGTGAAGAGCTAATTGACTATTTCATTATGGCCCCAAAGAAATTACATGTGATTTTAATACTCCACTGTGCTTGTACGGCTATTTCCTAATGAACTCTGAGTTTATTTAGTTTAGGCAGTTGTGAAGCTTTAAAAGCATATAAACGGATGTTACGACATAAAGGTATTTTATATGTCTTCTGACAGAACTTCTCAGGTGATTTAAAACCATTCAACAACGAAATGAGAGCTTACTTCCAGGATAGACAGGTGTTGCAGTCAATGAGCGGCACATTTTGAGAAAACTACTTCACAGAAAGCCTGTTCAAGGAAGTTCAAGCTCAAAAGAGTAGTTTACATCTCATGCCTTTTTTCCCCCCTGCCGGTCACAACTATCACTTTCTTCGAGATATAGCTTAAAACTGGTCATCCCCAAAAGCTTTTCCCTCCTACTGCACTTCATCAGGACCTAATATTTTGCTATCTATTTCTTCACATTTTGAATATATTATATCACACACACACACACACACACACACACACACACACACACACACACACATATGATTTGTTTTCTCTTATTTTTTTTTTGTCTGTTAATCTCAAATGTAAACTGCTATCCTGTATCTCCCATAGAGTAACTAGCAGCGTGTAGTACACTTAATAAATGCTTGCAAGTGGCAAAATGAGTTCTTTGCTTTGATTAAAGAGGACTTCAGCACTGAAATGTGCCCCTATGTTTGTGTGTAGGTTTTAATGGTTCATTTTCTTGTCTGACTTCCCCTGGTTATGAATGTGGTGGCAGCACCAACAGTGTAGGGAGGATTTTATTGGAGAACATTTAGAGGATTAGAAAAATCTCTAGAGCTTTGGAAGCACCACATTTGTGTTCAGAATTCTATTTCATTCTGTCTCAAGACCAGAATAAGCAAAGAAGAAAGATGGCAAGATCCACAGGGTTCCATATGTGAAGCCAGCCCCCGCCCCTCCGAAGTAAGTGGGAGGAAGGAAGGAACATGATCACTAGAGAATTTCTCATTCAGCTGTATTAATTCTCCTCAGGCTGCAACTTTGCATACAAGCTTTTAACCCTGCAAAATGTATTATTAAATACATGATGTATTTAATTAGTTTTAAGAGTTATCCTCTTTCTTGGGTTTTACTAAAATAAAAAACAAAAAAAAATACCCCAGGATAATTTGTCTATTCAGAACAAAATAATTCAAACAGGATTCAATAGGATGCTGTATAGCTGGTGCCCTTTATGCCTTTTTTCTTATAGTGAGCCAGGGAAAAATATACTTTTTTTGGTGTGGAAATTGCCCGCTATTATAAAGGGTTAATAAGATACCATGTAGATATCATATAGTAGATACCATATAGGTATGATATAGTACCCCAGAAAAAGTGATTTATCAAACACATACTAGGGTATCATGAAGACCAAACATTTTTTCCCTCAATCTTTTATTAACATCATTAGACTAGGCTTTTTGAAAATGCGGAGAGACTCTGAAGTCAGAATATACCAGATCTGGAAGTGACTGTCACTGTCCCATCCCTCCACCTCAATCCAATTCACACTTTTATGATTGGCTTCCTTTTTGACCCATGCTTGTTAATTATACCCAGCTGTAGGCAAATTGCTCTTCCAAATTGACAACACTGAGCTCTCAAGCTGCTCACATTTTTTTTTTTTCCCTTCCCCGGATAAAACCTTTGGATCATGCATTATCTTGACTAGTGTTTTCTAAACTAATCTTCAGTTATGGATATTTTAAAGGGTTCAGGGGACTCACAAAGTAACTCTGGGTTTGCGTACAGTGTGTTTCTTTCCACTTGATCCAAAATTTCCTAAGAGCATACAGAGAGGAGGATTTCCTTAGAGACATAAGCACATAGCTATCACAATTCCATTTGTTTCTGGATGCTCTGGTGTCAAGATCTCAGTAGTAACTGGCCAGGTTCCAGCACTACTCGTGGGATCAATGGGCTTTGCCCTACAGTCTCCAACGCTCATCCAGAACAATAGCTTTCAAAGGCATAACACTTTTTTTTTTTTTTTTCTGGAAGTCGGTGTTCTGTTCAAGGGCTTTATTGTCAGAAATTCTCTGCCCCTTCCTTCCTGGAGGACTCTACTGACAACATACATACCCATGCAAGGCTATGACTGTGAGGAAGTGCTTTTAGTTTTCTGTTTGTTTGTTTTTGTTTTTTCTGCTTTCAGAGAGAAAATAGAACCTCATTTCCGTCCACCAGCCTAAGAAGCTCTATCTGATGAATTTGCATTGAGAATTTTGACAACTAATTCAAATGAACGTTTTTAGAGATGAGAATTAGGTACATAAATATTGGGGGAATGGGGGAAAAATGAAATTCAGAATCAGAATATGCAGTTCAGAGTGACAGCTTTGCTATTGACCAGCGTCAAATTTTGGCCAAGCATTTTAATGACTCTAAACTTGAGTTTCCTTATCAGTTAAGTGAAAATTAATAATGCTACCTGCCCTGCCTACTTCGCAGGGTTGGAGCGAGGATAGATTGAGATCATGTGGGTGAAAAGGCATTACAAACTGAAAAGCATAATATAAGCAATCAGTTGTTATTAACAAACTGAGAATGTTATCTAATTGCTTATAAATACATGCTGTGGGTACACTCATGGTCTCTCAGTGGGTAAATAAAACCTTGGTTTTGCTGGGTACATGTTTGTACATAATCCTTCAGTGGAACAAGAAAAGAACCTTTACTCAGCAATTAATATCATCTGGGCCCTTTCATATCTATACCTATAACTAAATTTACATCTTTACAAAAATACATATTAAAATATACTATATTTCATTTAGTCCTCTGAAAAATCTGATTGATAAGCCTCAGTTTCATATGAAAGAAACTGAGACACAGAGATGTTAAATGCTGCTTAAAGCAGTACTTCCCAAATTCTGTTCCCTGGAACCCTAATCCTGAGAAATACTTCTCTTTTAAAGAGTTCTATTGTCCAAAACTTTGAGAAACAATGTATTCTTTTCCTCTCTCCAACAGATTCACTTTGCACAATACCATACTGGTAACCATTGAAAAGTTCTGCAGTAAAGAAGCCAGCTGTAGTAAAGGAAGCTGTTTAACTTTGCTCAATCTAGAGTTAAAGCTAATTTGATCTGAAGACCCTATTTTCCAATTTTACTTGCTAAATTTTGATAGAACTGGGATTCTACAGAAAACATTTTGTTAAATGTAGATCTAAATTTTTGACTGGAGTTATTTCTTGGTAAATCTGCAATCAATCAGACTACAAACCTATCTTCTTTAAAAAGATATGCTATAACCACATACCAAAAACGGTAGGAAAATAGGGAAGGGCAGTTATAAAATGTTACTATTCTACATTTACTTCTAATTATATCAATATTATGGTTTATCGGGATTTTTTTTCAGCCTTTTTCTTTTCTTATTTGTAATCATAGTATATGTTGACTTCATCTTCCAATTATTTAAATGTAGTAAAACATGCATAACATAAAAATTACGACTTTAACCATTTTTAAGTATATGGTTCCATGGCATTATGTACTTTTACATTGTTGTGCAACCATCACCACCATCCATCTCCAGAACATTTTCATCTTCCCAAACTGAAGATGTATCTGTATTGTCTTCTGATCTTTTTTTTTTTCCCAACATTTTATCAGAAACATCTTCCCACTTTGCAGCTTACTCTTTTTTTAATACCTTCATTTCTAGTGGCTGTGAGATATTCAATCCAGATAATGCTCATGAATCTGCCTATGGTTGGACTTTTGTATTATTTCCAGTTTTCCCTTTTGTAAGTGATAAATATCTTTGTGTCTATGACACTTCCCATATTTTAGATTATTTCCTTAGAATAGCTAGTAGATTAAAGAATACAAACATTTTAGTGATTTTTTTGAACACATGTTGACAATTTTTTTGTTATATCAAATTTACTCTTCTATTGTTTAATTGATACATTCATCCATTCTTTCAAATTAACGAAGACCTAGTAAATTCCTAATAATTGCTGAGTACTATGTGAAAGACACATATATTCTCTACTCAAATGATTTCAATATACCATGGACAGCATTAGGTATTGTGGCCAGCATTAGTGACAACTAAGGACAAAAGTACTGATTTACTTGTCCAAAAGTTTTGTTGCATTGCTTTGATTTTTAGTGAGAAGACATCCTTGCTAGTTTGCTGACTCCATTTGAGGATTTCCTTGTCCCTCTTTGTTTCCCCTCCCCCACTTCTTACTCATATATGTGCTGTTGGACAAATTACTTAATCTCTAACTTTGTTTCCTCATTTGTCAAATGAGAGTAATAACTGTACTGATGTCATAGGATTGTTGTCTTAACTCAAGGAGACTTTGTATATCTTAATGTCTCAACGAGACATTATGTATTTTAAACCAGTGCCTAGCACATTGTAAGCGCTCTAAACATTACTTGTTATTGTTATTACTTCCTGAATGGAGAAAATGAGATGAATCTTCTGTCAGTTGACCCAAGGAATGGGCAAGCTAGAACTGTGTGCACTTTGCCCTGGCACTGTATGTCAATTTTTAAACAAGCTTTCTGTGTGTTTAAACAAACAAACCTACCAAGTCATGAACTCTCTGTCAGGAATAGAACAGATTAATTAGTTTATGGATGGGGGAGGAGGGGTGTTTGTTTTTCCTGAGACATATTATTGCTAAGTTTTACAAAGTTCTGCTAAGTCCTTTAAAAGGAAAATATATGTCCTTCAGTTTTTTGTTACCTAGGATTTAGGAATATTCTTCAATCAAAGAAATAGGAACAGTGATGTGCTAACAGTTATAGGTTAATGACTTAAAAAATAATCTACATTGCACCCTAAGGAAGAATGAACTTATTGCTGAATTGAATTGACAAGTGCTGAGCTAGTCAGTGTGCCAATGAGCCAGCTATAAGACTGCCAGTTACGTTTAATCAAGCATCTATTCTTATCAAATTTTTAAAGAACTATTTTCCTTGCTGATTGGTATATATATATATATGTGTGTTTGTACATATATAATGAGTTCTACCATCAACCTGGCCTTTAATAGCGTATACTTAATCTGAATAAAGGGATATGTGTCCTGGGAAATTGTGTGAATATTATATTAAATTGAATGTCACATTGTCCGTGATTTACAAAAGCTAAAGGTGTCTGAGTAACTGACAGATGTCAATCAAGAGATTCCATTGTTCTAGGAATTGTATATATGACACCAAAATTCTGAATAAAAATTGTTTATTCTACTGTGACCACATCTATTTTATTCGCTATTTTACAAAAATGAATAAAGTATGCACTATACAGTCTTCACAGAAGCAAGTATTATAAATGTGGCATATGGTGAAACCACTTCAAGCTTCTGAAGAATCAGCAAACTGTAAAATACTTTACTGTCATAATACAGCATTATTTTCCAACGGATGAAATCATTTGTTGCTGTTTTCCTTGTCCGTGTAAAGTTCTTTTGTTAAATACTTATGTCTTAAATATCTCTTAGATATTAAAATCAAAACAAAAAGACTGTCCTACTCCAGCATACCCTCGTGAAAGGCAAGGATAATAAGCCCTGATGCAGTTGTTAGGTTCTTCCGGAGGGAAGTAGAAAGAGGCCGGAAGGTTTCAGAACTACAAGCAAAGTCAGTGAAGCAGAGAGTAAATCCAAATATTCGGCAAATGACAAACCAAAAATGAGACATGCCAGCTGTTCACACTGGGAAGTTACTGAACATTTATTTTGGTTCAAGTTTTATTTTTATATGAAGAAGGAACAATAAGTTTTCTACGGGGGTGGGGTGTCTCATTCCTTATTACACGAATAGGGAACAGAGAGTTTGCGATGCAGGTGGGTGTTCCCTCTGGGAGCTTCTACACTCCCCCTTCTTCCTACCGGCCACCGATACGGTAGGACCTCCGCCTTGGGAACAGAACCCCGGGGCGCCTCTGCTTGGGCGGCGGGGTTTCTCCGCGTTCATCCTCTGGGGTCCGGCCACACTGCTTACCCAACTCTCGCTTTTCAAACTGCGATTCCTGAAACAGGGCAGACAACGGCGCAGGTCCCCTTTCGCGCCCGCTACCCCAGAGCGGCGGCGGGCGGCTGGGCCAGGGCGGCGAACAAAGGCGGCGCGGAGCGCGGGGCGCGCGGCCGGGGTTGGCGCGCGTCTCTCCGACAGGAGGCGGCGGCGGCGGCGGCGGCGGCGGCGGCGGCGGCGGCGCCGCGCCCGAGCCTGCATTCCTCAGAAGCGCCCGGAGCCCGCGGGGCGACGTCACCCCCGGCTCCGCCCCCATCCCTCCCAGAGCAAAGTAACTCTTGACTAACAGGAGAGCCTCTGCCGAGCATGGAGAGCTGCTGCCGCGGCCGGCCGGCGACTCGGGCAACGCTGGCGCCCCAGAGGTAGTTTGGCGACCGCGGAGCAGGAAAAAGTGCGGGCGGGAGGCTGTCCACTCCCCGCCCTCACCCCGCTGGGCCCGGCCGACCCCTCAGCTGTGGATTTCGCTGCGATACCCCCCGGCAGCTCTTTGCAGAGCGGCTTGAAACTTCTCCCAAAGTCGACATGGATACAGCGGCGGCGGCGCTGCCTGCTTTTGTGGCGCTCTTGCTCCTCTCCCCTTGGCCTCTCCTGGGGTCGGCCCAAGGCCAGTTCTCCGCAGGTGAGTGGCCGAGGAGGCGTTCGGAGCTCCGACGAATGCCCCCGACCCGGGGCTCTCCAGGGGTGGAGCCGGCTCCTCTCTAGGGCCGGGGGGCAAGGGGGGGAAGCTTTCGCGACCCGGGGTGGGCAGAGGGAGAGACGTCCCCAGACTCCGTGCCGGCTGGGACGCGGGGCACGGGGCTGGGCGCCACGGGGGCAGGTAAGTTTCCTCGTCGCGACCCATTGTTCCCGGTGGAGGATCGCTCCGGGCGCAGGCGGGCAGGGCTGTGCGGCAGTGCGCGAGACAGTGCTTTTCTTGGGAAACTGGGAGCCTCGGCGTCCGGCGCCGGCTGCACCGCGCCGGGGAAGAGAGAAGGAAAAAGTAGTTACGACTCTGGGGACTGCTACTCTCTTGCTCGTAGTGCGGGCTTGTTGCTCTCCGCCGCTACAGCGTTCCAAAAAAAAATTCCCGGGGAAGCCATTGTCAGAAAGGTGGAGACTTGAAGGGAGTGACCTCGGCGCGGTTTGCCAGGTGCTTTTTGTCCTGGGAATAACCTCTCCTGACTATTGTCTAACTACTTCCCCGTCCCTCCCCCAGTCCTTATCGCCTCCTCCGGCGTGGGGCTGCTCCTGGGTTCGCCCTGTGGGTTAGGGCGCTGCGCGGAGTAGGTTCCGTGTGTGTGTTGGCGGAGCCTGTAAGATGTTTTGAAACATGATTCTAAGGATCCACGCCGAGCAGTCCTGGGCAGCGAGGTCTAGGCGCCGGGTCCGGGAAGCCCGACCCGTGGTGGGGGAGCCCGCTCCTCCGGCAGAGCCACCGCGAAGCCTCCCGGAGCCGGCCTGCGTGATGGGGTCTACAAACGACTGCCGCCCGCCCAGAGAACCCAAGAGGAGGCATCCGGTGCGGTCTCGCCAGTTAGCCCTTTGGGTCCTAGTAAAACCGCTTAGAGAAGTCCGTGAAACCCCATTTCTCCCAGTGCCGTCCTCCGTTCCCTTCCAGTTCTGTGACCCTTCCTGGCGGTTGCTTCTTTCGTTCTCTCCTCTGGGGGCTCTGAAGTTTCACCAGGTGGACGCTGGGGAGCAGGCTCCCGGGCGATTGTTAGCCTCCCGCCAGTCCAGACAACTTTTCTGGCCAGCCTACCCAGCTCTGCTTGGCTGGCGAGCGCATCTGCTTCCTTGGTTCGCGCGGTGCAGATGGAGACGCAGAGGTGGCTGAGGGCTGCTGGACAAGACGGGGGAAGCGACAGCCGCGCTCCTGGCTGAGGCCACAGGACGCGGAGAACGGACGAACTTTGCACTGTCAGTTTCTCTCGTTGTTGTGGCTGCCTGGTTTCCTGGAAGTAAACTCAAATCGTTGTTTTCCGGAGTAATGTTTATTTCCCTTCCGTTCTCTTTCCCCCCTTTAGAACTCTGTAAAAGGAGGTAGATAACAAATTCAGATGGCAGCATGTGCTGTGCACTCAGGCAGGTTATGAAATGCAGCGTGTACAGGAAAAGTTATGTATACAGGTGATGTATACGGAGGACAACAGCTATGTGCAATGAAAGCCTAATTTTAATTCTTTCTGGAGTAAGCATTACTGAAAGCATGTCTGACATATAATGCCCGTTGGTACTGGAAGCGTGCTTGATGTAAGACATTACATGCAGGCAAGTTGGAGTGGGTATTGATTTCTGCACAGTGTTTGTCAATGCACGGAGAGCCTACGCTTGAAAAGGCATGTAGTTTGTTAATTGAAAGTTGGAATTCTACCAGTTGTATGATTAAACTTATATGTATTCAAAATTTGCAACTATTAATGTCTCAACAACTGATGGATATATTTTCATCTGTAAAGAAACTTTTTTTCTCTTTTCAAATGTTATTTACCCTTTAATGAGCAAATAAATATTAAATTTCCTCCAGCGGAATGTACAGATGAGCTTTTCTGATCCCTGGAGTTCAGATATCTCTAATGAACAGTTATGTTCTTAGACATGCAGTTCCAAGTAATTTAACTAAATAAACCTGGCTTTTCTTTTTTGACAAAGCAAAACATTCGACTTTATTTTATAGTTAAGTGAAAGAATGTGCAGTCCTAACAAATGCAATTGTGGCAGGACTGTATCTCAAAATTTTGCCATTCAGATTTTGTACATATGCCCAGAAATGAATGTCTTTTATTCCCACAGTTCAGATTGTGGATCTGCCTTTCTCCATAAGCTAAACGTTTGTTTTGTAAAAATTTCCATTTTCTGCTTCGCATAAGTCATTTGTTATTCTTCTGTCATCAGATTTTATGGCAGTCAGATTTGTTGCAAAGACACGGGGTCAGAGATTGGAGGTGTATTCTTTCTTGTTTTTTTTTCTTACATTCTTTAAATGATGAACTTTTATTTCTTTTGAGAAATTTAAATAAAAATGCTTTAAAAGTGTAAAACAAATACATGTTCAGAACTTTAAAGTGTGTTTTAAAATCACACTTATTAGGCCATTTTCCACTTTTAGATATTATTGTGTGCTTCCTAACATGGTGAGCCTCGAAAGCAAAACTTGAAAGACTGCAGGTAGTTGCATCTTTGATATATCATGTACTCATCCAGTCTGCTTTGTTTAAACCACAGTTTAGGAACATTTTCATCATTTTGAATTTTTTCTTAGCTTTTGGGGTTAAGGTGTAAAAATGCTACATGGTGAGCCTCTTGAAAACCTGAACTTCCAGATCTTCTTATAAATCTCAACTTATATTCTTTCAGTTTGATGGCTCACTTAACACCTAAAAAAATGTGTCATATCTGTGTTACATCTGGGGAAATTGAGGCATAGAAGCATAAGGATGTGCTGAAGTTTATTCACTGGCTTGTGTAGTTGCCATCTCTTGATATAATGTGAGAAAGTTTTTTGTATTAGGACTCAGATGACTGACAAAATCAGTCATAGATGAGGTACCTGGAGACTCAGCTTTCTCATCTGTAAAATGGGGATAATAATACCTGTTCTGAACTTTCCTCATGCTTTTTATGAGGATGGTGTGAAATAGTTTAAATGAGCTGGAACTGTATATTGTCAAACATTATGCAGCTATCTGGGGTGTAATCATCATATATTAAAGTAGCTAAGTGCCTTGACTTCAGTCTTTTCTTGCTCCCCTAGTCCTGGTATAAGCACAGACTGTTCAGGAGTGTGTGTGTTTGTGTGTATTTGTGTGTGTGTGTGTGTGTGTGTCACTCAGCCATTCATTCCTTTTAATTGTTGTTAAACATAAACATCCTAGATTGACCAGACCATAATTTTATCAGCACATTGAGAGAAATTATCCTTTAATTTTTTTTTTTTACTTACCTTCTGTAAATCCTTACTTGAGCTGAACCTGTGGAAGAGTCACTATTAACATTCATAGTATTCAAACTATAGAAGAAATTTATTTTTAGTCAATTTCTTTAGCTGTCTGTTTAACTATTGGCTGTTCACCCTTTTCATGTCAGTGGGAGAAAAATATGTGGCTTTTTAGATGCAGTCTTATCAGTGACCTAGAGAGGGACTATTGTCTCTCTAGTATGATGTGAGCCTGGAAATGCAACTCCAGATCCTGCCTTGGATATAGTTCCTGGCATGTCACACTGTAAGCGTTTACTTACTTGATCCCTTAGAACCTTGCAACTCATCTAAGCAGTGCCACTTTCCCAGTGTCTCACTCTTTGCTGTCTCTGTATGTGAGTTAAATTTCTCTTATACTTATTATCTCTACTGGGAAGATACATCAGAGAGACAGCTTTTTAAAGGTTTGCCTGTTGGTTTTCTGGTTTTGATTGGCCAGAATCTCTCGATTCCTCAATTCATTAAAACTCCAAGTTCTAAACTATTAATAATATGTAACCAGACATTTCTGGGACTGGTTTTTCTTTCACCAGTCTCCATATAACTGACTCTGTTGATTTTCCTACATTGCAAGATGTCGTTTTGTGTCTGGCCAACCCAGACGGGAAGAGGCAGGTCTGGCTGCTATTTGGGCTTTGGCATGTGTGCTGCTGACAGCTCTTCTCTTTGTATTCATAAATGTGAATTTGAAAAATAAATCAACCCCTCTGCCATTCTGCCCCTCTCCCACACTCCTTCCCACTCCCCTCTAGCAACAACAAAGCCCCACGTGCAGATACACAAAATCACAGCCTTTTTGTTTTCACCAGATATCTTTTGGTGCTGATCATGTTCTTAGAAACTGGAAATATGACTCAACCATTAATCAGAGCAAACGCCAGTCCTCCCACCTAATCTCATATTTTAGGCAGTGATGGTTTACTACACGTTTTTATGGCCTTTATCAAACATTTAATTCATGTGATATGGTCCTATATAGAGAAACTAGGTTGTTGCCTACTAATGCTTTTGAAGTGCTGTGTTCTAGGTCTGCTCAAGATGGTGTTAAAGACAGTGTAAGTCATGCTGAATATGGATCTGCTTCTCTGAGGCATGGAAAATGCTGTCCTCCTCTGCCTTGTGCTCTTCCTATTTCCCCTACTTGCTCTTCACGCAGGGCAGGAAGAGGATTGTTGGAAGACTGAGAGCAGGAAACATCAAGGGAGTTTACAGATTGTTCTTAAAGACAAAACAAAGCACTGGGATCTCGTGTGTGTGTGTGTGTGTGTGTGTGTGTGTGTGTGTGTGTGTGTGTGTGTGTGTGTGTGTGTGTGTGTGTGTGTGTGTGTGTGTGTGTGTGTTTGATCTTTAATTTTCTAAAGAGGGAAAAAAGCCCTATTTTTGATTTGTTTATTGGAATCAGCCTTTGCCTTTGCCCGAACACATTCATTTCTTATTCTGTGGATGTAAAAACTTCCCTCTGTGTATTCCTCTCAGACTTTACCCTTTGATCATATGTGTCTGGTTTGTGTTCCTTTATCAAATGGTGTTTCTTTTTGCCTAAAAACGTTATAATTGCTTTTGAACATGACTTGTTTTTCTTTCATCAAAACTCATGCTGTTTGTCATAGTTCTGAATAATGGTATTTTGTCAATTCATGATATCTTAAATGGGTATTTGATAACAAAGTAAGTACATCAATCAAGCTAATTTTTTATTTCAGTTGAAGGTAGAAATAGACTTGTAAATCCATGAAATAATCTTTTAATGTCACAGAGTATTTGTTTGTGCTTATATATCTCTCAATGGAAGAGAGACTTTGAGTTCCTTTTTTTTTTTTCGGTACGCCGGCCTCTCACTGTTGGCGGCCTCTCCCATTGCGGAGCACAGGCTCCGGACGCGCAGGCTCAGCAGCCATGGCTCATGGGCCCAGCCGCTCCGCGGCATGTGGGATCTTCCCGGACCGGGGCATGAACCTGTGTCCCCTGCATCGGCAGGCAGACTCTCAACCACTGTGCCACCAGGGAAGCCCATGAGTTCCTTTTTGTAAATGGGGTTAGAAAAAATTTGAGTGCCACATTGCCTATTATTTTGAGATAGTGACATACATCTGGGCTTTGGAAAACTTTAAAAGTTATGTTTTAATGTGTGATGTCAATGAGAAGTCTGGAGGTAGATGGTTTACAAACTTCAAATTCCGTCTTAGTGGAAATTGTGTTTTTATGAGAAATGCTCTTAAACATAGTTCCACATAAAAGGTTTTATTAATTCCATGAAAATTCTGTTGAGAAAGGTATGTTTATTTTCCTGCAGTATTCTTATGGGAATTCTTTTGATTTGTGGTTAGTATTTTAGTAATAAAAACTGAACTTACATAATTAAAAAAGTTTTGTGTGGTTTTGCAGATTGTTGAGCTTCTGGGAAACATTGGGCTTGGGATGTAAGGATCACATCAATCCTGTTGTGGAACATTGCCATTTCCCCACTTAACTCTGGTTGAGTTTTTTGGCATTCTCCTCTGTGTGTTGGTAATCCATAAAAATTACAAGCGGCTTATTTTGTCACTTACAATTGTTTTAGGAGCAAATTAAGTGGTCCTCAATGAAATAATCCATGTTTCCACTTTATACGACTGTAGATAGAGCTCTGTTAATAAAAATGATGAACAGAGCCGTGCTGGCTGAATCCTTTTACAGGTGTCATTCTAGGAATTATTTTCAAAAGAAGAGCTCAGAAACAAATCCAAATAAAATAGTGTCTAGAGTTACTGTTTGCATTTATTTTGTTGAGAAAATGGAAAGATGTAAATATGTGTATTCACACACACATATCTTAACAATGATAGAACATCATTGTCCAAAGGTTCGAGTGGGAAGGAAACCAAGAATATCTACAGATGGGATCAAACTCCTATACTTATATTCTAGATAGAGTATTGAAAGTAGAGAATTATTTTGTCAACTTCATAGATGAAGAAACTGAAATGGAAAATTATGAACTATATAGTATATAATATACTGCACTGTACTGTACTTTAAAGGAGAAAATAAGAAACCTAATTCCAATAGATTGGTATCTATTTATATAAACTCTTCCAAATGCAGCCTGTGCCTTAACCAGCTGCTTGTAGGCTGATTCTCCAAACCCAGTCCAGGGCAGCAGCTGATCAGCTACAGAAATTCCCCTAGTCCTTGTTGGACGGTAGGGTGCTAGCAGCTGCTTAAGTGGCAGACTGGCCTCAGCTCCTTGATGTGATTCGACTTAGGTCGTCCAGCAAATTCAAGAGTAGAGAGAGGAAGACTTTCTAATGCCCTCACTGCCCATTTAAAGGCTGATGGCTGATTGCTTCTTGGTCATTGGATTCATCAATGGTAAGATGCCCTAGAATTTTGCTTACTTGAATTATGGTCCATGGACCAGCAGCATCAGCATCACCTGGGAACTTGTGATGATCTTGTGACCACATATCAGAGCCCACCCCAGACCTACTGACTCAGAATCTGCCTTTTAATAAAATCCCCAGGTGATTTGCTTGAACATTTAATTTTTGAGAAACACTGCTCTAGGACAAAGAAAGATCAGCTTGAAAAGATTTGCCACATGCTCTTTACTGTAGAGTTGTAAGAGTACTGTGAAAGGATTAATTACAACATGAAACAGATTTCCCTGGAATTATATTTCTGATCATTATTTACTGAATTATAATTTAACACCCCAGATGCATCAAAACAGCAATACTGTTCAGGTTTTAGAAAAGAATACTCAGACAATTTTGAAAAAAATATTTCATGAGAGAATAAAAATAAGGCTAAATACTTTTAGCTGTGAACATATTATATGAGAATATTTAAAGGTAAACATATTATCTGAGGAACCAAACATGATATATGCCAATCATTTTTACTTTGCATATTGACATGTTGATATGGAAAATGATAATTCCCTTTTTTTAACTAGTAACTGCAGTTTCTTGTTTTATATTTCTCTTTCTCTTCGAAGTGTATTTTAAGGATTTGTAATAAGGAGCTCATTTATAGGACAGTCAAATTTAATGAATGGGAGTTAGGTAGAATGCATTAAATATCACTGGTGTTCTTTTTACTATCCTTTGTGCTCATATTTAAGAACAGAGATTCTTGTCAGTTTTCTCCAGAGAAAAATTATGATGTAATAGACAGTGTACACTGTTCATATCAAAACACAATTTTACTTGCATTTTGTAGCTTGCTTTAGCATTCTTTGAGAAAATGAATTTTCCCAGAAGACCTAATTGCCTTCTTATTAATGAGCCTGTAAGTGTGTTTTGTTATCCATTTACTATTCTAAATGTGTCTACTTTTGCTGGCTGTTTGAACAGTGAAGTCTCTGATTAAATCACGATTGCTCTATTTGTTTTTGCCATTCACTAGCGACTCAGAAAATACTGGCATAATGACATGGTTATGGCAGAAATTAATTGAAAACAAGAGATATAAATTAATGTTAACCCATAATGGTTGTATTGTGATATCAGGAGATGGAGTTTGGGGCAGTGCACAGCCGAATTCTCTACATGTTTGATGATATAAGTGAAAGTCTGCTTAACCTGTATTGTTTTAAATACACAAAATATAGTTACTGGATTAATGAATACAAATACAGTGCACAGCAGAATTCTCTACATGTTTGATACTATAAGTGAAAGTCTGCTTAACCTGTATTGTTTTAAATACACAAAATATAGTTACTGGATTAATGAATACAAATCAGTGGCTTCCACATTTACTTGATTTAGACATTAGTGTTCAAAGGTTTAATTGTGGACAGATCAGTGTTAGAGAACTTAGTGATGGAGAGAAACTCTCAAAGGTACTTCCATACATCTTGAAGAACTTTAAAGTCTAAAGTCTCTGATTTGTTACCTTTTCTAGTTTTACACCAAATTCTTGCTGTTTGTACTAATTCTACTTGTATTCTTGTCAGCAAAAATTAGGTTCATTTATTCCCTCACACATTAGAGGACAGAGCAAAAAGCAGTTGCCCGAACAACAATAGGAACTGCCATTTACTGAGTGCCTACAACCTGCCAGGCCTTATGATCGGTGTTTTATGTAATTTAAAATCCTCACCATAATCCTTTAAGATCAGCATCATTTCCATTTTGCAAACTGTGGCCTAGAGAGGTTAAGTATTAACTTGCCTCAGGTGACAGTGTGAGGGACTAGTAGAGCCAAGATTCATTATTGAATATATACACAGATGTAGCAATAAGACATTTTTTTGGTTACTTAGTGGCAGAAAATGCAGCCTAGACTGGTTGCAACAAAAGGGGAATTTATTGTCTCTCCTAACTGACAGTTCAGGTGGAGCTTTACTTAGGAGTTCACATAATTCCACTGGGATGTGACCTTTCTCTGCCTGCTCAACTTAGCTTTGGTGTGCTCGGTCTTAGGCTTCTTGTAGAGGCGAGGTGGTTTCGGCAGCTTCCAGATTCTGGTCCTTTAGGAGAATGTGCACTATGTGCTGGGCACCTGAAAAGGCCCTGCGATTCACTGGCCTTGGATTCGGTGAATCATATCTCCAGCTCCTGAGGGGAAGTAGGCTGATTGGCTTAGTTTACTAGCATTCTGGGTTCAGCCCTAGATCCCCCAACCAGGTCATGTGGACTGATGGGGGCGAGGGGACTGTGGATGAAACTATCAGTTGTCAACAGATAGAGGGATAGGTTCTGGAAAAGCAGCCAAACCACAGTGTGGTTACTTGAGATAGAATTAAATAAGTCGTGAGCAGTGAAAGCAGAGAGGGGTGCACCTGTGTGTGTATTTATAATCCTTCTGAGCGGGGGTGAAAGGAGGTGGTGGGGAAAAGATAGGTGGAGCAGATAGTTCCCTGCTCTGAACCAGTAGGTGGTAACATCAGGAAGACGCGGTGGTCTGAGCCTTAGTCTCTAAGGGGAAGGAGGTGAAGGAGGAAGAGAGGAAGGAGGCCATCAGATTGTAGCAGGTTTGTGTGCATTGCAGATCAGCTGTTCATCATTTAGGGAGTGTTTCTTTTTTGGTCTTTAAGCCCTGCTTTAAAGCATGCATTTTATTATTTTCATGGTTGTATTCTCTTTGCCTCAGTATTGAATAAGTCCAACATTAAAATTTGACAGAATTTTGAGTGTTAAAAGGGACCTTTGAAACAAATGCCTCTTAATTTGCTATAACTTGCCCAAGGTCATATAGCTTGAAAGAACTTGAGGTCAAACTTGAGATTTTGATTTATTTGGTCACTGTTATTAAAACATATGCATTGTTTTTGCTTAGTGGTTATTTATATAGATAGTTATTATTTAAGGTTTTAAAAAATTATTTTAGTTTGTACTCTGAAGTTCTAAAACCAGTGTTTCCAAAGGCAAACCTGACTTGACTGGCTTTGATTAGAACAGTGTTCTAAGTATGAGGTGATAATAAGTTGTGTGTCTGTGAATGAAAGAGATCATTTTATTTATTTATTTATTTTTGGCCTCGCCGTGTGACTTGCCGGATCTTAGTTCCCTGACCAGGGATCGAACCCGTGCCCCCTGCAATGGAAGCTCAGAGTCCTAACCACCGGACCACCAGGGAATTCCCAGAAAGAGACCATTTTAGATAATTGCTTGTTTCTTTCAGTTATCCTGCAGGATTTATTTACATATATATGTGCGTGAACAGGTGTTTGCATGTATGCATTTGTTTTTAATAGATGCCAAAGGGTAAGCTACCATGGTAAATGATACTAATTGACACAGAGAAATAAAACCTAGCTAACTCTTCACTTTGGAAACAAATTTTGAAAAACGCAGGAGGTGAAGGTGAACTTGTTTATAGTTTTGATCTTCTCACCTCTTGCTGCCTGACTTTATAATGCATATCTGAAAACATGGGATGTTGGACAGAGTTGCTGTGAGGAGGTACTGAATAATGAATGAAGTGTAGAGAAGTAGCAGCTGTTTGCCTAGCCTCCCCCTCTCACGGTGAGAGATTTATCTCCCGGGCCTGAGTTAGATATGCGGCCTGCCGCTGGCTGTGCCTGAGGATCAGGCGCCCAAATGTGGCTGTGCCAGTTTAGACTAGAGTGTCCTCCCTTCTCTGGCCAGAGCAGCTGGCCTGGCGCTTAGGGGTGAAGGCAGTGGTTAGGGAGGAAGGTTGTTGACTGCTGTTTGTTCAGCATGCTTCCTTCTGTCACTGGAGGTTTGCTTTCACACACCTTTGTTATCTTAAAGAACTTAATGAATTATTATTTTCTTCTCTGTGTGTTGCCTGTTTTCTCTATGACTCTTTTTTTACCCCTTATTATACCTTCATCAGGTGTGTTAGCTGTGACTCCTGAATGGTGAAGTTTGTAATAATTTGCCCAACACCCTGCTTCTTTGAGGCAGAGTGCTGTATAGTCTTGATCTATTTTTGCCTCTTTATCTAAATTCGTATTTAAGTACTTGGGGAGTACATGAGGTGAAGGATTTAGCAGCGATCTGCTTCAGAGAGAGCAGAAGGATTCTTTGGATTCTTTGGAGGTCTGTGTACAGAGCATTTTAGTGCACAGAGCATTGGGCTTCTGTAAGGCTGTGTCCCACTCTTAGCTCTGTCACTTTCAGGCTCTGAGATTTGGAGTAATTCCTTTCTGCTTGACCTTGATTTCCTTATCACTAAAATGGGAATATTACAATGAAGAGTCATTTTAATAGCTTCTCTAGTTACTCAATAGGACACTTTTAAAGGTAGAATGAGTAATATATGTGAAAGTATTTCTGGTTGGAAAGTACCATAAAAATGTAAATTTTTTGGGGGGGAATAGGAACTTGGATAATAAAGAAATTATTGTGTTGAAGGCACAAAATACATGGTGAAGAACGGAAATGAAAACAATAGATGCTTTGTATATTTGCATATCTAAGTTATGCATTGCCATCTAAGTTGTTTGCATATCTAAGCTTTTGGGGAAAGTGGTATGGAAAAGAAGAGTCAGTAAGATTCTTGTGAACAATGAGTAATTTTGTTATGTATCATAAAACTTAGCCCCCATTTTCACATATCTGTGTTTTACTCTTATGTAAGTTTTCATATATATGTGTAAGTTTTATATATATATATGTAGGTTTCATATATACATGTAAGTTTTACTCTCTTGTGTTCCAAAACATTTTTTGTACTTTCGCCAGATATATTAATAAAGATTATGTGATTATAAAACATTTTTACTGATAATTTTTGAACATATGTTTTAAGGACTGTGTTCATATATAGAAAGTTGTGTGTGTAGTTTTTCTTCTTGAATATTTTCATGAAGAGAGAAAAAAATGCTCTTGCTTTCTGAGCTGGTTTGCCTAACTGGTGAGAGCACGATTGTAAGGTTTGCATCGATTTATTTACTCTTCCACTCCACAGTTCTTTGAGCATCTACTATGTGTCAGTACTGTGGCAGGGCCTGGGTACGCTGGGGGGCACAGATATGACTTTTGTGACAGTTAAGCCGTGGTAACCTTCGCATAGCTCCGCATTTAGCAACTCACGGGTGAAGCCTGGATCTGTTTTGTGACTGACCTTACCCCTGTGACTTGGCAAGTCTCAAAGCCGAAGTCTGTCTCTCACAATTTGTGGGTCCACAATGCAGTGTGTCAGCAGTCTTTCCATATCCTTGAGTCTACACATAAAAAACTAGAAGCTTACGAAAAAAGAAATTTTCAGAGATATGCTGCAGTGATAGTAAAATTCCACCAAGTGGAAATCCCCCAAAGTTGACTAATCGGAAGTGTAAACAAGTCGGGCGGAGGAGAGAGCACGTTTGTTTTCTGGAAGCTCCCTTTTTCTCTCTTTTGAGGCAGGATGAGGAAGGTGGGGAGGCATCCTCACAGCGGACAGTGTATGTAAATATGTCTTCACAACCTCAACCTTCTTGCTCAGAGGCCCTGGATTTTGGGCCGCAGATTCATACTGGCTGTGCCTGCAGCTGCTTATCAACGGCCACTGGTGCCTCGACTCTGACCTGTCTCCTCTCTACTGCTTCAGGGGCGTGGCCACTAGGGAGGGGATCCGGAGAGGCAGCTGGGAATGAGAGTGGACCTTGACCATCCCCCAGACTGCCCTTGCACCTGCATCCTGGAAGCGGAGCAAATTCTATTCCTGGCGCCTGGGTCAATCATTTTGAAGGGGAGCAACAGTACTGTCCTTTCAATACACCTATTGCCCTACTAGGAAATGGAGATTCTGAACATCTGTATTAAAGGAGGCCCACAGGACTTGCAGTGGGTGAATTAAGGAGAAAAGTAATTTTGGAAATGTGTAAATTCTTTTGAAGCAAAATCAAAGTTGCCAAATTACAAAGACCCAAGCTTCAAAAGTAGAAATTTAGAAAACTGTTTTAGTCGAGTCACTTTTTATGCCCATTTCATATTTAAGCAAAGGACAGTCAGGATATATAGCATAATATTTAATATCACAGACTTTGGAACCTGACTGCCCGAGTGTGAATACTGGTTCCGACATTTCCTTGCTATGTGACCCAACCACATTCCTTCAGTTTCCACATCTGGTAAAATGGGATGATTCAAGTACCTATCTCAGATGTTTGTTTTGAGGAACACTGAGTTAAAGTGCTTAAAAGAGTGCCTGGCACACTAATAAAATTCATCCACTTTAGCTTTTATTATCATCATCATCATCTTTTTGTTTTTGAGCAATGTTTATTGCAGGGCCAAGCAAGGAGAATGGGCCCTTGGCCTTGGGGTTCATGCTCAAAACCCCAAACTCCCTGATGGTTTTCAGGGAGAAGTCTTTATATAGGCAAAATTTGGGGTGAGGGCTGCAGGCTGCATGACTTTCTTCTGATTGGCTGGTGGTGAGGTAACAGGATGGTGTTCCAGGAATCTTGTGCTCAGCCTGAAGTTGCCATCCCCCATCTGGGTGGGGGCCTTAGTTCCTGGTCTCAGGACTTAATGAAGCTCAGGTTCTTGATGTCTCATCACAGAAAGAATTCAGTGAGAGACAAAGTGATAGGTAAGAAGTGGATTTATTTAGAGAGACACACTCCATAGACAGAATGTGGGCCGTCTCAGAAGGTGAGAGGCCATCGTCATCATTATTACTGGACTAAATTAAACAATGTTTGCAGAATATCCTGATCCCATGCTGTTATCTTTTAAAGTTTCTGACTGCATTATCTTTTACTTTAAAATAAAACCGGCAGAGAGTAGATAACAGGATGCCTGAAATAGATCAACTCATCTGCCAGTTAACAAAGACCACAGCAAGCACTATAAAGAATATAACTCAGTGTTTATGAAAACAATAGGCGAATTTACACTGATTCCTAAGAATCAGAATCTTAGAACGACAAAAACAAACCAAACCAAAAAACACTATCAAGTGATGGGTGGAGGAGCTGGAGTGAATGGGATCAAGTTTTTGGTGTAAAATACCTAAAACAATCCGTGGAAAATGCATTTAACATTTTTTAGGGAGCTTGCAGGAGGTGGGAAATTTGGGACATTGGTGAAACAGCTTACCCCCTGGAGAGGTGTAATCTCAGTTAAAATATGAAAACTCTAATTCAGGAATACGATTAAAATGAGAATTGACCAGAAAGTTGTGTGGTCTATACCACTTCAAGAAGTGTCCATCCCAGTGAGACTAGTGTCTTGTCTAGGAGCAGCACTCCGATTTAGAAATGAGATTATTAGAATTAAGCAGAGATAGGGAGGCTCCTTAGCTCCTAAAGAATGTTGTTTAACTAAAGGATATAGAAAAGGATATCTGTACTGCTTCATTTGCATTTGACACATGGTAAGTAAATGCATTACTGGTATTTAGAAGAGCCATTTACCTATGAATTTTAGATAACCTTTTATTTTGTTTTCTTTTTCTTTTTGTTGATGTTTAGTCCTCCTTAGCCTTGGTAGTTTCAAATCCGTTTAAACCCCCAGGCTTTTTCAGGCCATTATCAACAGGGTAAAGCCCTTTTAGAGTCCTGCTGTATGGAGCCTGGGGCTGGCTGAACTTCTGACAACTGTTAGCTCACTTGCACAGTTGCCCTTTGGCCAGTCAGTGCAGAGGAAAGCCTTCTAAACTTGAACAAGGATTTCACGTCCAATTCAAGCTTTGGATTTCTTGTTCTCTTTCACCTTCTTACTGCATCTCTTCTAGTTTTAATTGAAATAAACTTCCCTTTTCCATGGGTTATATCTGTGAAAATCGTTGCTCTCCAGATATAATTAAACATTCTTGTCAGTTTGTTTTTTTTTTTTTAAATCAGAGAAGCTATTTGTACTGCAGGCTTGAATCTTGCAGAACTAAGTGCTCTTATAATATTCAGTTTACCATAATAATGCAATTTTATATCCTCACTGGATGCTCCTACTGACTTGGGTCTTTGTGATTCTGGTGGTAGCAGGTGTCTTCATAAGCTCCTCTCCATTTACGAAGTAAGTTTCTTAAGATGTTGTCATTTTGGTACACTGTATGACCAGGTTCATGTCTTAATAAAAAGGAGCATTAAAAAACAAACTTCTGGGCCTTCCCTGGTGGCGCAGTGGTTACGAATCCGCCTGACAATGCAGGGGACACGGGTTTGAGCCCTGGTCCGGGAAGATCCCACATGCTGCGGAGCAACTAAACCCGTGTGCCACAACTACTGAGCCTGCGCGCTAGAGCCCGCAAGCCACAACTACAGAGCCCGTGAGCCACAACTACTGAAGCCCGTGCGCCTAGAACCCCTGCTCTGCAACAAGAGAAGCCACCGCAGCGAGAAGCCCGCGCACCGCAACAAAGAGTAGCCCCCCACTTGCCGCAACTAGAGAAAGCCCGTGCACAACAATGAAGACCCAATGCAGCCAAAAATAAATAAATAAAATAAATTTATTAAAAAAAACCCCCAAAACTTCTGTGGCACATGTAATCTTAAGTGAGTTGTTTTGTTTTTTTAATTAATTAATAATTTATTTTTGGCTGCATTGGGTCTTTGTTGCTGCGCGTGGGCTTTTCCAAGTTGTGACGAGGGGGGCCACTCCTCGCTGCCGTGCACGGGCTTCTCACTGCGGTGGCTTCTCTTGCTGCGGAGCACGGGCTCCAGGTGCGTGGGCTTTAGTAGTTGTGGCACGTGGGCTCAGTAGTTGTGGCACAGGGGCCCAGCCACGGATCCACGGCATGTGGGATCTTCCCCGACCAGGGCTCGAACCTGTGTCCCCTGCATTGGCAGGAGGATTCTTAACCACTGCGCCACCAGGGAAGTCCCAGCACATGTAATCTTAAGTATAGATCCATTCAAAAAAGTGGATATGTACCTTGACTGTTTGTTCTCTGCTCCAGAATCATGACCCAGTTATTTGGAAAGCAGACTGTTCCTTATATATTTCATAACAAACATAAGGGATATTGAATCAGAAAAAGACTGAGAATGACAGACCTATGTATAATAGGCCGTATACTTAAATATAATAATCTATACAGGAACTATAAGTTCTAGTTAGTGTGGTTCAGACTGTGGCTTCCAGTCTTTTTGCATGAGGGAATTGGACAAGCCCACAACCAGGTGCAGATGTCTCTTGAAGGACCAGGTGCTCTGACTCCTTGCTCTTAAGGCAAAGTCTTAGATTTTGAGAGTGGATTGTGACCTTTCCTGGTCCATTCTTTTTTTTTTTTTGGATGTTTATAACATCTTTATTCATAATTGCCAAGACTTGAACCAACCAAGATGTTCTTCAGGAGGTGAATGGATAAATAAACGTGGGTACATTTAGACAATGAGATATTTATTTAGCACTAAAAAGAAATGAGCTATAAAACCGTGAAAAGACATATATATTACGAAGTGAAAGAAGTTGATCTGAAAGGCTACATACTGTATAATTCCAACTATATAACATTCTGGAAAAGGCAAAACTATGGAAACAGTAAAAAGATGAATGGTTGTGGGGCAGTGGGGGAGGGGAGGGATGAACAGGCAGAGCACGGAGGAGCTTTAAGGCAGTGAGCCTATTCTATATGATACTGCAGTGGTGGACACATGTCATTACACATTTGTCAAAACCCATAGAATGTACATCAAGAGTAAAGATGGCCTTTGGGTGATAATGATGAGTCAATGTGGTTTGTCGATTGTAACAAACATACCATGCTTGTGTGGGATGTGGAGAGTAGGGGAGGCTATGAGTGTGTGAGGAGAGGGGGTATATGGGGAAAAATATGTATATATATATTATAGCTTATACAAATGATAATCCACTTAAAAATATATTTATTTTTATTTTTGGCTGCGTTGGGTCTTCGTTGCTGCTCTCGGGCTTTCTCTAGTTGCGGCGAGCGGGGGCTACTCTTTGTTGCGGTGTGCGGGCTTCTCATTGCCGTGGCTTCTCTGGTTGCAGAGCACGGGCTCTAGGTGCGCGGGCTTGGTAGCTGTGGCTCGCAGGCTCTAGAGCGCAGGGTCAGTAGTTGTGGCGCACGGGCTTAATTGCTCTGTGACATGTGGGATCTTCCTGGACCAGGGCTCAAACCCGTGCCCGCTGCATTGGCAGGCAGATTCTTAACCACTGTAATACCGGGGAAGCCCCAGTAATCCACTTTTAGGAGAGGAGAGGTAAGAAGGAGGGAGCTACACAATCAAATATATTGCGTATGAATCTTAGTTTGCTAAATTTATTTTCCTTAAATCAAGTTAATTCTGACTCTAAGACTTCATCCTTCCTACAGAAATCCATGCTGGGCACTGTTGGGCCCCTCCCCCTGATGCTGAAAGCTCAGCTTCTCTGTGCACCGGTGCCAAATCAAATCTTGGAGACGGAGTTTTGGGTGAAGTAGAAAAGGATAGCTTTATTGCTTGGCAGGCAAAGGGGGACACAGTGGGCTCCTGCCCTTGAAAACTATGTGTTCTCACCCAGGAGGATTTGATAAGGAATCTTGTTTTTTTTTTTTTTTTTTGGACGCTTGGCATGTGGGATCGTAGTTCCCCGACCAGGGATCGAACCTGCACCCCCTGTATTGGAAGCACAGGGTCTTAACCACTGGACCATCCGGCCCACTCTTATCAGGAATGCAGATCCTAGGTGAGGCCTGCAAATTGCTTTGAGGGCTGTTGTTCACTTCTTTAGCTTAGGTGCAGGAATCCATAGGGCAGTGCTTTGGGTTTCCCACAAGTACATGCTGTTCACTGAAGTATCTATTTAAGATCTTTCCTGGTTTCTTCACAGTTTGCTCACGGTTTGCAATCAGGACAGTAATAGAAGCACTCTCTCCAACCCCATCACTCATTCATGATTACACCACAAGCTTCCCTGGTTGCTGACACATTTTAGAAAAGCATGTAATTTTATTAAGAGTGTCTCATGTTGCTTTCAAATATAGTCAAGTAAAGAGGAGGAGAGAAAGGAGGGGCAGGATGTCATATCAGCATTTATTTTTTCAGGTGCCAATGCCTTGAAAGCAGTGAGAGTTTTCCTTTGAGGTGGAGACTTATACTTGTTGACACCCTCATCTATTATTGTTGGGATTATGGCTAGCCCAAGTGTTGTCTTTTATGTGAGCAATGACAAAAAGGATGTATCTATTCTGTACATTATGGCAATAGAAAACTTAAATTTTAATGACAGCATGTCAAATATAATATTCTTTTGAGCTTGTTAAAGTAGGAGATACCAGTCTAAATTATTAGCACTTTCCTTTTAGCAATACCTTGTTGGGGCAGGCAGCGTTGTTATGTGCATTCATATGATAGTTTAAGATCCCTGTTAGAGGCTGGTAAGCTAGTGGCCTCTTGATTCACTAAGATGTATATGGCAGAGCTTGTCTCAGTTCTTTCATGTTAATTTGGTTAAGTTCACCAAGCCTTTAATGCATGTCCATTTTGTGCCAAGCAGTGTGTTTAGCCCAGAGGGCAAAAAGATGAAAAAGTTGACTAAGTCCCTATACTCAAGGACCTCACAGACTAGCTGGGATCTAGAAATATATAAGGTATAATTCAGAGTGGGGGGGGGGGTACTCTGAATGAGAGAGACATGGGGCAAGGACCATCAGGACATGGGCAAAGGACACTCACTCCGGGGGTGATTAGTTAGGCCTTTCTGGATCAGAATGCCAACCATGGCAGAATTCCCAAGAACGGGCACACAATGCTCATGGAAAAATGAGGAAGTAATGGTGATGGTGGTAAATGTTTAATAATCAGCTCTCAAAAAAAAAAAGAACCCACCGAAATTCAAGTTTTAGTATTTGCCAATTTCCACCATGTAAATACTCCTGCCTATGGCTGATTTCAAATTACCAACGTTACTGACACAGAGTTGGGAAGAGGTGCATGGTAGCACAGCACAGTATAGTATTTGCACCATACAGACACAAGAGAAGGAAATAACCTCAAAACATAAATATAGTAATAGTAAAATAATTAGGAAGTGAAGAGTTTTGAGTTAATAGCTCTGTTTTAAATGTAATTTATTCAAATGTAAGTTTTTATAATTTAATTTTTTAATGGCTGTAACAACTGGCTCACAAAATTGCTGAAAATTTTAATAACTGACTGTCAGGTGCTGGTATAGGCTTGCTCAAGCGTACCACGCGGTACATTATAATCTTGGATATGGGTGTGAGGGGCCCAGTGAGGGAGTCCTCTTTAATTATGGGGCTTTTCTAGAACACTCTTTCTGAACAGCAGAATTTAGTGTGAGAAAGAAAGTCCATCTTGAAACCCATTAGTGAGGATTCGGTTATCAACAAGGTTTAGGTTCATCGATATCAAATGCTGATGTCAGAGGCTTTGGAGCATCCACTGTAGAGCCTAATCTCAGGAAAAGTCCCAGGAAGACTGTGTTTCTGTTTAATTCAAGTTTCCTCACTGCCCAGGGTGAACGTCTTTGGTGGAAGTTGTTGGTGTCAGTAGGCTCTTCTTAAGGACAGTTAACGTAGAGCCCTGCTAAGTCTACTTAAAGCGTAAGCTTGTCATTGCCTTTGAACTGTGTGCATTTTCATGCTAAGCCATCTTTGCCAGAATATTACACAGTAGGTAGTGGGTTTCCAGCCAATATAGCACAAAAATTATTATATAATCCTGGTAATAACACACTGCTTGTGGCCCACCCAGCATTTGTGTATTCAGAAATATTTGGAGAATAAATGTCAGTGACAGTGAATGGATTTGCATCACATTCTGCTTTACATTGCTTTGCTGGATGTTTTTCTTGATGTATATGAAATTAACATCTACAAAATCTACCTTTTTTATGTAAAGCATATGTTTCTTATCTTAAATTTATTTGAGGTCTTGGTTTAATATTTTATATTATAAAATATAAATAATTTTATAAATAATACAATTTTTTTTACTTATTATGGAAAATACAATGAATTATGCAGTTGATAGCTAAAGTTACTTCTGGTTCTTTTACTTGATTTAAACAATTTTTTCATTATTTAATCTCTACCAGTGTCAAATACAAGTGAAATGTTTGCTTTAACACGTGCTCCTTTTTTTTTTTTTTTTTTGCGGTCCGCGGGCCTCTCACTGTTGTGGCCTCTCGCGTTGCAGAGCACAGGCTCCGGACGCGCAGGCTCAGCGGCCATGGCTCACGGGCCCAGCCGCTCCGCGGCATGTGGACCGGGGCACGAACCCGTGTCCCCTGCATCGGCAGGCGGACTCTCAACCACTGCGCCACCAGGGAAGCCCTAACACATGCTCTTTTATATTTATTTCTATAAGGCAAGAATATTCCATGTTCTAAAAAATATCTTATAGGTTAAACCTGCTAAATGAAAATTCCTGTGCATGCCCGTATGTCTTTTTTAGGCTCTGCCCACAAAGAAGTTAGTGTCTAAAAGTAAGATATGCATACTTTAGAGTATATTGCAAGATTTTTTTTTTGAAATTGGCAGATAGTGAATCTGTTGTGTGTGTTTTTTTCTTTTTGTTAGGAGGGTGTGTATGTGTGTGTGTATGTATGTGTTCATTGAGTTTTGCAATATGACAAAGTGCTGACAGTGCCCAAGTGACTTATTTTGGCAAAATGGATTTCTCTCTGTATATCTAATACAAAATCTTTCATCTCATATCTGGGGAAAATCTGTCTTCCAACATATAAGACAATTTCAAGAAATTGGAAGCATTCCAAACTTTACAATTTGAAACTAATTCCATAACAAAATGTTTCCAGTCTAATCAAAACAAAATCTAGATTTTAATTCTTCTCAGTTAGTGGTCTCCCATTCTTGAAGAAACTGTGGGAAAAAAGAGACAATTACTACTCAGTATTAACAAAACATGTACAGGCATACCTCAGAGATGTTGTGTGTTTGGTTCCAGACTGCTGCAATAAAGTGAACATCAAAATAGAGAGTCACATGAAGGTTTTGGTTTCCCAGTGCATATAAAACTTATGTTTACACTATACTGGAGTTTATTAAGTGTGCAATAGCAGTATGTCTAAAAAACTGTACATACCTTAATTAAAAAATGCTTGATTGATTAAAAAATGCTAACCATCTCTGAACCTTCAGTGAGTTGTGGTAGTAACATCAAAGGTCACTGATCACAGATCACCATAACAAGTGTAATAATAATGAAAAAATTTGAAATATTGTGCGAATTACCAAAATGTGACACAGCGACACGAAGTATGTAAATACTGTTGGAAAAATGGCGCTGAAAGACTTGCTCAACGCAGGGTTGTCACAGACCTTCAAGTTGTAAAAAACTCAATTATCTGCAAAGTGTAGTAAAGCGAAGTGCAGTAAAACAAGTTATGCCTGTAGTATGTAATTGAAACTTCTGTTTTCTGCACTTACATGGTCATAGAAAAGAGGCATATGTTCATATAAACTCTCAGGGATTTACTTTATAAAATCAGTTTCTACTGTGTGAGCTGGGATCAGTAGACTTTAAACTCAGTCTCTTATCTTTAAGCCTAGAATACTCTAGCAATCAGTTGATATTCACAAAGGTGACTGAATTAGCTGTGTAATCAAAGATTTAATTAAGCTAGGTATATTGTAATTCATAAGGCTGGAAAGCTTACCAAGAGTGGCCACAGTGATTGAAATGAAAGACTCCCCCCACCCCCATTCTGAGTTAATCACATGATTGTATTAGCTGGGACCACCCATTGTAGAGCATCTGTGTTGCATTATTTTGTATCTCAACACTGTTTATTCAGCAGGGCCTGATAAAGATCTGTAATTCATTTCTCACTATATTTAGCCACTTTTTCACTGAAGCCTGATGACATGAGACAACAATGATTTTACCTGAGCATCAGGATTTTACCTGATTTTGTGTCACTAACTGAAGCCATTAGTGTATATTTCTCTGGGTTGTTTACATGTCATGTCTAGACTGTCATTTCAAGGGCAAAAAATATATCCTTTTTAATGTTTTATGTCCACTAACCTACAATGACTGACGTTTACTTTTAGAAGTATTATTTTCAGTAACTAACATTTTAGGGTTTACTGGGTCCAGCACTGAACTAAGAACTTTATAAGCCTCAGCTCAGTAGTTTCAAAATGCACCTGACCACCCATTTTGTGGGTACCAAATTCAATTTAGCTGGTAGCAACCAGTTTTTTAAAAAATGAAACAGAAGAATATATATTAATAACAGCAATAATAAAAATAAGCATGTATCTTATAGAGGATGTATTGTTTCTTGAAACTTTGGTCTTTATTACATAGATTTATTTATATTTATGTTTCTGTGTACTGAGTCACAATGTGAGATGAATTTTCCTCTGTGGCTCTGACCAAAAAAGTGGGAAAGCCTCTACACTTCTTTTTCACATAGTGCTCGCTCCAATCCTATGAAGTAATCCTAGGTCTGTGATGTGTCCAAAGTCAACAGTTTATAAACTCCAAGGTCATTCTTTAGCTATTATGTTGTGGCACTTCTATCAGATTACAAAGAGCACAGGTTTTGCTTAATTTGGCAAATTACTGATTTAACTTACCCGGGCCTCTTTCCTTATCCTCTATTGGGGAGAATGCTACCACCACCACCCTAACTCTTCACAGGCTTGTAAGGATCAAGTAAGGTAATTGATGTAAATATGCTCTTCTAACCTTAAAGGAGCTATACACAAAATAAGGTATTAGTAGTACAATAACTTGCTCTCTACCTCTTCAGAGGCTTCATTGACTACCAGGTTTGACTAGAGATGGTCGGATTTAAGTGCCTTTTAAAGTATTTTTCAAACTCAGAAGTCTCCAATTCGTTGTTTCGTGAGTAGAGATCATTCCTGTCGAGTACTTTTAATAGTTTTTGTTTCTTGTTTATGACAAGATGTTGTGAATAAAGTAGCTATGATTTATATTTACTTTTCCTATTTTGGTGATACTCTTTACAAAACAACAGAAGGCAAAGGTACTTTGGACATACCTGTACAAGCTCATTATCTACATTTGTCTTCAAATAAACCCGCATCTTGGTTTTAAAAGAAAAATAACTGTAAATAAAACTTGATTTTCAACAGAAGTTTGAAATACCAATGGTGATATTCAGTGGAACATCTAAAAAGTTCTAAATAAAAAGATATCCAAGATGTATAGAAAAACAACAGCAGTGGACAGAAAGCAAACATAAAACCTCCAATTGATTATAAAACTTTATTTTTTTATTTTTTAAAATTTATTTTTATTTTTTTGTTTTTGGCTGCGTTGGGTCTTTGTTGCGGTGCGCGGGCGTCTCATTGCAGTGGCCTCTTACTGGGGAGCACGGCGCGCGGGCTTCAGTAGTTGTGGCGCACAGGCCTAGCCGCTCCGTGGCATGTGGGATCTGCCCGGGCCAGGGCTCGAACCCATGTCCCCTGCATCGGCAGGCGGACTCCCAACTACTGCGCCACCAGGGAAGCCCTGATTATAAAACTTTTGAGTGGAGGTATTTTAATAAATACAAGTAGCCAGTAAAGTAGCTAGTTGCCTACTGCCTGTCTCCTCTCCTGACTCTGTCTCTTTCTTTTCTCTTTCACTCTTTCTCTCTCTCTCCCCCAGTCATCTGTCTTTCTATCTGTGTGGCCATCTGGTATGTTTTTACTCCGTATTTATTCTGTGGCCTAATTTCAGGATATAATGATAAAAACATGCATATTTTGCATTTTGTATGTCAGTATGGAATAAACTCATAATTCAGTATACATTCAGAGGCTTAGAGTTATGAATGTTATCGTCATTAAAGATTTCTCAACATTTAGAGGAACAGGCAGTTATCTGGACAGAGGAGCATTGATGTCTCTCTTCTCCAGCAGCTCCTGAGTCTAGTCTTAACTAAAAGCACAGGAGGATATTGGGATGCAAATTAAGTAGAGGCAGGCTCTTTGCCAGGTGTTGTTTATTGAGCTGAATAAATGTCTCATGAGTGGGTTGGAGGGAGGTGGTTAGTTTAAGTGGGCAGGAAGAGCCCCCATACTCCAAGTGCTGAGATTTCTCAAAGAAATACCCAAAATGTGGATTCCTGGGCCCCTGCAGGGAGGGGAAGGCCTTCCGGAATTGTCCTTAGATTGGAAGTTAGGATCCTTCGAATGCAAGTGTGCCTGTGATTTATCTTTTTAACAACTTGAGAAAAAAAGTGTTAAGGAAATAAGATAACTACAGTTTCAGGGGATTTATTTACAGTTCCTAAGAGAACTAATTGTTTTACTTTTTCACACTTCAGATATAAACAGTATGCTAATATAGCAAAGCACCCATACCTATTCATGAGAAAAATCCTCTAGAGGACTTAATGTTAGTCAACATGTTATAAAACACTGTTAGAAACAGTACTTCGAAGTATAAAAATTTTTTTCTTTTAAAGTATTCAGCAATTCAAAATTTAAAATGATTCACAGAATCACCTCACACCACCTTCAATGAATGAGATTTTACTGTTTTTGTGTTAGTTAGATCTGACAGAAAGGGAGGGGATAAAACCCTTCTGATAAGTGATAATCACTTAAACTTTGGATCTAAACTAAGAGCACAGGGCTTCTCAAAATATGCATGAATTAATACTGGGAGAGAATGTGTAAGAGTGATGGAATAATGAGAAATAAAGGAGGGGAAATGGGAAGGATTCAGTCAAAACAAGAAAGCCAAAGTATTTAAGTGTACGACTCTCATTTTTGATGTTACTTGGTTAAATGTGACATTTTACATTTACTCATTTCAAAGCAAGATAAAAATCTCAAGTGTTTAGAGTTAATTTTATTTCTGTCTACTTTGTGTTACAAGTTTTATTTTTTCAGTGTATAGCCAGGGATAATTAAGTTAAAAATATTTAAAAAGAGAGTGTAACGTTATTCATTCCCTCATTCCTTGGCAGCTTAAAACTATTATATTAAGATTAGTGTTCTGTTACTGATTAGCACTTGAATGTTTATTTTATACCTCTGAAGTGAAAATTTACTTCACTGCTGGCAGTGTAGAATACAGTCATCTCCAATGTTGACAGTTACCATAAGGCAATTTTATAAGTGATTAGTCCCATGCTGTTGTGTGTGTGGAAGGGTTATGGCATAGGGTTATTCTGTTATCCTTTTCGGATACTACCCCTTTTAGTTTATAAGTAATCTAATGTTTGTTACCTGTTATGTTTTACTGATTCCAGAGCCCCTCTGGCCTTCTTTAGTTTACCGTGATGCCAAGCATTATAAACATATTTTGAGTAAAAATTTCTGAGGGAGAACTATCCTCTTTTCTGTTTATAAAGAATTTTATTATAAAATGAGAGCAGTTCCACAGACCGCACCTGAAAATGTCACATCACATCATCATTAGTTCATTATCATACCTTGTGTAACATTTATTTAGAAGCAGAGTTGGTTTATACAATGTTTGTTTGTTTAGAAGATAATGAATTTCACTGGATGATAATAATTTTAAAGGCTGTGTATGTTGTTACTAATGGTCAAGCTAAAGGAAGTGACATTATTTTAAATATTGCTGTCTTTAGGATCTTCTAGGACAAGGCCATGTACAGATTAAATCTGGACCTGGTCTCAAAATCCCAGATCCTAAATTAAATTTAAGTTATTTCATTTTGACTTAATATTTTATATTAAAAATAGTCATTTATTAAATACTACTATATGTATAGCATTTAGATAGAAACTTTCAAGGTATAAAGTATATGATAAATTCCTTACTAGATGAAGTATATAACAATCATAGGAAGAATTTTATAATTAATATTCTTTGTTTTTCACTTTACTACAGGACAGGATTTTATGACTAGCTCTCTCTCTGTCTAACCTACTTTTCAACCTCAAGATTTAAGAAATTGTTTTTTTCCAGCTATCACATTGCTGTAATCTAAGATCAGACTTCCTCATTAGGCCTGCTTCTTCTCCCAAGACTTTGGAGGACACTCAATGAATCTTTAAATATACATTGAGCATCTTCACTGTGGCATGTTTTTAGGGACTGAGGACATGGTCCCTTACATCATGGGCCTCTCCTCATGGTCCTTAAAGTCTAGGGTAGACTGATGTTAAACAGATACTTATACATAATTAAGTAATGATAAGGTTGTAAAGTTCTATAAAGAAATGTAGGGAGAAATATAAGGAGAAGTTGTCTCAGGAAGATTACCCTTGCCTTGAAGTCATTGAGAACCCAAGAGTGAACAGGAATTCTTGACTTGAAGATAGCTGGGCAGAAGATACCAAGCAAAGAGCACAGCCTGCATGAAGGCATGAAGACTGGAGAGAAGGTGGTATTTTGTAGCAACTGACAAAAACCGACCGTGGTTGGAGAGGAGACTGTGAAGAGGAGCTTGGCTATAAGTAATTGTGAGGATTTTGTTATAAGGAAAAAGGGGAACCAAAGTGGGCGAAAGACATCATCTGATTTTCATTTTATAAGGATCACTCTGAGAACAGTGTGAAAAATGGTTTGGATAAGGCCATATGGATTTGGGGGAGACCAGTTAGGAGGACATCCTGGTAATCTCGGGGATGATAGTGGTCTGGATGAGGGTAGGGTGAGAGAACGGACAGGTAAGAGAGGTATTTTGAAGGTAGGAACGATAGAGCTTACTGATAGATTTGTGGGGATTTAGAGGAAAGGATGAGAGATGCTGCCTAAGCACCTGGTTTAAACTGTAACATTTACCAAGATAGAGAACATGAAAGCTGGGTGTTTTGGACCTCTGCCTCCCTAAGAATTTAAAAACAAATTTGCATGTTACTCTTCCCCTGCTTGATTCTATTTTAGGCATCATGACTGAATATTCTTACTTTTCAAAATTGTTTCTCTTTCTACTGTGGTTTAAGGGATATGTGTAAATATATGTACATGTGTGTCTGTTGAAAACTTAGTCACTGAAAATTACCCATTTCAGTTCCAAACAACTGGCTCCTTATCCTCGGTCACCTTTCTGTATTGATTCTCTCTCCTTTATACTTTAGCTTCCTTGAGTGATAACCTTTACTCTTTTTGAAGTTCTTCCCCTGTTACCTTTCTCTACTTTAGAGTATATATAAATACATATATCTATATATGTATGCCCCAACCCTTAAGTATATACACAGTTTCTTTTAGAGTGCATGGAGTTGGTGTGTAATAAGATATGGAGGAAGGAAGAACACTTTAAAAAAATTGCTTTCTTTAATGACTTGTCTTAGAAAATGGACACATACAAGAACTGAGAATTTTTTTTTCTTTTTTTTTTTGGAAAATAACAAAGATTTTACCATTTGGCTGCTTACTAAAGTCAGAAAAATAGGAGTTCAACTCTTATTTTTCCCCACATACTTTGAGGGCATTCTGACAATTTTAATGTGAATTGTAAAATGTAGGAGGTACACTCTCATTCCCTTTCATGCACATAAATCAAGTTTCAGGCTCTTTCGGAAATGTTTACTAGAAAACATCACGGGCAGACTTTAAAATGCTTTTGGATTGCATGATGGCATGGTGCCCCTTCGATCGAAGGCTTGTAATATTTTATTTTCTTTCCCAAAGAGTCAAGATAAATCCTGTAAACGTTTTTTTCTTGTTTTGTTGTTTCTGTTGTACCATTGTGTTTGGCTCTAAGCTTTTACCCCCCAGGAAACAAGTGTTTTCTTACTTTGGGGCTCCTACTGAGTCCTCCAGCTGTTGGGCAGCGGTTTCAAGGCTGTTCCTTATTTACACACTGTAATTCTGGCTGGTCAGAAAACTTCCTAAGTCTTGTCTGAAGTATAATAATACGAATTGTAAGAGATGTATTTTGAAGGGAAAATCTTTGTCAAAACTTACCAGAATGTAGCTTATTTTATTATTTAACATAACACCTGATTTAATTAAATTATTATATGCTTTTAAAAAACTGGTCACGATGAACTTCAGCATAAGACCTAATCTGCAAAACCTCAAGCATATTCATGAATAGCCAGTTAGTAACAGCAAACGTGTTAAGCCATGAGTGTATGCTAGGCACTATGTTGGGGTCTGTTTAGACTTTGCCCTCCAGGAACTTCAGTCTGTTGAGAGAAATGGACTTGTTGAGAAACGTTCTAACTCACTTAGGAATGAAATGCTGAGAGAGGACAGACTGGGGAAAAACTGGCTCTCCCTGGAAAAGTTGAGAAAAACAGCACTGCAAATATTTTCTCCCATTCTGATGGCTGTTTTTAATCTTGTTTATGGTTTCCTTTGCTGTGCAAAAGCTTTTGAGTTTCACTAGGTCCCATTTGTTTATTTTTGTTTTTATTTCCATTCCTCTAGGAGGTGGGTCAAAAAGGATCTTGCTGTGATTTATGTCAAAGAGTGTTCCTCCCTACAGATGAGGGAACAGTTGTGTTAAGTCTTACCCTTGGAGTTTCCAGATGAAGAACAGGGGAGTGGCTTACATATTTACAGCGTACCAGTATGATAAATTCTATAATAGTGTTAGGTTTTGGCATTGTGGGAACACACTGAAGAGCCGGATTACTCAATTGGGGGGCGGTTGGATGGAGTTTACCTAGTAAGTGATAGCAGCTTTGAGATCTAAAGATGTGCAGGAATGAGAAGGTTAAGGGAGAGCCAAGGAGGATTTTCTAGGTAGAGAGAGTAGCCTGTGAAGGGCCCAGAAATAAAGCAGTAAGAACTGGTACTGGTGTCTTTGAAGACACTAGAGGCGAATGTGACAATTTGTTGGGGCTAGATTGGAAAACCCTTGGGTCTTGTGCCACTTTTGAGTGTCGACTTTATCTTGGAGACAACCTGATGATATTGAAGGGTTTTAGGCAGGGGAGAGATAGGATCAGACTTCCATAATTAGAAGATTATGTTAAATTCGTTTAAAAAATTGGGAACATTGGTGAATCAATTCCCAGGGGAAGCTTCATCACCTAGAACTCTTCCTGCCTTAATGCTTGGGCTCTTAGTTACCTAGCAGCCTCGCTTAGCTTTTAGCATCCTTTGCTTGTGGTAATTTTTGCCACCCTTGTCCTTTCTGCTATCAGCCATTTTCTTCTGCACCCGTCATGTTTGTGGTACACAGAGCCCTGACCAGGATCATGAAGGGCGATTGAAAAAGTAACAAGATAAAAAAATTATATATTAAAGTAAGCCTAATACTTAAGTTGGTGGTAGATTTTGGTGTTCGTATGAGTACTTGAGTCTGTCTAAATTAATCTGACTTTCTCATCACTGTTTTCCAGCTTGGGAATTGACCTCAGGTAAAATAATTGGAAATTATTGGTATAACCCAAACTACAGTACAGCTGCCGAGTGTGGATACATGGGAGCCAGGCTGCTTTTGTCTGCTTCCTCATAAACATTCTTTATCAGTACATAATCCTGAGACACAAAAAAGCCTTTGTGTCCCACTGGGAATGTGAGAAAATCAAACCTATATATTGGTTTTGCTCCTGGTTAGGAACTACTAACATTTCTGTATTAACCACCCTGGTTTTGAATTGAGATAAATGTTTCCAGCAAATGTGTCCTACATTTCCCCTGAAGATATCACCATTCCTGTACAAGACATTTTAAAGACAGATTACTAATGTCTGTTTTCATCCACCTGATGCTGTGATTTGTGGGTACTCGTTAGAAATGTAAATTTAATGGAACTTAGCCTAATAGTAAGCACTTATATAGCACTTCCCATGTGCCAGACACCTTATGTAAATTAACACATTTAATCTTCACTACATCATCTGAGGGTAGGTATTATTGTTATACACTCTTAGGAACTGAATTGTGATCCTCGCCACACCCCCCCGCCATTCATAAGCTGAAGTCCTAACTCCGAATGTGACTATATTTGAAGGTAGAACCTTTAATGAGCTAATTAAAGTTAAATGGGGTCATAAGGGTGGGGCCCTAATCCAATAGAACTGGTGTCTTTATAAGAAGAGAAAGACACCAGGGATGCAAGTGCACAGAGAAGGGGCCATGGGAGGACACAGGGAGAAGGCAGCCATCTGCCAGCCAAGGAGAGACCCCTCAGGAGAACCTTGATAGCACACTGATCTTGGACTTCCAGAACTTCAAGAAAATGAATGTGTTGTTTAAGCCACTTAGTGTGTGGTATATTGTTATGGCAGCTCTTACAGATTAATAAAGACCAATTTTGCATATGAGGAAATGGAGGCACGGAGATATTAAGCAACTGGATCAAGGTCATACAGCTAGAAAATGACCAAGTCAGGAATCACACTTGGAAAGTGTGATTATTTAATCAATGTTGTTAACCACTATGCTGTACTGGTTCTCATGTGGACAGAGCTTCCCACTAACTGGGCCTGGGTTGTGTGACTACATACTGCCTCTGGCATTTTCCCTTCCCTCCTTTCCTCTGTCCACCTCCTTGCTTTCTAGTGCACAGTATCCATGGCGTGTTCACTTTGGGCTGTACTGTATAGGAATGATATATCTGTAGAATCCCTTATTTTTATCATGGTTAGTAATTTGCATGGCTCAAACAATTTCATGGTTCAGAATGAGCAGGGTCAGCAAACAGTGTTGACATTTTTCTTGTCATGCATTAACTTCTCAAATGATAGCAAAACTCACCTTCATTTTTTCCCAGCATTAGTCTCATTATTTCTGTTACAGGATGCTTTCATAGTATATCCCTTATTGCCATCTTTTGGAAAGGAATTTCTGGGAAAGGACAGGAAGAAGGAAAGGGAGAAATTAGAGGAAAATTTGTTAGAATTAAAGTGTCCATGTTGGGACTCCCCTGGTGGTGCAGTGGTTAAGAATCTGCCTGCCAATGCAGGGGACATGGGTTCGAGCCCTGGTCCAGGAAGATCCCACATGCCTCAGAGCAACTAAGCCTGAGTGCCACAACTACTGAAGCCTGTGTGCCTAGAGCCCGCGAGCCACAACAAGAGAAGCCACTGCAATGAGACGCCTGCACACCGCAACGAAGAGTAGCCCCCACTCGCCCCAACTAGAGAAAGCCCGCACATAGCAATGAAGACCCAGCAGAGCCAAAAATAAATAAATAAATTTATTTAAAAAAAAAAAAAAAGTCTCCATGTTAATGCCCAAGACTGGTCTAACTAATGGATTGAGCGCTTTTTAATTATTTTAAAGTACATTTAATATGTTGTATGTTTTAAAATGGTCTTTAAAATATGATAGTGTTTTTGGTAGATATTTACTTATACCTCACTAAACCTAAAGAAATGGTACAGTTGTAAAAATGCTGTGACCATTGAGGGTAGGTACATTGTGGGATCTTGCCTGAAAATACATACAGAATGGATTACATACATAGCTACATTGGGATTGGTCTGGGAAATAATTATTTCTGAGCTTATTAACCATTTCCCATGCGTTTGCAAATGTGTAGGTTGTATAGGAGAGCAAAACTTACAAACGAATACTTGGACTCTTGTCCTGATCTTCCTTTGAGGATGTAAGTAAAGGGAGACTATTTTATGTACTTTGTCAGGTGCCTTTCATATAAATAAAATTTGATACAGATATTTAGACACAGATGAAAATAATTATATGTAGTGATTAATGTTAAGATTTTATATTTTACTTAATTTTTTTTTTTTGCGATACGCGGGCCTCTCACCGCCGTGGCCTCTCCCGTTGCGGAGCACAGCCTCCGGACGCGCATGCCCAGCAGCCATGGCCCAGAGGCCCAGCTGCTCCGTGGCACGTGGGATCCTCCCGGACCGGGGCACAAACCCGCATCCCCTGCATCGGCAGGCGGACTCTCAACCACTGCGCCACTAGGGAAGCCCAATATATTTTACTTAATTTTATATGATTGACTATTACATGATAAGCATAGTTTAGTTTCTGAAATCATGTTAATATCACTTCACTTTTTATTATGATAGATTGGAAGAAACAAGAGAAGGTATTATGCTTTACTTTAAGTGTGAAACTTTAAACATAAACTGCCTTAGAATGATTTATGAAGTGTTTTTTTTCTATCATGGAATCACTTTTATCTCTGTATTTCTGTGTATAATTTCAGTAGAAAATATATTTTATTTTCAAAATAAGATACTTGTCTTTATAAAATAGTTACCTTATTTAATACCTGAATGTACCCTCCTCAATTTATGTCACTGAAATTGGTTGCTGTGGAAATATTTTCAAAACACTAGGCTTATGATTTGTGGAAAGTATATTAGAGAATCAAATGAATTGTTTTTTTTTTAAGTATGCTCTTTTCTGAAGCCTAGTCACAATAAAAATAAAAGGATGTAATTTATGAGAAAAAGAAACTATTTTCATATACAGTAGTTTTTTTTTTCCTTTCCCATTAGAGATCAATGACTTTATGTCAGTGCAAAATTTTTTTTTTTTTTATGTCTCTAAGCTTGGTCTAGTTTTAAACCATTTTATTTGCCAGTGAAAGGCGAAAGAAAGTAATTATTGCATGTTTCATTATAGATGAAACTCAGTTTTAAGAATTCTAATCAGATTTTAAAGAATTAAATGACATTTAAATTTATCTATTGAAAGACTTCAATACCACTGTAACAATGTAAGTATAACGATTTTCTTCCTGAACGACATTCCCTCAATACTCACTCCCAGAAATGCTAAATCTGGGCTACTTATTGGCAAAACTAACTGTAAATAGGTTTTTTTTTTTTCTCTGCATTCAAGCAATTTTAACATGGAATTATCTAACAGGCCTCTGATACTGACACCAATTCCAATGTGCGTTTTTTTTTTCTTTTTTCAACACCACCAAGCAATTAACTAAGTTCTGACACTGTTTACCTGGAGATAACATCAGACTCCACAGGTTAAGGGCTCAGCCCTGTAAGGCTATCCCTCCTCCTTCAGATGCCAATCGCAAGTCCAGGTTGTCACCTATGCTTCTGATAGACTATAGATCGGTGGTTCCCACAGCCTCCTCCTTGGCTTTAATTTGGTAGAGTGGCTACAGAACTCAGAGAAACATTTTACTTACTAGATCACCGGTTTATTAAAAAAGGATATAATTCAGGAACAGCCAGATGGAAGAGATGCACATGGCAAGGTGTAGGGAAAGGGCTCAGGGCTTCCATGCCCTCTCCAGGCACCCCACTCCCCCCAAATCTTCATGTTTTCACCAACCCAGTAGCTCTCTGAACCCAGTTCTTTTGGGTTTTTATGGAGGCTTCATTACAGAGGCAAGATTGATTAAATAATTGGCCCTTGGCAATAGAATTAACCTCCAGCCTCTCTTCCCTCCCCAGAGGTGTTTTGTGTTGTGAGGGGGTGGGACTGAAAAGTTCCAACCCTCCAATCACGTGATGGGTTCCCCTGGCAACTAGCCCCCTTCTCTGGGTACTTTTCAAAGGTCATCGCATTAACATGAACTCAGGTGTGGTTGAAAGGGATTTGTTATGAATATCAAGACCTTTATTGCACTTTTCACTTAGGAAATGCCAAGTGTTTTAGGAGCTCTGTGCTAGAAACAGGGCTGAAGACCAACATATATTTCATACTATAAATCACAGTATCACAGTGCTCAACATGGAAGGTGAGGTGGAACCCTTGTTTCAAGGATAATTATGTGCTGTTATTTAGGTTCCAAATATTATATTCTTTGGGGTCCTAGAGTAGGCAACTGTAGTTTGTGGATGCCCAGCATCTATTCTGCATTCTGAGAGCAGCATCCAGATTTTGCATTGTGAAAGTACACCTCCTCATTGTATGCAGTCTTGGAGGAACTTTTAGTCAGGGTGTCCTTTATCCAGAGGTGGATAGCTGAGACACATTAGGAAGATAAGCATCTTACCCTGGGATTTCTTAAAGTGAGACAAGAAAGTCATTTGCTAACAGGTGGTGAATTTGTAAGATTTAAAATGTTAGAGCTTATGGCATCCATCCTTCCTGCCTTGTGGAGAAAGCAGTAGAAGAGTATTAGAGGAACTGAAGATTTCCAACCCTGTTAAAAAATCCCTGGTTCCGACTATTAAAACCAAGGCAGCAGGCTCCAAATGGAGTTGCTTATTCTAAGCCTCAGGTCACCAAACCAAGATTTAATTACAGTTTTATCTCCCAGAAGTGGAATCTTAAACCAGTCAATCAGGAATCACCTGATCAGCTCTAATTAGGTAATCTGCCAAATAGACCCTAAGGAAAGTAACATTGCAATAACCATTCCACTTTTCAGCCTAATATTCTTTGTTCTTGCTAGGAACTATGAAAGTCTTTCATTTCGTACAGCAGCTTGGAGCTGCTGTCTATCTGCTAGATTGGGTGCTGCTGATTTGTGAATTGTTGAATAAAGTCAATAAGATCTTTAAAATTTACCAGTTGAATTTTGTTTTTTAACTCAACTATTTATGAGAACTAGCTTTTCCCTTGCATATCTTATGGTTTATTATTCAACACTTCCTTTGATTCCACAAGTCAATACATTTCTCCTTTTGCCTAAGCTAATTTGAGTTCACTTTCTTTTACTTATGACCAAACTCATAATCAAATTGTTTTTTTCTGTGTTCATATTTCTTTTAAAATTTATTTATTTATTTATTTATTTATGGCTGACTTGGGTCTGTTGCGTGTGGGCTTTCTCTAGTTGCAACGAGTGGGGGCTACTCTTCATCGCAGTGCACGGGCTTCTCATTGTGGTGGCTTCTCTTGTTGTGGAGCACGGGCTCTAGGCCTGCGGGCTTCAGTAGTTGTGGCTCGTGGGCTCTAGAGCGCAGGCTCGGTAGTTGTGGTGCATGGGCTTAATTGCTCCGTGGCATGTGAGATCTTCGTGGACCAGGGCTCAAACCCGTGTCTCCTGCATTGCAGGCGGATCCTTAACCACTCTGCCACCAGGGAAGCCGTCTGTGTTCATGCTTTACCTCTTTTTTAATGCATAAATTATTGTCAATAGTTATAATCACAGCACGGATACAAGTTTGTTTTAAGCTTTTTTCCCAATTAATACATCTAATAACGCCTTTTTTCCCCCTAAATATTTTCTTTGTATTTGTCAGAAAAACCTGTATGATACATGAATTCTCACTATAATTTTTCATTTAACCTATGTTAAATATTTAGGGTTTTTTTCACACCTTAAAATTTTTTTTTTCAATTAAAAATAACAAGGAACTTTGTACATTTTTAGTAGTGTTCCCTGGGTTAATTTCTAAACACTTCATTATTAAAAAAAGATGAGACTATTTTATTTTATTTTATTTTTATTTATTTTTTTGCAGTATACGGGCCTCTCCATGTTGTGGCCTCTCCCTTTGTGGAGCACAGGCTCCTGACGTGCAGGCTCAGTGGCCATGGCTCACGGGCCTAGCCGCTCTGCGGCACGTGGGATCTTCCCGGACCGGGGCACGAACCCGTGTCCCCTGCATCGGCAGGTGGACTCTCAACCACTGAGCCACCAGGGAAGCCCGGATGAGACTATTTAAAAATGTTTAATTCCGTATTGGATTCCTGAATGGATATTCCACATTTGTATGGACAATAGCAATATATGTTTCCACCATTTACCTACAATTGCACCAGCTTTGTTTATTGTAATTTCTAAATATTAACACATTTTAATATGTTCTGTATTTAATTACTTATCAAATCCTATGTAGTTTTTGTTTAGACCATATGATCTGTCCCTTATAATTTTTATTGCTTTCACCCTATTTCAATCCTTTATCAATTTACTCATGTATTATTGGAATAAATTCCTAGCTAACATTTAATGTATCCAGTCTCTCCCATTGCGACTCATATTTTATCTACATCACCTATTAAGTACATCACCTTGAGCAAATGTTAAATTCTCAATTCACTAATCTAGATGGGGCTAACAGTGGTACCTATCTTAGAATGGTATAATGCATGTAGAATACTTAGCACGGTATCTGGCACATAGGATGTAAGTTAATTATGAGAAATATATGCTTCCCTTGAAATCATTAGAATTTGCCTCATCTAGGGAATTTTTCTTTGCTGACTCATAACTGGTTTCATTACCCCTGGGAGTATCTTTTCAGGATCCTTACATAACTCCTTTCCCTTTTTTGGGTACACGTGGTTCACAGTTATTTGGAAGATAAAGATTATTGATAAAGAGAATATAGATATGAGACAAGTATTAAATTTTTAGAATGCTTAAATTCTAATAGTCTGACAGAGTCCTTATTCACATTAAGTATGCTCTGTCCCCAGAGAAATGTTGGCTTTAGAGAGAAAACCAAATGTGTGGTACAGCAGTGTTACAGTTGGGGGGCAGGCACTTAATGATTTTTGTCACAGAAATCAGAATAGTGAAAGAGCATGGACTCTGGAGACAAAATAAAACTGAATACAAATCCTCTGCCAGTCGCTATCTAAAGTTACATTAGTTAAACCATTGTTTGACTTCTCCTTGGTCCAAAATGGGGATAAAAATGCCTCTATTATAAAGATTAAATGAAAAACTGTTAGCTAGGTTTTCTTCAAAGTATGTTTAACACTGAACTGCTGATTATTCTTCATTCCTAGAAGGTATTTTGCATTATTGCTTTTCTGATTATTGTTAATTTGTTCTTTAATAGCATGTTTCTAGCAGGAGCACCATTCTGTTTCTTCTTGGACCCTGTCAGCTTTCCTCTTCTGCTTCTACATCCTCTCTGTGGCTATTACATCCAATCTTGGTCCCCGTGGAAGATCTCCTTCCGATTGCTATCAATACATGGTATTTCCCTTTGTTCACTAGCATCACTGTGACAGCAACTGTAGCCCAAATAGTTCTCTTTTCTTTTCTTGCCTTTTCCTTCTTCTTTTGCTTCACTTCATTTTATTTATTATAGCGACACACATGAGTTATTTCTGTGTGTCTTCTCCAAGAATGGGACTTTGTATTTAAGGTGTACAACGTGATGATTTGATACACATAATACATAGTGAAATGACTACTACAATCCAACTAATTAGCATGTCATTTCCTCAATAGTTGCCATTTTTTGTGTGTGTGATGGGTGTACCTGAGATCTACTCTCTTAGCATATTGCAGTGTTCGTTACAGTATTAAATATAGTCATCTGTATGCATTTTGTTTTTTAAAATTTATTTTACTTATTTTTGGTTGCATTTGGTCTTCGTTGCTGCATGCGGGCTTTTTCTAGTTGCGGACAGCGGGGGTTATGCTTCGTTGCGGTGTGCATGCTTCTCATTGCGGTGGCTTCTCTTGTTGTGGAGCACAGGCTCTAGGCGCATAGGCTTCAGTCGTTGTGGCTCACCGGCTCTAGAGCGCAGGCTCAGTAGTTGTGGCTCATGGGCCTAGTTGCTCCGCGGCATGTGGGATCTTCCCGGACCCGGGCTCAAACCCGTGTCCCTTGCATTGGCAGGCGGATTCTTAACCACTGCACCGCCAGGGAAGTCCCTGTATGCATTTTCAACGAATGAATTGTGAGGTAAAGCATTTTAATGATACAGATCTTTATAAGATCACATTAGTATCGGGTGTTAGGCAAGTTTTCTCCTTTCCACTTTATTTTTCCCTCCAGTGAAGGGAATTGTTAGAAATTTGATGGTGGCATAACTGAGTGAAGACTTAGTAGTACAAGCACTGGTTTCTTGCCTAGAACCTGACAATAAATGTGTAATGTGTGCTATTATAAACAATTGTTCTGTATTTAGAATGCCATTATTTTTTAAAATGTTATCATGGGTTGATTGCAACAAAGCCAAAGAATACTACTAGGTACTTCTGATAATTTTCCTAATCGTATAGTTGAATTGTAATTATATAGCTTGTATTTATTTGTGGGTAGCATTAAAACTTCACATAATTGAGATTGTTATATGTAGATGATTTTTATTGTGGGTTCAGACTTCATTCTAATGCTTTAAATCCTATGAACATCCTGTTGAGATTGTCTGCTGGCTAAAATGGAAATTTAATTTTTATGGGGTGAGTGTGTGTTTTGAAGCAAATTAAAATTTCAGCAGTTAGGGTTGTGGATTTGATTTGTATTTTTTTTTTTAATTTATTTATTTTTGGCTGCGCTGGGTCTTCGTTGCTGCTGTGCGAGGGTTTTCTCCAGTTGCGGCAAGTGGCGGCTATTCTTTGTTGCGGCGCGTGGGCTTCTCATTGCGGTGGCTTCTCTTGTTGCGGAGCACGGGCTCTAGGCACACGGGCTTCATTAGTTGTGGCTCGCGGGCTCTAGAGCGGAGGCTCAGTCGCTGTGGCGCACAGGCTAAGTTGCTCCGCGGCATGTGGCATCTTCCCGGACCAGGGCTCGAAGCCGTGTCCCCTGCATTGGCAGGCAGATTCTTAAGCACTGTGCCACCAGGGAAGCCCTGATCTGTATTTCCTGAAAGGAAGGAACGGTTGAGTTTTAAAACGTGATTTGATTTGATCAAACTCTGCTAAGTAAATTTATTTTTGAGGACACTATTTGTAGAAAAAATATAGAGGGGGATAATTTTCCATTGCCTCTTTCTGCATTACTGAAGTATAACTCAGTATTTTCTTAACATTTTGTTTTTTAAATAGAGCATTACCAAAAGTCATTTACAAATGACTAATTTGCATTTTAAAAGTTTACTTTACAAAGGATTACTCAGGAAATGTTTTCTTCCCTAGTGTACTTCTGACCCTGGGAACAAATAGTCTTATAATTTGATAACTGGCTCAACAACAATGAAATTTGTATCACAGATTCAGTTTTACTCAAGTTTGTTGAAGCTGGTATTAGATTGTTTAACTTGTTAAAACTTGGAGATAGATGTTTATTGATGGTTAATAATTCACTTGAAAATGTAGTTAAGATTATAAACAGGATTAAAACAACCAGTAGAAAGCATTACTTTTTAAGAAGATTTAGATTTTAATTTTGCTCTTAGGAACGTTGCTAAGCATTTACTGTTAAGGCTTCTTTCTGTAAAAGGAAGTAGAAAGAATTAGTGGAACTGAAACCCACTATTCTTGGGAAAAATCTAGCTTTGATAAAAGATTACTGCTTATTAAACCTGTTTTATACTGTCTTGGAAACAATTTAAGACCAAGGGTGATGGATAAGCCCATGAATACCATATGAAAAAAACCAGCTTTTTTTTTTTTTTTTTGGATAAATGTGGCCATTATGGCCATTGTAATATGTGTATCATCAGTTCCTATATTTGAAGGACACTTTGGTCAGTAGTCAGGGTATGTTTCTGAGGAATCCAGGGACATTGGGGATATATAACAAAACCATGAAGAGGAGAAAATAAATTGAAAAAGAAATGACTGACTCTGGAAATTACCAGGACATCCTGCCCAGGATGTCATTATCAAATCTGTGTTTTGTTATTTTTATGAAAAGATAAAATCTATACACACCGAAGACAACGGCAAACCGAGACATAATTGGTCTGTGATGATCAAGGACATTTCATATTGCATTAGCCTAGTACTTTTAATTAGAGTTTCAGTTTAATTACAGTATAATTCTAAACTAGTTGTAGGCACTATCTGATGATAGAGTGTAGAGATTTTACTTAAGACTTCATATCAAGTGATAGCCATGATTGCATGCAAAATGACATTGAATGAACAGCGTAGCGTCCACGAGCTGTACATGAGGGAAATGTGTGGGTTCCTTTACTACATTAGATTCCCATCATTATGTTGTTTTCTGTTCCCTTGTTCATCTTTATGAGTAAATAGTTATTCAGAAAGTCAGGCTCAATATTACTATACTTAAACTACACTTGTTCATATGAGGAAAAGAAGATGAGAAAGAAAAGGAAGTGAAAAATCAGAATTATTAATTTTGAATTATATTCTATGAAAGGCTTCTTTTTTGTTTTTAAACACTCAGAGTAGTGGAAAATAAGATGTAAATGGGCCAATAGGATAAAATATGTTGGTAGAAAAATATCCCTTTCTTGTAGGCCTTGATAAGGTAGTGTATTGCCCAAGCATTAAAAATGAATAAATAGAAAAATTACTGAGCCTAGTATTGGCGGTATTACTGCGCTATTAAGAGCCCGTGTCTAAATACTTAATAATAGATATTCAGATTAGTAAAGTTTTATTTTATCAAGAATCTTGCATCTAAGGAAGTTAGCCCTAAGTTGGCTCAGTTAGGAAAAATCGTGATGTCGATGCATCAAGTGGTTTTATGAGCAGGATACCACCTGGTTCCTCCTTGCTCTGACTTCATTTATTGTTGTCTGGGATAATGAGAACTGTTCATTGGCTTAAGCCTTTACTTGTAAGAGACAGATGCTATCTGATCTCTCCTGTCAGAAGAATTCCCAGAATAAGCCATTCAACCAAGAACAATCGGTGTCTTGTTGATTGCAAACAGTAGGGAATTCTCTGTATTCTCTTGTACCCAGCTTTTTCTGTTTTTGTTTGCCCACCAGTAGCAGAAACTGTTCACTGACTGACTAACTGAAGGGGCACATCAGTGGCTTTTTTTTTTTTTTTTAAATTAAATTTATTTATTTATTTATGGCTGTGTTGGGTCTTCGTTGCTGCGCGGGCTTTCTCTAGTTGTGGTGAGTGGGGGCTACTCTTTGTTGCGGTGCGCAGGCTTCTCATTGTGGTGGCTTCTCTTGTTGAGGTGCGTGGGCTCTAGGCATGCGGGCTTCAGTAGTTGTGACACTCGGGCTCAGTAGTTGTGGCTCACAGGCTCTAGAGCGCAGGCTCAGTAGTTGTCACGCACGGGCTTAGTTGGTCCACGACATGTGGGATCTTCCCGGACCAGGGCTCGAACCCGTGTCCCCTGCATTGGCAGGCGATTCTCAGCCACTGCGCCACCAGGGGAGCCCCACATGAGTGGCTTTTGAGAAGATACTGCTTTTCTGTGATTTGGCTGTCCTTTATTACTGTGATGTAACCACTCAGTATCTGAAAATGTCCACATTACCAGTACACTTTTAGCATTTCTGTTGAGCCTCTCTCCTACTGTGTGTTTCTATTTGTCTCTTCTGAAATATACCTTTTATTTTAAACAGGTCTCTCTTTTTAGTCTTTCTTTTCTTTCTCCACCTCCTTCTCCTCTAATTTCTCATCACTATGATCACACATCATTGATAGTCCAGATTTTCTTTCAGTCTGTTTCCATTTCAGAGTAGTTTAAGCCATACATTGTGGCTAAAAACAAACACAGTGCAGTGTAATATGAATGATGAGAAAATATAGATACTGCCAGATCACAAGGAATATGTATTTGATTTCACTTATAGGCTGGGGTGGATATTATAGCTCTGGCTATTTCACTTGGTACTTCACTTCTTCAGAGGGCTGGGGAATATTGTTCAATATTATCCAGGTCTTATTAGGGCTCTTCAGTCCCTTTTCTTGTTTGAATACACCAAGAACATGCTTTCTGTCACTAGGAGTGAGGGTTAAAAACAAGCAGACAAACAACAACATATAAGAATACCTGTAAACTGCTAATTTGTATTAATGCCTGAAATCCATGCAACAGGGTTTATGTATTCATTCATTTATTTTTATGTATTTTACTTTTTTGACAGTGATTCGATTAGAACAGAATTATATTCTGAGAAGAAAATGCACAGCAGCCAGCTGGTCCATTTTAGAAGCACTCTTGAGTTAGTTAGCAAGCCTTTACAGAGTGCTTGTCTTCTGGAAAATAGTATGCTATATAGTCCTGGAAGAGGTAAAAGACCTGTAAGACCTGGTTCCTTTAAGTATGTACATCTTGTTGGCAACTCTAGAAATGTCTGTTTATAAAAATTCTTGGTAGAAACTGAAGACCAGCCCACACTAAGTTAACAATTTTACAGTTTAAAACGAACTGAAGGGATATAACATGATCAAAAATATGAGGTAACTGAGGAGTGATGTTTGAATATGACCAAGAAGGGTGGAGATAGATTTAGAACTGGAAGAGAAAAAGGTGTGAAAGGGTTTTTTTTTTTTTTAATAAAGTGGGGCTTGATACCACAGTCTTTGCAGTACAATATTACAGATGTTGCATGGGGAAATAGGAAAATAATGAATCACATCATCACTTAGAAAGTGAGTCTGCATTCATTCATCTTATGTCAGCCCACTGACTCAAAGTCTGGACTGGTTAGTCTCTCAGCAATTGTTGTAGGTTGTAAGCATCCAACACTATAAAGCAGTATAAATACAAAACATTTGGTATGCAAAATTGCAAAGTTTTAAAAAGATAAAGGATTTCATGTTCTAAATCTTGACAAAACCATTGGTATATAGGTAAGGCAAGTGACCAGTTAACAGTTGAGCTTAAGTAATTGGCTGTATATTCAGTTTTTGTGGTAGAACAAAGTTAAAGAATTCGTATGAGATGATGAAAATGCATTTTCAAAATTACTCCAAAAGATAAGGTGTAATTAGGGCTCTTAAATAATTTTTTTGCTCTTTGAAATTGGAATTAGAAATGCAAGACTAATTGAGTCCCATATTTGTCTTAAAACTGTTGTCAGAACACAAGCATGGGTCAAAAATAGAGGATTGCCTTTGCAGGGTATTTTATGTACACTCAGCAGTGGGGTTAAAAGTTGTGTTGGTATGAGCATAACAAAAAGAGTGACTTAGAGAAGAGGGGTATAATGATGAGTAATGAGAAACGAGTTTGGAGAAACAATGAAAGTATGTTTAAGGGCTTGAATGGACCAGTGTAAGATTTTAGGCCTTCTGTAGCGTGATGCATTAAGACTCAGAGTTGGCCTTGGCCATGGTGGTTGATGTGATTTGGGGAAGTGTCCTGATACAGTGGGTAGGACACCAGACTGGAAGTCATGAACCCTGTGCTCTGTAGCCTTAGCTCCATCTCCCAACCATTGATATATATGTAAACATGCAAAGTTACTTCACCTCTTTGAGCCTTTGTTTTTCATCAGGAAAATAAGGGCGTTAGACTGATCTGTTAGGTGTCCTCGGTATTTGGTAAAGGTTATTCTGACAATTCAGTTATAGAAGAAGAAAATGAAGGTGGGTGGATGAGCTAGAGACTTATTGTTAATTTATGTGTGAGGAGTAAGGGCTTGGGCTGGAATGACATTTAAAAATGAAGAGGAAAGGAGAGATCCGGGAGATATGGTAGAGGAAGAAATGGCAGAGTTTGCAGATGAGCTGAAAGTTGAGGATTAGGAAGAGGGAAAGAGTATAAAATAACTCTACATTTTGGAGCCTAGGGGATTGGGAGGACTGAGTGAACACTGTTGACAGTTATGGGAAATTTGCGAACACTTGCTTACTGTTGGGGGGAAGAAGGTGAGCTCAGGTTTTCACATGTCAAATGTTAGTTGACATCTGAGTGAGATGTCCTGCAGGCATCTGGAAGTACCAGAGTGAAAGAGGAATGAGAGAGGTCAGGCCTGGTGATGGCTCCTGGGTGTCAGCCACAGACTGTCTTCAGAACTGAAATGAATGAGCTCATTAAGGAAGAAATGGGAAGAAGAAAAGAGCATGGGCCTAAGGTTGGAGGGAAGATGAGGGAAAATCCTTCATGTAATTTATAGCCAATGGTGTGGAAGTTAAGGCCAATAATAAGTTAGAGAAATGAGAGAAGGCCAAGGGGACCCGAGAGGTTGAGAAAGCCACTGAGTTTGGTTTTGAGACAGTTGGTGACCTCGGGTAGTCTCCTTGTACTATTTCCAGAATATTAAAGTGTAAGAAAGAATTTTATGGAAGAAGTAGAAATTATAAGAATAGATTCCCTATTTTAACCACAGGACAGAATATGGAAGTTCTAATAAGTAGGAAAATAAACATTATGAAGTAAGATTCAAGACACTCAATTTAGTGTGCCAAGAGACAAGAAAAATGTTTTTCCCCCCTTTAAGTCTGTCTTCAGTGAGCAATTACAATCCTTTCTAATCATTCCTTTTTTCAAATCCTGCCTAAACTGCACTACCCTTTACTCAAACAAAGCATATCCTTTTCAGGAAGGCAGAGAGAGGAAACCTGTGTGTGACATATCCTCTTCCATAACTATTGAGATTAAAAGTATACCACCTCCCAATCTGTTTACTACCAAGAGGCCCTGGGCCAGCTTTGTTTGATCACCCCCATCTGTAAACACTATGTGTGAGTTCAGATGGATTTTGTTACAGTGGAATTTGGACAGTGGGATTGAGTCAATACAGGACTTTATGATGCTGTTTAGTTTGTAAATAAGAACTTGAAGGAGGATTTATAGTAGGTAACATCTACCCAAGAATGGCAAAGATTACTGTCTTCCTCCCTCCCCGCAGCTAATTTTCATTGTCATAATCATTTCAGAAGTAAAATGCAGATTTTTTTTCCCCCCATCTGAGACATCTAATTAGTTTCACTAACTTGGCACTGGAACCATACATTTTATTGAGCCTGGGGAAGTAAAGCACTAGTGAACATCTGGACTGTTGAGTACACCACTAACATTGTGGCAGGACCAGAAGTCTCCTGCATCTCAGATGGGCAGTTGTGTTTTTTTTCCATCTAGAACTATATCAGGTCCACTCTGGTATAGTCAGTATTTGCTGAGGCTTCACCCCAGCCTCAGAACCACCCTTCTACCCACTGAGAATATGTGGCTTTCTCTGTAACCTTCTTGGAAGGATTGGGTACCCCACTACCTTGGGTGATGAAGATTAACCCTGGAGGATGGTAAATGCTCAACTCACCCATTAGTCCAGGAAGAGGAAGTGCTGTAGGAGATGGCTGCCGACTTGTGCATCCTAGGAATTTTATTCTGAACAGTATGTCTTATCCTAGAACTGAATGCACTTCTTTTTTTCTTTTTGGCCTCACCGTGAGACATTCGGGATCTTAGTTCCCGGACCAGGGATCAACCCCATGCCCCCTGCAGTGGAAGTGTGGAGTCTTAACCACTGGACTGCCAGGGAAGTCCCTGAATGTACTTCTTAATTTGTCTGCAAATTAACAAAACTTTTAAGATGATTGTTTTACTAATTTTTTTCTAGCTATAATACTTCTTTTCTTTGATGGGGGCAGAACTATGAAAATGTTCTGCTAAGTAACAGAAACCCAAGGCACGATTATCTTTCCTTCTGCTGAAAAACAAACAAACAAAACCCCACATGTATGTGAGATCATCTCTTTCCTAGAGTGGCAAAAGCATCCTAAAAATGGAAAATGGCCTGTATCCACACTCTTGTTTTGCAGCATTATTTTGTTTGCCTTTGTCAAGATAAAGGTCATGTTCGGTTTCCCTGAAAACATGTATTCCGCTTTCCAGAGGCGATAAGTGACCAAAGGCACGTGAGAGCAGTCCCAGCATAAGTAAATAAAAGTACCCAGCAGTACTTCAGGTAGGAGGCAGTTCACAGGGAGGGAGAATAAACCACTACAAGTATTTGCCTCTGACCGGTGCATGCATCCCATTGCAGCCACCAAAGCTCAGACACAGTAATGGCGCTGGACTGGATCCAGTGAGGAAGGAAGAAGCGAAGTTCTTATGTATATGCTGTTACCGCTATCAGAAAACAAAGGCATGGGGAGGAGAGATGTGGGCAAGGTGGGAAGGAATCCATGAACCACAAGCAAAATTGTGCCGGTCCTTAAACTCTTTGATCTTTGATTCATTGAGGATTGATATCAAAACAGTGTCTCCAAAGATTGCCTGCATTCATTAGTTCCAAGTTGGGAGGAATGCCTTGCCCCTTCTTTCATTTACTTTTATTTAAAGAGAATCAACACATCCCTTTATATGTAGTGCCCCGTTCTTTCTCTAATTTAATGATAGTGGCAATGGCATATGGAGAATGATGGCAGAGAGTGGAGCTATTAATGTCTCAGAGTTGAGCTCTGCCTCTTCCCTCAGACCTATGAAATGAGGGTGGTTTTTGAATAAGAACTTTATTATCATCAACTTCGCTGTATTCTGAATGGAAAAAAAAGGCAGTATTTAACTTGTAGATTTGAATATGTTCTATATGTGCCAAGTTTACATCACAAATATCGGCTGCTTTTTTACACAAAAGTTTTTCTTCTCCGAGTGTTTTAGAAAGCACTAGGTAAGTGTGTTCTTTTTTTTAGTGTTTTTTAAATAATATTAGTTGATTTATGGTGGTTACTCCTCTTAAAGTTTAGCTTTAAGACTTTATAGGTTACAAAACAGAGATTGCAGCTTCGTGGTAAATGTTGACTATAACCATGAAAATAATGGTATTAACTTTTTCTTGTTTTTCTCTCTCTCTCAGCTATAATATATCTGCAAGAGATTCCTAAGTGTAACTGTGTGTATTTTTTTTAATAGAATTTGTTAGCTTCCTGAAATAAAATTGGCTTGCTTTATTTGTCAATAAGGGTGTTACTTTTTCTAACATTTAATGCAGGGTAATTTCACACCAAAATGGGTAAACATTTTTATTCTATGTGGCATTCTTGACTGTTCTGTTTCTTTTTAAAATCACGTTTTAACTTTTTATTGCCTCTTTATTAAGTGTTTGGAAAACCAAACACATGGAAGCGTTCTTATTTTACATATTGGTGGTAACTAACAACCTAGTAAAATGTGATTTTTTTTTTCAATTTCAAGATTGATTTTTTTAAAAAGCAGTTTAGAAAGAACCCATGTTTGTTGACATTTATCATCATCTAGACCTTAAACCACATGGTCTAAGTTCCTCATTAATTATTTGCAGGTTTCCAGGACTTAAGTAATAAACCATAAACCTGAAAAATATGCAGTAGTTTGCTGCATCAAATCAAAATGAAATTATGATTTTTTAGCCATGAGTGAAACTAAATTATTTAAAAAGTCTACCAAATCATAGTAAAGAGAGTGTTGAAATAAAACTAAATCTACATATTTTATACACTTATTAAACCAAACCTGCTTTATTAAAATAACTTTATGATTCTCTAGTGTACTATTTATACATATTTAATCCAAAAATTAACACCTACCTGACAATACTGCTTACATAGTTTTGGATGAGTTGACCTCAGACAAAAAGGATGCTCCCCAGTGCACAGGACATGTTGGACATATTCACAGCCAGGATACTATGTGAGATGTTTTTGAGGTTCAGTTTACATGACCCCAGTACAAACAAGATTGCTTTTTGGTGTGAGAGGAAATGATGCTGGTGAACATAAGGATTGCCATTGGGAGGTGTAGTTCATGGACAGCAGAATTAAATCTCTTTGGGGAATGACATCGAAATAATGAATGAAACATAACAGAAAACCTAAGTTGGGAAAACATCTTTTCTAATCTTTTGATCGGTCTGTCAAAACCAGTGCTAATTTTGAAGAATTGATGCAATGTTGATAGAATGACTTTGATGTAAGTATGAAATACTGTACAGAAATACTTAACACTGAACATGGTACTAGGATGTGGCTGTAAACCCCCTCTTTATTAGGAAGTGCCATCTGTTTCTTCTCTAAAAGAAATTTAAAATGCTTTTCTCATCAGTGAAGTATGATTGACTCTCGCCCAAAATGGTATCCCAGCTCAGTCCCTACCTCTATGCTTCAGATCTACTTAAGGCAATAACCCACTGGGATGCTCAGGAGTGTTTATCTTAATCTCAACATATTTATAAGCAGCTGTAGCATTTGCTCTCAAGCATGCTTCATACCAGTCCTTCAGAGTTACAGTTACCAAACTGATTCTTTCTCTTTCCTTCCTTACACCAAAACCTCTACTGTCTCTTTAAATTTTCCCATACCTGCACCTCCTGCTTATTGCAGCTGCTTTTTCGAAGACCCTCAAAATATCCTTCCTGGACTATTGCAGTAGTCTCCTTATCTGCTCTCCTGCCTTGGCTTCATAGATAAACTCCTCTAACCAATCCATCTTTCACTGTGCTCTGAAAGTGATTTGTCTGACACAAAAATCTGATCATGTGAGTCCTTTCTTAAATGTTCACTGCTTCCCTACGGCCAAAGGAATATAGCTTTTCCGTTTAAATGGCTTCTATGTATGAGGTACTCTTTAAATATATTATCTTGTATAATCCTCACAGCAAGTAAATGAGGTGCTTACTAACCCATATTATCTCCATTTTACAAACGAGGAAACAGACACAGAGAGTTTAAGTACCTGGCCCAGGGTCACATAGCTGATAATGACAGGGCCCGAATCCGGCCCAGGGAGCCTGACGCTAAACCCACTGTCTGTAAAAACTATGCTATGATGCTTCTAACTTCTTAGCTTCTCATAAAGGCAGGGTTTGAAATCCAAAGTGGATGGAGAGAGGATGTACTCATTTTATATCTTCATACACTTGTGTGTGTGGCCTGCCTTGCCACTTCCTATAAAGGTGATTGTTTTAAATTTTATGGTATAAAATTAGTGTGGAAAGGCAATAGTTCTTGGTCTGAGAGCTGGTATATGATAACTACTAATGTTTCTTAAAATATTAGGTACATTGTATGGCTTCAGCTTTAGTTGAGTTATTAGGCATTTTTAAGTGTGTTTGCAACACTCATATATGATCTTTTTTTTTTTTTCTTTTGGAGGTGTCCTTTTCTGTCCTTGTGTAGTTGACCGTTTGTGGTATACATTTTGCTCCAGAGAAAAATATAATGACACTGAGCATTGGTATGAAGATTCTTCACTTCTTGCTCCAGCCTCAGGCAATCATGAGTTTTCAGTTGTTGCAGAAGTTCAGAAAACTTAAATTTTGATAGAGCCATTGAAAGCTTTTTATCTTAAAGTTTGATTTGAGAAAAGGAATATACAATACAAATATACAGGCTCATTTTACCAACTCCTTACCATTCTTTCAATTCACAGTTTATTCTAAACATTTACTCTGTCTTCTGAGGTCACTGATTTTCCTTCTAGTGTCAGGTAAGATAGAAAGATTATTTTTTCCATTGAAAAATGTATTGTTTCCTGGTCGTAGTTCAAACGTTTGAGAATGACTCCAAACAAGTCAATGTCTAATGTATCTTCCATATGACAACCCTTCATCTATTAGATGACAGCCATCATGTCCCCCTGTGTCATCTCTCTTTTAAATACATATTCAGGTTCCTCCCACAACATGACTTTCAGGGTTTTTTTTTTTTTTTTGACATCATGGTCCCACTTTGAATTAGAAGACCCAAGTGTACAATAAATAGGTATGGTTTAGTGCCGCCTAGAATATCAGTGGCAGATATCTTAAATAGAACTTCATTATTGGTTGCTGTTATGGTTGAATTGTGTCCCTCCAAAATTCATGTGTTGAAGTCCCAACTCTCAGTACCTCAGAATGTGACTGTATTTGGAGATAGAGCCTTTAAAGAGGTACTAAGGTAAAATGAGATTATGAGTGGGCCTTAATACAATGCAACTGGTGTCCTCATAAGAAGAGGTTAGGAAGAAAAAAAAAAGAAGAAGAAGAAGAAATTAGGGCATAGACAAATATAGCGGGAAGACCATGTGAGGACACAGTGAGAAGGTGGCCATGTGTAAGCCAAGGAGAGAGGCCTTTTTTTTTTTTTTGCGGTCCGCGGGCCTCTCACTGTTGTGGCCTCTCCCGTTGCGGAGCACAGGCTCCGGACGCGCAGGCTCAGCAGCCATGGCTCACGGGCCCAGCCGCCCCGCGGCACGTGGGATCTTCCCGGACCAGGGCCTGAACCCGTGTCCCCTGCATTGGCAGGCAGACTCTCAACCACTGTGCCACCAGGGAAGCCCGAGAGAGGCCTTTTAAGAACACAATCTGCCAGATCCTTAATCTTGGACTTCTACCTCTAGAATTGTGAGAAAATAAGTTTCTGTTCTTTTCAGCCACAAGTCTGTGGTATTTTGTTAGGGCAGCCTTAATAAACTAATATAGTCCCTAAATTTTGTACCCTAATTCCTCAAGCCCAAGACAATGGTAATTGAACCCTGTGGTCCTGGTAGGTTAAGTGGAAAGGAATGATTTATGCACAGACTCACAATTGAGATTACACAAAATGTTAGAGGGTTTTTTTTGTGTTATTTTGTCTTGGATGTCTCTTTTCTACTTTGTACTTCAGAAATCAATGTTCATTTTTGAGTGAAAACAGTGGAAGTTAAAAAATACCGCTTTTAAACATAACTGGTAATTCACAGGGTAGGTTTTGTATAATATAAGTGGGAACTTTACAAGATAGGTTTTGTGTGCTGATGAGCAAGGGATTCTGATTATTTGAATGTTGAGAACATTTGCCTGAATTGGTATTCTGGAGCCTGAGAGACTTTAGGACCATCAAAAACTAAGAGTTTTAGAAGTTCTAAAGTTCTCTAAGAGCTCCTTGAAAAATAACTAGCAACAGATGAGTCATTTAATATTTCTGAACATCTGATTTCTGATCATAAACTGATACCATCTTGGATTCTGTGATATTACAAACAAATTAAGAGATTACCATTTTGCATCTATCAGTAAAAATTGACTTGAGAAAGAATCATTAGTGGATGTTAAATTGGGGGCAGAACAAGTTTGATGGAGGGTAGAATGTTTACGTGGTCTTGAAGCATCACTACAGATAAGAGTACTTATATAGTGGAGAAACAGAACATCAAAATTAACATCATTAAGGAGGGGCACACAGATATCATATGCACCTGGGTATGATACCATGAGAAAAAGACAAAATTAGTTTTGTAGTGTTCTGACAACAAGTGCATTAGCTGAATCTAATCATGAGGAAACATCAGATAAACCCAAATAGCGGAATATTCTAAGAAATACCTGGCTTGACTTCTTCAAAATGACAATGTCATTAAAGACAAAGAAGAGCTGAGGGATTGTTTTGGATTAAAGGAGGAAGAGAGATGTGAACATTAAATGCAATGTATGTTCCTGGATTGAATCCTAGACTGGGAAATATAGATAAAAAGACGTTATTGAGACAACTGACAATAGAACATGAAGCATGAATTATATCAGGGATAAGCAACACTTTTTTCTGTAAAAGACCAAATAGTAAAATTTTTAGGCTTTGCAGGCCATGTTGTCTCTCTTGAAGCAACTACCCAACTCTGCTGTTGTTCACACTGTTGCCATGGACAAAACAGGAAAGAATGGGCATGGCTGGGTTCCAGTAAAATTTTATTTACAAAATCACTTGTAGGCCAGGTTAGGCTCAAGGGTTTGCTGGACCCTATATTATATTATATAGTCTTCCCGCTATATAATGTTAAAGTTTCTGAATGTGATAACAGTATTGTGGTTACCTAAGAGAATATTCTTGTGGTTTGGAAATATACACCATGGAAATACTGGGGGGTAAAGGACATGTGTGCAGCCTACTGCCTAATTGTTTAGGAAACATAACTAAATTGTATACAGTTATATAGAATAAATATTAAATATATGGAAAGAGAAAGAAAACAAATGTGACAAAATGTTGAAAATTGGTGAATTTGGTTAGTAAAGGATATACAGGAGTTCTTTGTATCATTCTTGCAACTTTTCTGTAAGTTTGAAATTATTTCAAAATAAAAAGGTAAAAGCAAATCAACAGAGTTCCCGATACTGAAAGCAGGTAGGGAAGCAAAAAACAAAAGTAACAGTCAACACACACGGGCACACACACACACGGGCACACACACATACAGCCACTCCCTGTGTTTGGCTGTGTTGCACCATCTGTGACATACAGAACCATGTGAATAAACAGAAGCTACAAAACCAGGCTTCTGGGGGACTATTCAAATAAAATAGGCAGAATTCATGAGGGGAAAAAAAACAGAACAGAATTAAGAACAAAGGCTCAGCAGAACCTCCTGATTTCACATGGCTTTTATGCTGTCTTGAGGGACAAAGCCTTGGGGAGAAAGCAAGATGTGGAGGCGTTGCTTCTGCTTTTGCTCTGCCTTCCTTATCCTCCTCCCAGTCTCAGTCTCTCTTTCCTGCTCTCTCTCCCCACCCCCACCCCCCGCCTCACCCTTTTTGTGTCTGTTGTTGGCCTGTTTTTAGTCTTCTTCCTCTCTTCCTCTACTTTTCACCTCCTTCCCATAAGGTAACGCATGGATTTGCTTCTGATATATTCTTATACCTTAACTCTGGTAAAATCATTGTAGAGAAACCATAATCAGCACAACTATGTTCAAAGCATTTGAAACCCAGCCCCTAAACTGCAATATGAAAATATCCAGTGTTAACCTCACACACACTCACATATACCTGCTGGACCTCTAGCTTGTGATTAAAAATAGGAAGGAATGTGGTTCAACTGTGAGTCCATTAGCCTGATCCATTTCACAGTCAGGCTACTTTCTCTGTATTGATTGGCCTGCTTTTGGTGTGTGTGTGTTGGAGATTGTTTTGTATCTATTAAGTGCATTTCTGATTTCCATTTTTCACTTATTGGTAATTGTTTCCCTTTAAGACCTCTCTTTTCCCCACTAATATAGTCTCTATCCCATCTCTATCGCCCCATTTGCACCAAACTCTTCTTGACAGCTGTCATTCCTTTTTCGTTGCATGTAAAAGTGTTTATTTTATTTTAAAAAGATGTATGATGTGATGATTTAATATACATACACACTGTGAAATGATTACCACAATCAAGTTAATACATTCACCATCTCACATAAGTTACCATGTTTGTTGTATGTGCTGATAACACTTAAGATCTAGTCTCTTAGCAAATTTCAAGTGAACAATGCAGTATTATTAACTATACATTATCACCATGCTGTACATTAAATCCATAGAACTTACTCATAACTGAAAGTGTGTATGCTTTGACCAACACCTCCCCATTTCCTCCCTCCCCACCACCCCATCAGTCCCTGGAAACCACTGTCCTGTTCTCGGTTGTGGTTCCACTTTTTTTTTTTAATCATCATTGTTTTTCTTCTGGAACAGGATTGTCCCATCCTTTTCTGCTTATATTTCGTAATATCTAGAATCCTCTGCCCCATTCATTTTTCTTTTTCCTATGCATTTCCTGCCCCAATTTTTGCTTCCAAATACACATAAAATCACATAATTATCAGAAAACTGGATATTCTGCAAATACCTTTATAATTAGGCATATTTGTGATAGTGGTTGGGAAAATGTTGCATATATACGTACTTTCTGTTTTCATCTCTGGCCTCAATTGTTAGTTACTCCCAGGCATGGCATACTAAATTCATTTAAAGCCAAGAGAACATTGTTGCATAAAATTTGTTTTTAAATGTTGTCCTTCAGTAGTGTTTGTTGAAGGCACTATCACGGATTCTAACGATATGATATTTTGACTCTCCAACTTAAAGAAGACTTAAGTTAGCCCTTAATGTAATGTGGCTTTAACTCTTCTAATCTGGTTGCTTTTCACCTTGGTGGCACACTCTCCCTTTTAAGAGAAAGAAATTCACTGCACGGTTAAATATAGTGAAAATGAGTAGTTTTTTTTTTTTTTTTTAAACTGTGGATATTAAGCAATACAACCAGGACTTGTAATAGTTTACAGGAAAGACTTTTTAGACATTAAAAAAGGAGATATTGTTTCTTTTCTAGATAATGCGTTATTGAACCTGTAAAGGTCTGTATGTTAAGAATTATTTAAAAGCAAAATTCTTCACTGATTCTTCATTGATTTTTTTTTTTCTGCCTTGCCTCTTCTAAGATAACAACAATGAACAAAGGTGACTGAAACTCCTAACTGAAGCATTCTTTTGCTTGAACTTGGTCTTTTTGAAAGATGAGAGAAGTGACATAGTAAAACAAAGAAATTGTTAGAGGCCTAAAGTAAAAAATAGTCGGTTACAATGAATAATTCTGTGAACTTAGATTTATTTTAACATGATTCTTTTTGTTAGAAAGCTCATTAGAGGTTAACAGAATGATTTCATAGAAAAGAAAACAAGACTCAAACAATTCATAATTAGCATTCATGAAACAGGGAAACAAAGAACTTTAGAGATCAAAGGAATCTTAAGAACATTCCAACAAACTCCATTATATGAAAAATAAGGACATTGAGGCCCAAGGAGAAGTAACTTAGCTAATTGTTTTAGTGAGGCCTGAAGTAGACCATGAGTTTTTGTTTTTTAACTACATGGGGTGGTTAGTTTACCATTATGCTTAGGAGTAACAGAATGTATCAAACATTTTGTTAGTTTTAAAGTTTTTATTATATTAGTTTTCTATGGTTGCTGCAACAAAGCTAGTGGCTTAAAATGACAAAAATGTATTCATTTATATTTTTGGAGGTCAGGGCAGATGGGGTCTCACTGGGCTAAAATCAAGGCAGGTCTGGATTTCTTCTGGAAGCTTTAGGCAGGGATCCATTTCCTTGCCTTTTGCAGCTTCTAGAGGTTACCTACGTTCCTTGGCTCCTGTCCCCTTTTCTGTTTTTAAAGTCAGCATGGTCAGGCAGGCCACACACTTGCCACAGTGCTGTCTCTGGTTCTCCTCTTCTGCTTCCTCTTCCACATGTAAGGACAATAATGATTACATTGGGTTTACCAGGTAATTCAGGATAATCTCCTTGTCTCAGAGCCATCTGATTAGCAACCTTAATTCCATCTGCAACCTTAACTCCTCTTTGTCACATAATCTAACATATTCATGGTTTCCAGAGATTAGGATATAGACATTTTTGGGGGTCATTATTCCATCACAAGTGTTAATCTAAGTACTCATGTTAAAATAAAAATGTGACTAGAATCACCTAAATGCTTATTTGTTTGGAGGCACAGATACAGACTTATTTGATTGTTTAATGTTCCTGTTTCTCCCATATCCTCAACTTTTATGTTAGGGCATTTCCTTAAAGGTACTCTAGGGTGTTAATAAATAACAACAATATAAGAAATAGCCAGCATTTTGTTTTACTGGATTCGAAGCGGCTTTCCAGGTCAGGATATAAATTATTTTGGAGGTATTTTCAAGTTACTGGGAGTTGAGCAACTCAGCTCTCTTCCTGCGGATTCTTACCCTGATAATTTGTAACAACAACTTCCCTTGGCATATATCTACAGCTAAGCACACAAGATAACCTTTTGTTTCTTGATAGATGGCTTAATATATGCTTTCTAGGTAGATAAAATAAATGGAGGAAAGCACTCATTTATAGCGGTCATTTCTATTTTTTCAAGGTTAGATACTGGTCTAGTTTTGTTAATCTTGCCATGGATATTGTGATCTTATTTTGCTACAACTGTGAAAAGTACATTTATCATTGCTATCAACAGACCACCTTGTTTCAAAGTTGTGAGATGTATTTATCAAAGGGAGCTTCTGTGAGAAAGGAACTTACATTGTGGTGATGAAATCAGATACATTAAGACTTTTTTTGGGAAAAGGTGTTTAATGTGTATATTGAATTACCCCAGCCTGAGGCAGTATTTCTGTTTGGTACACCGATTTTAGAAAATTATTTCTGATTGAGATAGATGAATTGCAACTTTAAAGAAAGGGTTGGAGAAATATCTGATTAAAGGAAAGTGACAAACACTAGTTAGGTGGGAGGTAGGAGAAAATAGAACTAGTAGCAATATGTTTCTTTGTGCCTGGGCGGGGTAGGTGGACATGTCTATAAATGAATGGCCAATGAGGAGGTTTGGATGCTGTCCCTGGAAGTCGTGGAATTACTGGTGGGTTTGTCAGGAAATCCTTTTCTTTAAACCGATTCCAGAAGAATTTTTTAGTTATAAAATTCTATGTTAGAGATAATAGATTGAACAGTGATATGAAGTCGAGCACTGAAAAAAATAAGGAGTCAGTCTAAATAGAGACAAATTACATTACTTGAAAATACACTTTATATAATAAGAAATGTCCAGCAGTGGTGTTGACAGTTAAATGAGGGTCCTAATAAACTCCTGCCAAAGAGTATAGTTAACTAAAACCTTGGAATTCAAGATTTGTGTAATGCTGCCAGACTGAAATTTGTCCAATGTTCTGTGTGTTTTGCATATATATTTAGTAAACATAGGAATATCAACTTGTTAATATTTGTAGAAAGCGTGAATCCCAAATTAATTTGTCCTGATGACTCAATCACCAATAAAAAAGATTATCAAGTAAGATTTCTCAAATTAGAACAGTCTTTATTTATTTGACAAGGACTTGAGTGTCTACTAATTACCTGGTAGTATGCCAGATGGTAGATGGAGGATACTGAATATAAGCAAATTTAGTCCTTGACCTCATGGAGTTTATAGTCTAATGAGGAAGATACATATTAATTAAGATATATACTATTAAGATACATGCTGCTATGAGTATCTGGAAAAGCTTCCCGCAAACGGGGAGTTGTGATTTGAGGGACAAATATAAATAAAGAGAGATGAATTGGAGGGCAAAGTGTTCTAGTTTGAGGGAACAGCATTTACAAAGATTGTGTGACTGAAGGTGCTGGAATCCACAGAGTACAGAGTGGGAGAACGTGTTGAGTGAGATGAAGATGAAGAGGAAGGTGATGCTCAGATTAAGGGTGGACAATAGGAAGTCATTCAAGGGTTGGAAAAAGGAGTGGTAATGGTGGTGATAAAAATGCATTTCTGTTTCAGAAGATCATTTTGGCTACAATGTAGAAAGCAGAATGGAAACAGGTAGGAGTGGCCCTGAAAAAGGAGTTGAAACCTCGGTAACTATAGGAGTGAGAGAAGTTGGTAACTTGGTTGTCTTGGAGGATATGGAAAGAAGGGGATGGACTTGAGAGAAAGTAAAATCTCGAGATTTGGTGATGGTTTGAATGGGGGATGAGAGAGAAGGTGGAGTCAAGATTGTATCCTGGTTTTTTCTGGGTAAATCTGGATGATAGGAGGTATTATTTACTGAGAGAGGGAGCCCTGGAAGAGGACCACGTTTGAGGGTGAGGATGGGGATGTAGATTATAAGCTTAGATATGAATATGTCAAAAATGTCTTTATGACAGACAAGTTGAGAGATCAACTTAGGCAATTGGATATATAGGTCTAGAGTGCAAAGGAAATGTTTGGATTAGAGAACTTTATGAGACATCTGCTTTAGCTTGTAATTGAAGCTATTGATACTGATAAGAGATTCCAACATTTAATAGCCAGTGAGAGGACAGTGAATCTGCAAGGAAAACCTAGGAGTGGCCAGAAAAGTTGGAAGAAATAGTAGCTACACATCATGGAAAGCAAGAATGTGAAGAGGATGGAGTGGTCATCAGTATTGAATTCTGCCGAAATATCAAGAATAGTGAAGGCTGAAAAATGTGCATTGCATGGGTGATGTGTAAGTCACCTGTGACTTTAGTCAAAGTGGAATCAATGGCATGATTTCTTATGGTGGGTTGTAATTCTTCTGGGAATGGATCCTTAAACTTGCCAGAAGTGGTCATTTGCTATTTTATAGAATTCTCATCTGTATGCAGGGTTTACTTTCTTCTTCTTTTCCTCCTTCATTTAACTTACCCTCTCAAAACCAAAATAGGATTTGCCATTGTTAACAATGCACTATTTGCCCTGATATGAACATAACTTTTCTTTGTTCCTCTTGTCCAAAATATAATAGTAAAAGCATCTTTTGTTATTTTTAGTATCTCTCAGGAGTCTTAGTTCATTCACAGCTTTAGTCTCCCAACATTATTTGAGGGTACATTTCATCCGTGTAATTTAATTCTCTTAGTTTTATTTAAATTTTATGTATAGTAAATACCTTGGCTCAAAGAAAGTAATGTGTGCATTGCTTTTAAGTATACTCTACCTTTTCTAGCTGATTCATTTAAATCTCATATTCAGTTGTTTGTTTGTTAGAATGAGCCATACTCCCTTTCCTCTGTACTAGCAAAGTCATTATTAGTTTTTTTCCCATCCCCAGTTAAAAATGATTTATTTAAAAAATGTCTGTATATCTGACCATAGCTGCTCTTCCCCACCCTGGTTATTAGGAAGGAAACTAATTCTCTCCCAGGTTTCTAATCACTTTGCATTTCAAAGATTTTCAAAAATTTTAAAATTTCTAGCCATTTTGTGTATTTCAAAGGCTTGAAATGCAGCTACCGGCAGTTCTTAACCTAGGGCCAGTAGGAGTCTTGTACATTATGCATAGAAAACTTTTCAACTGTAATTGTTTTATTTTTTAGGTAAAAAACCCCCCCCTATTTGTTGGTATACTTGCCATTCTTGCCCATACTATTGTCTTCTTTAAATGTCAGGACCGACTTGCAGTTTGTATGGTTTGTCGGACACATGAATTAATAGGTAAGATATTGTATAGCCAGTGTATTTTTCTTCGTGTTAGATTTCTACTATTTGTAATTGTAGCATTGACAAAGACTTGGAGGTAGATGTTATGAAGACAGCTTGAATCAAGTAAAGTGGCAGCAGCTGCTACAAAGAAGAGTTCAGTAGCTGTTTCACTTCATCTGAATCACAGTTGTCAGGGCTTGCTTCATGGGCAGGCAACCAGTGCAGTCACACAGGGCCTCAAATTCAGAAGAGGGCACACACACGGGCTTTAATGCCCTGAGATTGCTGTCTTGAAATTCGTATGAATTTTATCTTTGATTTGAGGTTTGTAAATGGAGCCCCACGGGACAGTGGAGCAGGAGATTAAGTAAGGCTTGGGCCCTCAGCTCACATGTGGTCCACCTCCCATTGCCTCTTGTCCCCATGGGTTGGGTTCTTGGCCACGTGCTCTTCTGTCCCACCCAGTCCAGTGATTCTTCACCCTCTGCCCTTGAAGAGAGCTTGGGTGCTGGTGCAGGGAGGGTTGAGTCTAGTGTGTGCCTCCTGCTTATTGAGTTAGTAAAGGGGCCCAGGCACATTTGAGGAGCTGTAATCACCCCATGAGTATTCCCACGTCTAAGAGAGCTTGACATTAAACAGCAAATAAAAAATATTATGAAATATTGAGACACTGTGAAAGAAAGAAGGATAAAAGAAATATTTCCTGGTGTTTTTTTTTTTTTTTTTTTTTTTTTTTTCGGTACGCGGGCCTCTCACCGCCGCGTCCCCTCCCGTTGCGGAGCACAGGCTTCGGCCGTGCAGGCCCAGCGGCCATGGCCCACGGTCCCAGCCGCTCCGAGGCATGTGGGATCCTCCCGGACCGGGGCACGAACCCGTGGCCCCTGCATCGGCAGGTGGACTCTCAATCACTGCGCCACCAGGGAAGCCCTATTTCCTGGTTTTTGAACAAGGATCCTGCATTTTCATTTTGCTTTGGTCAAATTATGTAGTTGGCCCTGACAACTGTTAATAGTGAACTACTGCCCAGAAACAAACTTCACCTTTGCAGCTTATTGTGTTACAGTGTTATCAATAAAACATTTTCAGTATGTTTACAATTTTCTTTGAAACATGGCATATGAATGGATTTCATTGTACTTAGAATGCAAATATTTTATAATAGTGGTTGTCTTTCCACAGATCATGCTGTTAGTCTTTCAGTTTAAATTTCATTAAAAAAATACTTTTGAAACTGCTATTTATACCCTCACAATAGTAACAAATGGAATTTGAATTTAAAATATGGATTTTCAAAACTAATTCCAAATATTGTACAGTTATGTTTACCCTTTTTTGAAAAATAAGCTGCTTGATAGTAATTGTTTAATAAAAAGGCTTCTTCATAATCTTTTTTTTATTATGATTGCACTTCAATTCATGACAGTGTTGGGAGACTTATTTTTTATTATTTATTATTATTATTTTTTTGCGGTACGCGGGCCTCTCACTGTTGTGGCCTCTCCCATTGCGGAGCACAGGCTCCGGACGCGCAGGCTCAGCGGCCATGGCTCACGGGCCCAGCCGCTCCGCGGCATGTGGAGTCTTCCCGGACCGGGGCACGAACCCGTGTCCCCTGCATCGGCAGGCGGACTCTCAACCACTGTGCCACCAGGGAAGCCCGGAGACTTACTTTTAAGTTGAGCACGATCATTCATTACCTCTCCCTGACCCCCATTGTGCATCTCAGCCATTCTTTCACCCTCAATGCACTTAAGTTATCAAACTGCTTTCGATGGAAAATATAAATTTTATTTGTTTTACTGACGGTCATATTTGCTTTGGACAAGGCCTTTTAATACATAAGAGTAGTGTAGGGCTGCCCATGGCAAATTCTCAAACCGCTTCTCAGCATAAAAATCAAACCCAAGAGAAAGAGAGAATAAGTTGTATTTAATCTTTACATCCGTAGCTCGTGTGACCTGTTATTACCGTTCCTGTAGACCAGCGATATTTTTGTCATGTTGTTATCTTAAAAAAAAAAAAAAAAGAAACAACCCTCAATGACTTTATTTCTAAATAAAAAAAAAATTGGTGTTTTTGTTTGAATTTTCTCTTTTGTCATGAGTTGGAAGAGTTGATCATGCTGGTGTTAAAGTTGCTTACTGGGTGGGGACTGTGCTGGAGCTGTTGGGTAGCTGTCGTCGTTGTTGTTTTAACTAAAACAAAGTTTCTAAAGGGCTCTTTGTGAAATACATAAGGAGATGTTCAAAGACTGCTAAGTTATTGCTTTTGATTTAGAGTTATATTAGTACAGCTTTTTTTTTTTTTTTTTTAGATTTCAGAGATCTGCTTTGTTAATTTTATACAAATTATCTTTTAGCTTTCTTTAACATCTACTAAGGCAGATCACACAAATGGGTGTTTTGGGCTATTAATGCATGCCTCTGTTTCTCAACAGTTCTAGTGATTTTTAAGGAATTTACTTTGGCTTCTATGCCAGTATTTATCTAGTTTTTGGCTTAGCATTTTCTTTCCATCTAGAGGTTAGACTGACCCTCTGACTTAATAATTGTTTGTGATTTTCCAATTGATTTTGCAGTTGAAGCAACTGTTTATCTATATAAAGATACAGGAAGCTTTTGTGCTGATTTTAATTTGGCTTTTTGCCTATATTATGCAATAATGAATAGGTGCTTGCATACCAGGCATAATTTAGTTTATCTCTAAGTTTGTCATGGAGTTCAAAGGTGAAATCATTTATTTAAAAGGAAAGTTTGACTTTTCTAGAGAAGGCTGAATTATTTTGTAGAAATTATAATAAAATTTGAATTAAAATGTTTCAAATTTTGCTAATAGCCACCTTAATTTTATGTTGTAGTTATCTAGAAGGGCACATTATTTAAAATTAAAGTGTAAATTTGTTGTATATAAAACAACTTAAGGTAGAATACTAATGATGTAGAACTACATACCAATAAGAATTCTTAGAGTGGCTGGTGGATGTTGGCTACATATGGTATGAAGTTATAGTTTATAGGTAAGTTGAGGCTTTAGTAGTTTGAAGAAGAGAATGCACATCACAGACATGATGCATATGTAAGTAAGCAGAGCTCCAAATCTTACACTGATTACTAACCCTGGGAATCGCATGCTAGAGGTTACTGGGTGATGAGTACACTAACATCAAGCAGGCTTTTAATTTTAAACTGTTCTAATACAGGCAATTCAAGTGTAAAAGAGCACAGAGTGAGGATCCGGCAAACTTGGAAGGGTAGTGCTGGATTCTCCCAGTTGTGAATAAATTCCATCACCTCTAAACCATTTCCAGTCACTTTATCTGCATTTGTCGTATAGGGGGTATCATTTTCTAACTTAGAGTTTTAAAAAATGTTCCTCTCTCTTTCTTGGTGATATTTTATCGAGGACAGGCATATATTGCCTTTCTAGTCTCCCCAGTAACCCAGTTAGTCGGTTAATTCTATCATGTGTCATACACTGTGGTAAGTACTATAGATGTGGGACTCAAAAAATGTTTCATTTAGAATTAAAATATGTCTGTTTTTTTTTTCCCCTGATAGTCTTCCATTCTCAACTCTGTTTACACTTTATGTTCTTCATTTCTCATTGTTTCTAATTATTCTCTTTTTTCTCTGCTGTCCCTCTCCTGTTACTCTCTAAATCTATCCTGTCTAAATGGTAGCAACTAGCCACATGTATCTTTTGAGCCCTTAAAATATGGCTAGTCAAAATTGAGATCTGAGATAAATGTATGTTACATAGTGCATATGTTTTGAAGAAAAGAGTGTAAAATATTTTCATTTTTATATTGATCACATATTGAAGTGGTAATATTTTGTATATATTGCATTAAATAAAATATTATTAAAATTAATGTCATGATTTTTACTTTATAAAATGCAGCTAACTAGAAAATTTAGTTACGTCTATGGGTTTAATTATATGTCTATTGGGAAGTGCTTCTCTAGATCCTTCTACTGATTTTTTTTACTAATCCTCTTCAGACACCTTCCTTCCTGTTTTATCCTCATTGCCCCCCTCCCAATATTCTCAGAGGTCAGAAATTAGAAAAATGGCAAATCTCCTGAAACTGTCTTTACAAACAATAAATGCTGAAGAGGGTGTGGAGAAAAGGAAACCCTCTTGCACTGTTGGTGGGAATGTAAATTGATACAGCCACTAAGGAGAACAGTATAGTTACTGTTCTGTTACAGTATAGTTAAGTATAATTCCTTAAAAAACTAAAAATAGAACTACCATATGACCCAGCAATCCCACTACTGGGCTTATACCCTGAGAAAACCGCAATTCAAAAAGACACATACACTCCAATGTTCATTGAAGCACTATTTACAATAGCCAGGACATGGAAGCAAGCTAAGTGTCCATCGACAGATGAATGGATAAAGAAGATGTGACACATATATACAATGGAATATTACTCAGCCATTAAAAGGAACGAAACTGGGTCATTTGTAGAGATGTGATGGACCTAGAGACTGTCATACAGAATGAAGTAAGTCAGAAAGAGAAAAACAAATACAGTATATTAGTGCATATATGTGGAATCTAGAAAAATGGTACAGATGAACCTATTTGCAGAACACAAATAGGGACACAGACGTAGAGAACAAACATGGACACCAAGAGGAGAAAGGAGGAGTGGGGTGAATTGGGAGATTGGGATTGATGTATATACACTACTATGTGTAAAATAGATAACTACTGAGAACCTGCTGTGTAGCACAGAGAGCTCTACTCAGTGCTCTGTGGTGACCTAAATGGGAAGGAAATCCAAAAAAAAAGGGGATATATGTATACATATAGCTGATTCACTTCACAGTACACCAGAAACTAACACAACATTGTAAAGCAACTATACCCCAATTAAAAAAAAGATTGATTATTTAGCAATCACAAGCCGTGGAGTACTGATACATGCTACCACATGGATGGACCTTAAAAACATTATGCTAAGTGAAAGAAACCAATCATAATAGAAAGTATACTAAATGAGTTCACTTATATGCAGTGTGTAAAATAGGCAAATATCTAGAGACAAAGTAGATCAGTGGTTACCTAAGGGAGGGGGGAAGTTGTGAGGAATGGCTACTGGTAGGTACTAGTTTTTTTTAGGAGAGAAGAGATGTAAAATTACATAGTGGTGATTGTTGGGCAACTCTGAATATACTAAAAAACCACTGAATTGTATACTTTAACAGGATGAATTTTGTGGTATGTGAATTATATCTCAATAAAGCTGTTAAAACTAGATCATTCTCATCACATCATACTGTCATGAGGTTGGTCTTTTTGGTACTCCGCTTTCCTTTTTCTGCTTCTTAGGGCAAATTTTCCTTATTCTTTATTAATCAATTTAGCCTTCCTAGAAATTAAATGTATGTTCTTTTTAATGTTAGTAGTGGTCAGGTGCTTCTGTGTTATAAAAGGAAGAAATAGGTCAATATGTGTTGGAACTTTTGTAAGCAGTTACAGTCCGTTTTTAAAATTGGTGTGTGTGCAGAATAGTTATTTTAATGCAGTTTTCCCCCTCAGGGGACTTGTTAGGCAAATGTATTTAAGTATCACTTTAATGCATTCTTATAGCTTTTATTTATTCCTTATATCTCCATGATGTTTCAACGTCTGATGAATTGTGGCTTTTCATTAGGACATCTGGATTTCTTATATATAAAAAAAGAGTGACAAAAGAGAAAAAAAAATTTTCTTCCAAGATTGTTACACATATCTATTTTATACTACAAGTGCATAAATATGTATTTTTTCCTAACAGTTCTGGACAATACATGGGTCTGTGTGCTGAAGAGAAATATTTTGATTGAATTGGTCCATTATGAAAAATGATTAGTCTGAAAGAGTATTTTTTAAACAATTTCTTTCAAGCTGCAGTTTTTTCTTTCACCATTTTCCTTTAAAGATGGCTGCAAGTTGTAATATCTTAAGAAAATATTATTTTTATATTTATACCTATAAATGTTAATTATTTTATATCTGTCCTCCATTTTGAGGTGCTTACTTTTCTAACCTTCAAAAATAAATATGTAAGTAAACAGTTATAAAACTAGTATAAATTTTGACAGATGCTACCTGCCCCTTTCATCCATTTGACCTTAAGTGAGAAAAAAGTGGAGAAATTAAAGTTTGACTGTTTTATCATTTCTTATAGAAGTTCAGCGTCTTTAATGGAGAAGCTTTTTTCTTGCATCTTTTCCATCAGCTGCAATTGTGTCTCCATTACATTAGGTGTGCTTTGTTTCTCCTAAGTGAAGAATATTATAATCACCTGAATTGTGCCAGTAGCTTAATGAGCAAGGAATCCCCAAATTTGCAACTATAATCGTCCTTAATGATTGCTTCTTTTGGAGGGAAAAGGGTGTTCTTCATGGTTTTCAAGCCACAGTTGGGCCATATAACAAATAAATAATCAGTGATGTATTATGACTCTTTGTCTCTTTGCGTCTTTTCCCTTTAATTATAGACTATTTGCTATTGACTGAATGTTGGTGTTATTCTAAAATTTGTATGTTGAAACCTAATTCCCAGCGTGTTGGTATTGGGAGGTAGGGTCTTTAGAGCTATTATTAGGTCATGGGGGTGGAACTCTTGTGAATTGGATTAGTGCCCTTATAAAAGAGTTCCCAGACAGCTCCCTTGCCCACCTCTGTCATATGAGGACACAAGGAAAAGGCAGCCACCTATGAACGAGGAAGTGGGTTCTCACCAGACACCAGATCTGCCAGTGTCTTGATCTTGAACTTCCTAGCCTCCAAGACTGTGAGAAAGAAATTTCTGTTGTTTATAAGCCACACAGTCTCGGTATTTTGTTATAGCATCCCAAATAGACTGAGACATTACTGTTATCTTCCATGTAATGTTGTTATTTTGATAGATAAACACCATTATTGCCTTATTTATTAGAAATGGTAGTCCATGAAGGTTTAGCGCTTGGAGAAACTTAAAGAATTATAGTAACAGACTATAGGCACACCTCATTTTATTGTGCTTTGCCTTACTTTGCTTCACAGATAGTGCAGTTTTTACAAACTGAAGGTGTGTGGAAACTTTGAGCAAGTCTGTCAGCATCATTTTTCCAACAGCGTTTGCTTACTTTGTGTCTCTGTTACATTTTTGGTCATTCTTGCAATATTTCAAACTTTTTCATTATTATTGTATTTGTTATGGTGATTTGTGATCATTAATATCTGATGTTACTATTATGACTTGCTGAAGACTTAGATATTGGTTAGAATTTTTTAGCAATAAAGTATTGTTAAAAAGATATGTACATTTTTTAGACAATGCTATGCATACTTAATAGACTACAGTTTGGTGTATACATAACTCTTATAAGCACTGGGAAACCAAAAGATTTGTGTGACTTGCTTTACTGCAATGTTTACTTGATCACAGTGGTCTGGAACCGAACTCTTGGTATCTCTCTGAGATATGCCTATGCTAGCAGCTTCTTGTAGTCCATAGAGGGAGGAGCCAGCCTGAGGGCCTTTGTTTTTTCACTGGTCCAAATGACTGTTGTTGCTGTGGGTGTCAGGTTGTTTTTTAATAGCAGCTCTGGGTACAAAGGTTTCAAAGTCATCTTTTCAGAGTCCATAGAAAGTACTCAGATGGTGTGAGATTGGCCTGTATCATTTGCCTCCAAGATGGAACTTGGTGAGGTGGGAAAAGGTGCCCTGATGGCTCTGGGTTTCCTTTCCTTTTTTCTTTTTTCCATTGTAACAGTGGGCGGTGAACTTTGCCATGTTTTGGTACCGTGTCCTGACTTTTGTAGAAACTGGGTATATTAGTGTGATAATCTGACGACAAGGAGATGTTTTGATTTATTGGATATTCAAACTTTAAGGAACATAGGGATAATGATTTTCCAGAGGAGGAGTCTACCGGAGATCCCACCACACTTAGCATCCTCTTTCTTCCTTTATAATACACTCCTGATAAATTTAACCCATAGTACCCAGCTTTAGATGTACCAGCTTTCAAGCTATGAGGATAG